>NC_134547.1:26978266-27306042 GCF_050624435.1 Tenrec ecaudatus
GAAATGATTTCATTTGACAAAACAAGAAGCTTTGAATTTAAAGATTTGAGGCAAGTGCCCTTCAGAGAGGGGGACACAGGACGGGGCCATGCTCCCTTCCGGTATGCACAGGGGTTGCTATGAGTTGGAACCAACTTGATGAGCACCTGCCAGCAACAACAACAACCAGAAGTTGTCCAAACTTCTGTGGCCTCAACTCAGAAATGAGAATATTATTATTGCCTCCTAGAAAGAACTCAAGGTATGTACAATTGGTTAATAGGCGTTTGGAAAGTGAGTACATTAAGTGGACTGATGACATTGATAAGGCAATAAGAAACTGAGAAGGCTTCACTAACAGGTGCTTTCACATCTGTAACCAGTAGATTCCTTCCTTCTTCATCTCTTGCCATCTTAATCAGCTCCCACACTTTCCAGGCAGCTTGAGGGATTAAATGTTCAGTCTGATCCTATTATAAGCCTCAGCCTCAGAATCAGAGGCTTTACCTGAGGTTTGAGGAGCTATACTGGGAATGAGGGAGAGTAACCTGTCTTTTCTATTGCTCTCCTATCGCTCCCTCTTCCCTAGCCCTTCCCTGTCTCTGGGCCTGCCTTTCCTCCCTAGAGCATTGGCTTCCGGGAGAAGGGGATGGAAACAATGAGCACATTCCTGACCAGGCCTCTTACCATGCTATGTTCCAACCCTCTCTTGGAAGGGCCTCCACGAAGTCCTCTTATGTCATCTCACAATAACTTGTTAGATACCATTGAGTGAGCTCCTGACTCATAGCAAAAGTACACACAAGAGATTGAAGCACCACCTGGTCCTGCACCGTCCTCACAATGGTCCTTGTGTGTGAGCCCATGGTTGCAGCAGTGTGGAGGAGATCCTGTCCAAGAAGGCTGCCAGTGGGTGGGAGGGGCTGCAGCTTTCAGAGACTTTGGAGGATGCCAAGGTGGATAGTTCACGGCGTATCATATGAGGTCAGCCAGCGGGCCTTGGGGGCCCTTCCCATTATCCATAGATATATGAAATAAATGGAGGCCCTCAGCAAGATGGGCTGCAGACACCTCCAGGACTCACTTGATCCTTGGCAAGCTCCCTTAGCCTTAGGACACCACCTGCTGGAACTGTGGCTTTGCTGCCTCTCCTGGCTCTCAACTTCCCTCCTAGAGGACTCCAGCCACCCTTCTCCTTCCAGATCCTTCCAGCAGGAGGCAGATATTGGTCTCTATGCTTTTGCATGTGGCCAGTTTTCTAGGGACAGATCAGCCTCTCCCAAGAATTTGGGTTCACCAGAGTGAGCGTGCCCACAAGTCTGCAGAGCGTACGGCCAGGCCTCTGAAGAGAGAACTGCTGGAAGATTTGCCCCTTTTCAAAAGCGCTAATTCCACAGTTGAGAGCTCGTCTCCTGGGGACTCAGCTTGAGTCTCAAGGAGCACATCCCCTTTGACACTGCTGGCAACTCGAGGTGCTGTGGGTCATTTTCTTGCCTTTGAGGAGTGCAAGGGAAATGCTACAATATGTCCCTTCACATGAACCACCAATCCTTATCTGGAGAACTCTCTGAGATGACAGGGATGAGAGGGAGATGTTCCTGGGGCACGCTTTCACCTGCACATCTCTCAGGTGAGTCAAACATTTGACCCCCAAAAGTTGAGTATGATGGTGAGAGTTCAGGCTGGGAGATAGAGTGTCTGGGTTCAAATCAAGAGACTGCACATCTCAACTCCCATGGTTCTCCTGCATAAAACCCAAGCCAAGCAGTTTATCACTTCCCGGCTGAGTATCCTACTGAGGCCAGCTAAACTCATTCTTTGCTGATGACAACGTTGCTTGTACCAAATGGCTTTGCCATGTAGCCCTTAGCAATGGCCAGAAGGGCTGCTCATCAAACCGCAGAGCAGGGCTTCTGGCGCACACGTTAAGAAGGGGGCTATTCACAACAAGGTCAGTAGTTCAGAACCCACTAGCAGTTTCTCTGGAGAAAAACTGTGGCTGTGTAATTCCATAAAGATGCCCAGCCATGGAACCCCCCTGGAGAGGGCCATGATGAGCTGGAGTGAGCTCTACAGGAGTGGAATTTTTTACTGTGGATGTAATCCCACCTGGGCAGAGATTTTCTTTGTGACTTAAAGAGGCTGTACCTTACACCAATGACTTGGCTGATACAAAAGGATTCAATTCAACACTGAAGCAAACCAACTCCAAAGGAAGAAGGCAGCTGCCATGCAGAGAGCTCCAAGGACCACCAACCATGGAGGTTATTGAAGCCAAAACAAGAATACCGCCCACCAGCCCTCAGCCCCCAGGGATGGACAAAGAGAGCGTGCCCATCAAGCTGGTGCACTGGCATGATGCTGTCAGCCTCCGGTGCTGTGAGAACATTGACTTTGGTGTGTTAAAGGCACCCACTTGCGGTATGTTTGTGATGTCAGCGTGTGGAAACTATGGCAAGCCCGCCCTCCCCGCCTCACAGCAGCAAAGCCTCGGCATTAAAACCCCGTGCCTTCTGTGGCGCTTGCCAGCTGTGAGAGGGCAGGAAATGCCCTTGGCTTTTCTGCTCCTTGTTGCGACCTCCCTCTGAGGCAGAGAGCAGAGGATTTGAGGTTGGAATCTGTTTTGTTTCATCACTACCCTTTGTCATCTCTCTGAACACTTTCATGTGCTCCTCACCAGTGCTTCGCCCTCTCTATCACCAAGCCATGTGCTCTTTAAAACATGCACACACACACACACACACACACACACACACCTAATGTTCACATTTTGAGGCACATTTGTCTTTAATTCACTAATAATAACAATAATTATTCAAAGCCACTTTACCATCTGAAAAGAAATCTCTATGCATACACTTAGATCATGGATGCCAACTGCCCTCTTAACAACATTTCCCAATGAAATATTCAGCAGCGATTATATTAAGCCTGAAGCTGTTCATCCAGTTTGTGTTAATCAAAACAAAAACAAGAGACGAAGGGATCCAAAAGGACATGTAAGATCATAGACTGAAAGTAGCCCCATCGAGCACCAAAGGCTTGTCCAGAAGGGCAGAGCCACAGGTAAAAGCTATGTCTCTCAGGAGTTGCTGGCATTTAACTAGATGCAAAATGTCAGCGCAGGAAATGGCTTGCCCAATGCAAATACTAACAAGGGAGGCATGTGTTCCTGTGTAAATGGAGCTTCAGCCAATCCGGGCCTTCAGGATCCAGCTCCCATCGCAGCATCCACGGGAAGCACCAGGGGAATGTTCCGTTTGCTTATTTTCCCTCTCTTTGCTAAGAAGAAAAAGAGCCTTTGTGGCCTAGTGGCTACAAGTTGGGCTGCTAATTGCTATATCAGCAGTTTGAAACTACCAGCTGCTTTGTGGGAGAAAGATAAGGCATTCTGCTCCCATAAAGAGTTCGAGTCTCAGACACTCACAGGGGCAGTTCTACGCTGCCCTATAAGTTGGCTGTGAGTCAGCATGGATTCGATGGCAGTGAGTTTTCTAAGAGTAAGAGGTATCTAGGGGTGTAAACAGTTAATGAGCTCTGCTATTCCCAACCCACTTAGAGGAGCTGTGAAAGAGAAGCCTGGCAATCTTCTTCAGAATCCTCGGCCATTGAAAAGTTTATAGAATGTATTGACTTTGGTTGTTAAATAGATCCAGGTATATGGTGGAGCATACAGGGACCAATGTCATAAAACGGGGTGGGGGTGGAAAAAATCTCTGAGACAAATGCAAAAACTGTGAGGGAATGAGTTGTTGAGCCTGGGGGATCAGGACCATCGTCTCTGGGATTTTCAAAGTTCCTGAGCAATCAGGAAAGGGGCAAGAGTTGGTCTCTCCCCATCCAGAGGACAGCAGAAGAGGAGAACTGATTGGGCACAATGAATCAATGACTAGTGACTCAAGCAACGATCACCCTCCACCACTGGAGACCAGAAGAACTAGATGGTGCCTAGCTCTCACTATCGACTGCTATGAAAGAGATCACATTAGAAGGGCTTGATTAGAGTAGAAGGGAAATGTGGGGCAAAACTCAAAATCATGATTGTCGCGCGCCAGGTCTCGCCAGCAAGAAAAGACGCACCACAACAGGATTCTTCCACAAGCATTTAATTTTTCATAATGCGGTAAAAGACCCCGAAACCCCAAACTACTGCTGCTTATATATGCTCTATGGGGACGTGCTGTGCCCTGATTGGTGCATTTGCCAAAACCTCATGCATTGATTGGTGAGTTCGCCAGAACCTTCGTTTGCATACTCCAGGGTGGAGTTATGACTACGTCATCTCAGCATCGCGCATGCGCTAAGTGGTTGTTTATCACTTAGTTGGACCACCGCCCTGACTGCCCGGCGCCATCTAGTAATGGCGGCGAGAGCTGCGGCTACCCACATCACGAGAGCTGTGGCTTCCCACATCTCGCGAGAGCTATGGCTTCCCACATCTCCTCCTTTCTTTTTTATTTTAAGCCTAATCCATCGATCAATTCCAGAGCCTCCAGCAGCTCCAAAAGATCAAGATGGATATAAAGTCCATCGATCCATCCCGGAGCCTCCAGCAGCCCCAGGAGATCAAGATGGATATAAAAACCCAAATCTGGTCACCCTAATGTGTGCAATGAGCAAAGCTCCACATGGTGCAAGGGCTGACCAAGATCCAATTTCTGTCACTCTTCCCAGTGCAATGGGACAATTCCCTTGGGGTGCAGGAGCTGACAACTTATGGGGGTTAGTTTTCTCTTAACAAAGAAAGCCAAAGATCATGGGAACCACCGCGCTCAATCGCTAAGAGCGCCTGCGTGATGATGACTTTGTCACGTTTTTGCTGGGCTTTAAGCTTGCAGAGCAACCATAGCAACAACACTCCTCCACAGCACATTATTGCAGCAAATGTAAACACCCCCACCCACTCTTTAAAGTAGGAAAAGGCAGTAGAAAGCCAAGAAGTAAAATCTCCAACAGTTATGGGTTTCATTCTTGTGCCATTAAGAGTCGTAATCTGCATCCGGAGTTGTTCTTGAAGTTCTTCCAGCTCAGCTGTCCATTGTCCTGTAAGATACTGGGATATATTCTTGCTGCTAAAAGAAGACTCATTCAAGAATTTTAAAGGTGTTATGCACAAATTAGGTGTTGAAGAAACTCAACTTAATTGCACCATGCTCGTAAGAGTATCCACTTGGTGTTGTAATAAATCAACTCTCTGGTTCACTAACAGTAAACCAGACATTAATCGAGCATCCAACATATGGACTGTAGATAAAGCTTCTGATGTAGATTGCGTAATATTGCTAATGACATTTGCTGTCATTACTTGATTAGACATAGCCAATCCTGCTGTAACCGCTGCTGCAGCTGAGATAGTAATAGCTGTAATAATTGCTGCGGTAATGCCAAAATCTCTTTTATATCTATAAAGTGTAGCAATAGGAAAAGTATTGGGATCTGCTTCAACCGGTACAGGTATCATAGTGGGAATCTTTACTATCAAGGCAAATGGCTCAGAGCCATTCCAACATTCAGCAAGCCAACACTGACTGCTAAAGCTATTACATGAAGCTTCCCAAAATGTATCATTTGCATGACTAAAGTTGAATGTTAACAGAAAGAAAAATGGGGGCTGGACACAAACAGGTGATGGCTGAAATTGCACTCTTGATATATTAACCATAGTATTTACTTTCAGCCTCTTTGTAGTGGTATTGTATACACCAGTGACATTGTATAAAGTATCATTAATTCCAAACATTTTTGCAAAAGGAGTTACTATCGTAGATGCTCCACGTTGTTTATATACCATCCATTCATACCATGGCCAGGTATTATCAGGACCAGTGGTATTAGTATTACTATTCCATTTTGCTTTACCTAAAGTCGGAGTCATATCAAAACCTGGTATAATAGGGTTGCTCCAATAATTTGGAGACTGACATTGAGTAAAAGTAGGCGGAAAACTTTTTTCAGGTGAGCAACTAGGTAATATGACACGTCTGGTCACATTAGGTGGCACTACTGATCCATTAATGGGCCCAGGGGGCCTGGATCCTTCACGAATCACCATAAGTGTTGTTGTATTTACACGTTTTCCTTTCTCAGAGGTGCCACTTCCACCTGTAGCACCTTGTGCAACTTTCATAAGGGTGGATATAATATTATTAAATGTAGAGTCTCCAGAAGGATCCACCCAATTGACTAAAGATCCATTTCTTACATATATACAAGGTGCACTAGTATTGATGGTGGTAAAACACAAACTATATGCCAATGTAAAATTGCTTGCATTATATACTTTAGGAGGCTCCCCTCTAGGCGTAATACATGGTATTCCCAAATCACATTGCGTTGATAAGAATAAGGCTAATATTGACGCATTCGAGTGTATGGGAATAGGTACAGGCCAAGTTTTAGCTATGGCCCATAAAAAAACTCCTTTAACTATTGGGGTCCATATTACCATCAGTATCAGCAACATTATTAGGTTGATCATCGTCTTCTTCATTCTTCCTGTTCGCACGATCTTCATCCTCCTTAATTAATCTCACCAGTCTCTCTGGCACCCAGATGGGGTTTTCTTCTTTCTGTGGAAAAACACAAATTGCTCCCTTGGACCTGATTAATATGGGGTCCGGGCCATACCATTTGTTGTCTAGGACATTTTTCCATCGGGCCATTTCCTTTGGTGGCTTTGGCCATTGTCCATGTCTGTCTGCAGCTGATTGGCCTTTCTCATCCAGATTTTAAAAAAATTCAGTTTCTCCCTATTGAGTAAGATGCTGGCAGTTGGTTTTTCATATATGTCCATGATTTCATTGAGAATTTCCCTTCGATTCCTATTTTTTAGTGTTTGTATCTAGAATGGCTGTTAGATATTATCAAATACCTTTTCTGAATCAATTGAAATGCTCATGTGCTTGTTTTTCTTTTTTATATGGTAGATCACATTCATTATTTTTCTCATTTCAAACCATCTTTGCATCCCTGGAACCAATCTCACCTGCTGTGGTTCTTTTGCTTAGCTTTTTGATAGATTGTTGGATTCTGTTGGCCAGGATTTTGAGATTTTGCCCCTATATTCATAAGGGATATTGGTTTACAGTTTTGTTTTGTTTGAAATATTTATTTCTGTTGACAAATAAATGAAATTTTGTCTTAAAGCATGGTGCAGCATGGGTAACAATGTTCACTCACGGTACTCACATGTGGGTGTATCTGCATGTGGGCGGACCCACCTAGAGACAGATAGAGGAGCGGTGTCTTGGTTCCTAAGAACATTGGTAACACAGAAAAATATGAGCAAAAAGACAAAAAGGATGGTAATAGAAATAAATTAATAAAAATATCTATTAAAGGCAACAAAAGAGAGACAATGGGAAGAAAACATAAAATTTAAATTTACAAGACATATTTTTGTTTTAAATTCTATACCATTGGCTAAATTAACTACACTATCAATAAAATTGCCTTATGCCCAAGGGGATGATTGATAATGTTCTCTAACAGAAAATAACAATTATATCTCTGAGGTGAACCAGAGCCAGATGAACCATAAATATGTGAATGGATTTTGCGCTTGCACTTAATTCTAGCCTCAATCTAAGTACAATTAGTTCTTATGAAATGGCCCTATTTGATGCTCGTCCTCATGAAGAAATCACTCAAGACATGAATGCTATAGGAAAGTGTAATGAAGAAACTAGATGGTGCCCACCTATCAGAAAAAAATAGCCTCTGGGGTCTTAAAAGCTGGTCTTAAACAGCCATCTAAGTGAGGGATCAACTAAGTCCATGTGGAAGAAGCACACCAGCCTGTAAGATCCTAGGATTTTAACTCATGAAATTCAAATCTGAAGGAGGGAATGATATCAGCTTCAATTATGAACACCTGGTTTTAAGGTAGTGGATAACATTTGCAAGCTCTGGGGAATCCTCTCTGACCAGAGCCATGGGATGTGAACAGCCCTGTTATCAGACAGATAGCATTGTAAAATTGGTTATTGCAGATGTATTTAAGTTAAAATTTATACATCTCCCTTTTGACTCATTTTAAATATATTCCAGTTCTTTTAACCTCTGCTTTCTTTTCTAGAGCTTTTTTTAATCTGTTTTCTTTGTTATTGTTGTTAGGCTTTTAAAAATACATTTTTCTGTATATGAAATCCAGGATAACTAAATCTATATAGACAATGGTTTTGGGGGCTATGGCAGGGGAGGTTGGGGGAAATAAGATGAATACAATAAAGAAAAAATGATCTAAAATTGATTGTGGTGATAATGATTATTACAATTTATCTTAATATAATTGAGCTATTGTATGACATGTGAGTCATATGCCAATAAAAGTGTTTTTGTAAATGAATTAAAACAATTTTTCCAAGCAGTTCTCAGCCTGCTAATTGTTTCTGTCTTGGAAATTTCAACGACAATATGTTCCAGTGTTTTCTTTTGGGATCTGTGGTGTTTTGGGTTCTCTCTGCTTCCTGGAGAATTATTTTCTCCTCCTCTGTTCTGTTAAGGAAGTATTATTCCGGAATTTCTTATATGGATAGAATCCCACTTCATTCTTATGTTTTCTTCAGATTCTTTTGTTCTTTTAGCTGATTGTATCACTCATAAATTGGAGTTAAGAGATATGCCTTCAAACTCACCAATTCAGCTTTCCATTTCTTCAATTCTCTTACTCTGTTCTTCTAAATTGTTGCCTAATTCTCTTATCTTAATATTTTCTGCATTTCTTTTTAGAGGTTTTTGTTGAAGATATCTAGCTTTTCTATTCTGACCATTGTTCTCGCAAACTCTTTGTTGAAAGTACATGACAACATTTTTCTGAATTCAATTTATGATAGTTTCAGAGCCTGTTCTTTTTAAGAAAATTCCTTGAGATCTGAGTGTTGTTCATTTGTTAATCCTTCTTCTGATGAATCAGGAGTGACTGCTGCCACTGCAGCATCGTGGCCGGGTATTACGGTTGGGAGGGCTGCTAGATTTTGTGGGAGTCGATGACTTTGTTGAGTAGTGCCAGAAATGAATAATAGAAGAGGGACGGGGGAGGGAAAAAAGGCTTTGGGCAGTAAAAGGCTGTACTAAGAAAAGTTGGGAGGGGGAGGAACACTGTACTTGAGTGTATTCTTCCCTAAGGCCAAGAGCTTCTTAACATAGTCCGTCAAAGCACAGGCAATCTTCAGGAAAACCATCATGGTGCCAAGTTTGTCCTTGGGATAGCCTAGGCTGGTCCTTTGGGACCTATGCGCCGGGAACTGTGCAGGCCAGCTTGCTTGGAGAGCTGGAAGCCACATGGGACCTGCGTGCTTATTACATGTGAAGCTTTGGACCCTGCTCACAATGATAGTCTTTGAGGAGTGGAGCTGGGTTGCTGTAGCCAGCAGTGCAGAATGGAGCTACAGATGGGTAGCAGGAGACCACTGGGCGCCTCTTCAGTGGACCTGCTCTTTCCTTCCCTTCTCTGCTTGCTCCCACAGTCTCTGATATGTGGAAGCCTCCTTTTACTTCACTTTCAAGCCATTGTCTGAGATCACAGGCCACCTGTTTTTTCTTAGGGCCTAGTCTATCCTGGTTGTTACATAAGGATCTACCTGTGTGTATGTGTTCAGTTGGACATGTTCTAGTCCCCTTTCTTTAATGTTTTTAAAAGTTTCTATAGAACTGGTGTCAGCACTTCTGAATTTTTTATGAAATATCCCAGTGAAGCCATCTTGCCATTGACTTTTCTTTTTATATATATTTTTGGTCTTTTTTGAAGGGGTGGAGCAGGGGGTTAATCACATTCTGAATTGCTTATTTCATAATTACTCTGCTTAAACCTATTTCTATTCATATTAGTTTAGGTATGTCGTATATTTTCAGGAATTTGTCCCATTCATCAGCACTTTCAAATCTGTTGCAGTTCTTTTTCATAGTGTTATGATTCTTTATTCAATGAATATGTTGTGTTGTCTCCAGATTCATTTCTTTTGATTATTTGCCCTTCCCCCCCCCCCCCCCCCCAGTATATCCAGTAGTTTGTTTCAGTGATTCTTTTCAAAGAACCAACTTCTGGTTTGATTGATTTTTTTCTGTTGTTTAACTGTATTCTATTTCATTTCTTTCTCACTGGTATTTATTATTCATTTCAGCTAGTATCTTTGGCCTCTTGCTCTTCCTTTCCTTTTTGTTCAAGTTTTCATTTAAACAATTGATTTTCATCCATCTTTTTAAATATGGGCATGTATTGCTATGAATTTCCCTCTGAGAATGGTTTGTGCTGTGTCCCAAAGGATTTGGTATGTTGTGCTTTCCTTTATATTTGATACCAAGTATATTTTTATTTCACTTTTAATTTCTTACATAGAGAAATTGTTTTCTAGTCGTACAATATTTAATTTTGGTATAATAATAATTATTCATTTTTATTCTTCCTGTGATTTATTTCTTACTTCATACCATTATGGTCAGAAAGTATGCTTTGTATGATTTTAATGTTTTAAAACTTGAGATTTGTGGCATAATCTGTAGTTGGTTCTGGAAAAATTATCCTGTGAAAATGTCTGCTGATGATGGATGGAGTGTTCTAAGTTAAATTGGCTTATGATTTTCTTTATGTTCTTAATGTCCTTATTGATTCACTTTTTAAATGTTCTGTCGAGAACTGAAATGGAAGGTTTCAAAACTACAAATATTAATAGTGGCACTGTAATTTTTTTCTTTGATATTAGTGTTTGTGTCATGTTTATGGACAGGTTAGGTGAATATATGCTAATAATTGTTGTATCTTCTTGAAGTATTAGCCCTTTTATTATGTAATAGCCTTTATCACTATGACCACACTCCTTTTTTTGGGTGCTGGTTGCACGGAACATTTTTTCCATCCTTTATTTTCAGTCAGTTTGTGTCCTAATGTGAATGTGTGTTTTGTGTAGGTAACAAAAGATGAATCATGTTTTTTATCCCATCTATCACTCTGCCTTTTGTGTAAATATTTTGGCTATTTACATTTTCTTCATTCTTTTAGCTAATTGGGTTTTGAGTTTCTTTTATCTGGTTTCTCTTTTTATCAATTTTCCTGTTATTTTTTGTATTTAGCATCTTTTGTTATGAGCTTTAATTCCTCTTTACATATTCTCTTAGTGGTTACTACAAATATTATACTATACAACATGCAATTACAGTAACATTTAGCATGCAATCAACAATGAATGTGAAATATTAAGTATTCCTGGTTTACTGTTCCCTCTCCTTTTTCTGTTGGTGAATCTCCAGTGACAGTAATGTGCACCCTACATCCAGTAGTCGTAATATGTACTTATTTTCTGAGATCTCTGTCTGACTCCTTCCTCCCCCTTTGTGTACATTTGAGTGTTTGATTAATGTTCTTTCCTTTCCATTTAGAAAACTTCCTTAAGTACATGTAGGGCTGGTCTGGTATTGCCAAATTCCCAAGGCTTCTGGTTATTTGGGACTCTTCTTCCCTGTTTCAAAGAAATGCCTTGACTTAGTGCTTTTCTGTTGTTTCCTTTTTAATTAAAGTAGGGCGATGCCATCTATCGGTTGGCGTGTGTCACATACTGGCATAAGGAGCCCTGGTGGTGCAGATTGGTGTGATACTGCTAACCACAAGTCAGCAATTCACATCCATTTTCTCTGTAGGGGAAAGATCAAGCTATTGCTCCCATAAACATGTACGCTCTCAGAACTCTAGGGTAAAAAAAGAAACCAAGAAACCATGGGGAGCAGTTTTACTCTTCCCATAGGGACACGAACAGTCAGAATCAACTTGAAGGCAGTGGGTTTTTACCTGTTGTTATGGAATTAAAGAATTTCCGATTTATTACCAAAGGTTTATAATTCATTACTGTGCTTAGATTTCTGGTGTTCAAATTGTGCCAGACAGGTCAACCTATCTGCTAAGTTTTTGCACTGCACCATCATTATTTTGGTTGTTTTATTACGTGGTTCCTGAGATACTCCAGATTTACCTTGTACATTGCTGCCATTTACCCCAGAATCTGCCATTTCTCCAATGACTGCCGGTTCATTTGACAAGAGAATGATTCTTGAGGTCGATTAGGTTACCAGATGGGCTCATTGCTACAGGGATATCCTTGCTTGTTGGCTGAACTCAGTGTCTTACACTCATTCTACAGAAGGAGAAATAGCATGACCTTTCCCCCTGCGTAGCGCCCATTCTTTTCCAAATTTTAGCGTAAAGTTTCACTGTAATTTACAATGCATATTGCAAAGCACAACAACCATGCTTCTTCCCTTTGTCGCTGAATTTTCCTCCAATTTAGCTATCATTTTAACTTTCTTTCTCTTTCTCTCAGCTGGTAATCTTTGTTTTCTCGATGAGGCTGCCCTTGGCAAATATAAGATTTTAGTCAGATCGCTTTCAGTGGCAGTTTTTACTGCTATTGTGGACACTACAATGGATTTATCAAATGTTCTTTCTCTTTAAGCATCATTTCAGCTTTTTCTTTTTTTTTCCCAACTGTCCATCTTGATTTTCCTGGTGAGGCTGCCTTTGATAAAAGGAAATATAAGATGGTAACCCGCTATCTTTGGTTTGATACTTTTTTCTGCTGTGTATTTTGCTGGACACCATAATGGCTTTCTGTGGCCTCTGTAAGAAACCCAGAGTCCTTTGTTCTTAATGCTGTGATAGACCTTAGTGGACTTGCTACTTCACAAGACTTTCCCCAGATTCCTTATCACCTTCAACATCCACAGCCACCCACTTAAGCAAGTGATAACTTAAAAACAGTAGTCTGACTTCCATCCTTCCAGAGAGCCACCAAGTAGACGTGCTAAGGCCCTGCTGCTCCAGCTCAGGCTCCACACATCTCTACCAGTTGTAATGGACTATGCTCCTAGGTTTTGTGTTACTAAATCTCAAGACAGAGAGACTTCGACTCGTTGTATATCAGGCATCAGCTTTCTCACACTGCTGAGTGGTAGGGATGTGTCTAAAGGAGTCCTAGTGGTACTTAGTGGCTATGTTTGGGTGCTGTTAAAATCTAGGTCAGTCGTTCAAACCCATCAGCCAGTCTGTGGGAGCGAGATGAAGCCGTCTGTTCCTGTAAAGATTTTCCACCTCAAAAACCGAAAGAGGTAGTTCTCTGCCCTGTATGGTCGTTGTGAGTCAGAATCAACTTGTTATCAGCAGTGGACATTTTCAGAATACCTATTTGGAATATAAGAAGAACCACACAAGAAGCAGGCCACCAGATAAATATGACTGTGGATGTTGCTTCCAAGATCCGTGCTGCCCAGTGGAAAGGGAAATGAGCTGCAAGTGCACACAGTTGACGCATCCCACTGCCGACTGCGAGGCTGGCAGTTTGAGTCCACCCACATTGAAAGGGATATTGAAAGAAAGACCTGGTGATCTACTTCTGAAAAATCACCATCGAAAACCCTGTGAAGCACAGTTCTACCCTGACACCCATGGGATTGGCAGTACTACTCAACCGGGTGCCTAGCAAGACACCATTCTTTGTGGGATTTTTCCTATTTTAATTACCATCCATTGCTTTTTATTTTTTTTAATCATTTTACTGAGGGCTCGTACAACATTTATCACAATCCATACGTACATCCATTGTGTCAAGCACATTTGTACATTTCTTGCCATCATCATTCTCAAAATATTTCTTTCTGCTTGAGCCCTTGGTATCAGCTCCTCATTTTTCCCCTCCCTCCTAACCCTTCTCCCTCATGAATCCTTGATAAATTTATAAATTATTATTATTTTGCCATGTCTTACACTGTCCAGCATCTTCCTTCACCCACATTTCTGTTGTCTGTCCCCCAGGGGGTGGTTATATGTAGATCCTTGTGATCAGTTCCTGCTTTCTACCCCTCCGTCCCTCCACCCTCCCTGTTTCGCCGCTCTCACCACTGGTCCTGAGAGGGTCATCTGTCCTGGATTGCCTCTGTTTCCAGTTCCTGTGTGTACCAGTATACATCCTTTTGTCTAGCTGGATTTGTAAGGTAGAATTGGGATGATGATAGTGGGGAGGAGGAAGCATTGAAACTAGAGTAAAGTTGTATGTATCATCATTGCTACACAGCACCTTGACTTGCTCATCTCCTCCCTGCGACCCTTCTGTGAGGGGATCTCCACTTGCCTACAGATGGGCTTTGGATCCCCACTCTGCACTGCCCCTCATTCACAGTGATAATAATATTTTTGTTCTTTGATGCCTGATACCTGAACCCATCAACATCTCATGATCACACAGGGTAGTGTGCTTCTTCCATGTGGGATTTATTGCTTCTCAGCTAAATGGCCTCTTTATTTTTAAGCCATTAAGACCCTAGGTGCTATATCTTTTGATAGCCAGGCACTACCAGCTTTCTTCACCACATTTGCTTACGCACCTGTGTTGTCTTCAGCGATCGTGTTGGGAAGGTGAGCCTTATGGAATGCCAGTTTAATAGAACAAGTGTTCTTGCATTGAGGGAGTACTTGAGTAGAGGCCCAATGTCCATCTGCTACGTTAATACTATAAATATATGCACATAGATCGATTATTTCCCCATTGTCATATATAAATATGTTTGCATATGTACATGCCTGTATTTAGACCTCTATAAATGTCCTTTGCCTTCTAGTTCTTTCCTCTATTTCCTTTTACTTTTATCTTGTCCCACTATCATGCTCAGCCTTCATTTGGGTTTCAGTAATTCCTCTCAGTTACATTACCCTTGAACAAGCCCTACCAGGCCTTTTACACCCTCCTCATCACTGATTTTGGATCACTTGTTATTCCATTGTCCCTGGGATTTATTAACACCACTTCCTTTCCCCCACCTCTCCCTCTACTATGTCCCCTGGAACCTTCGGTCCTGTTGTTTTCTCCTCCAGATTGTTTATCCAGACTCTTTTATCTAGACAGACCTGCAGAGATAATACTATGCACAAACCAAGACAGAGCAAAACAAAGCAACAAAAAAGAAAATAGTTCAAGGTCTATTGACATTTAGGAGTGTTTTCTGGTGGAGTCTGATGGAGTGCCACACCATGGCCCCAAAGTCTATTTTTGGTATTCCCTCGAGACGTCCTTGCTCTGCTCCCCTTGCTGTTCTGTTGCACGCCTTTAGTGTTTTGCCTTGGTGTGGTGGGGTCTGATCAGGCATAATTCCCTCACTGTGTATCCAGTGTTGTCCCCTATAGGGCTATGGGCCAGTGAGGGATGTCATGTCTCATAGTGGGGTTGACCATATGGCCCTCTCTAGCTATTGGCTGCTCTGAGCAGGGATATCATCTTCAAGTCTTGGTGGGCCAGGATGTGCTCCACTCTCTCTTCCTCCCCCCTCATTTGCTCCTGTGTGCTCTGATCAGACATGTCCCTCTCCCTGAGCTGTAGCTTCAGTGCTGCCCCTAAGGTAAATTCTTCAGGGGGCAGGGGTGGTTGTCCACATAGTTGGGATTGGGGCCTGTCTCTCAGACCCCTCTACTGGTTCCCTGCTTCATGCCAGTATGTTGCATTCACATCTTAGAGCACCGCTTTGTAGTCTGGTCCCTCTTTCCCTGAGAAGATATGAATAATACACTCCCCTTGGGGGAGTTAGTGCCCTGTTCCCCAACTACTCATTTGTTTTTGTTTTTTCTCTCTTTCCCCTTCCTTTTTAGTTGTCTACCATATGTATTCCTGGATTTGGTCTGGTCCCTGCCATACTCCCTGAACCTGAACCCAGGAATGTTTATATACAATAGTTTTTTCCCTAAGCTCGTTTTGCACTTTTTTTTTTAAGCTTTCCTCATCAGACTCATATAGTACTTCTCATTTTCTGCTTGGCTTACTTCGCTTAGTATAATTTCCTCCAATTCTTTCCAATGTGCTTCATGCATTCATCACTACTTTTTTTCTTATTTTTTAATCATTTTATTGGGGGCTCATAGAATTCTTATCACAATATGTTCTTGATCCATTGTGTCAAGAACATATGTACATTTGTTGCCATCATCATCCTCAAAACATTTGCCTTCTATTTGAGCCCTTAATATCTGCTGCTTATTTTCCCCCTCCCTCCCCACTGTCCCCTACCTCATGAACCCTTCATCATTAATAAATTATGATTATTTTGTCATATACTACACTGTCCGATGTCTCCCACCGCCTTCTTCTCAACTGTCCCTCCCCCAGGGAGGAGACTATATGTAGATTCTTGTAATCAGTTCCCCCTATCCACCCCACATTCTCTCCACCCTCCAGGCATCGCCACTCTCACCACTGGTCCTGAATGAGTCATCTGTCCTGGATTCCCTGTGTTTCCAGTTGCTATCTGTACCAATGTACATCCTCTGGTCTAGCCAGATTTGTAAGGTAGAATTGGGATCATGATAGTGGAGGAGAGGAAGTATTTAAGAACTAGAGGAAAGTTATATGTTTCATCGCTGCTACCCTGCACTCTGACTGGTTCATCTCTTCCCCACAACCCTTCACTAAGGGGTGTCCGATTGGCTACCAATGGGCTTTGAGTCTCCACTCTGCACTCACCCACATTTTCAATGATATGATCTTTTGTTCCTTGATGCTTGAAACCTGATCCCTTCGACAGCTCGTGGTCACACAGGCTGGTGTGTTTCTTCCATGTGGGCTTTATTGCTTTTGAGCTAGATGGCCACTTGTTTATCTTAGAACCTTTAAGAACACAGACGCTATATCTTTTGATAGCTGGGCACCATCACTTTTCTTCACTACATTTGCTTACACACACGTTTGTCTTCATTGATCGTATCAGGGAGGTGGGCACCCATTGATATGATTTTTAGTTCTTTCATGTCTGATAACCAGTCCCTTCTGCACCTTGTGGTCAGACAGGCTGTGTGCTTCTTCCATGTTGGCTTTGATGCTTCTCAGCTAGATGGCCGCTTGTTTATCTTCAACGCTTTAAGATCCCAGACGCTTTGATAGCCACGTACCATCAGCCTTCTTCACCACATTTGCTTATGCACACATTTTTCTTCAGCAATCATGTCGAGAATGTATGCATCCTGGAATGCCAATTTAATAGAACAAAGTGTTCTTGCATTGAGTAAGTGGAGGCCTAATTGTTTTATTAGGAGTTCACACAACTCTTATCACAATTCATACATACATCAGTTGTGTAGAGCACATTTGTACATTCATTGCCCTCATCATTCTCAAAACATTTCCTCTCCACTTAAGCCCTTGGCATCAGGTCCTCATTTTGTCCCCTCCATCCCCGCTTCCCCCTCCCTCATGAACCCTGGATAATTTATAAATTATTATTTTGTCATATCTTGCCTTGTCCGACATCTCCCTTCACCCACTTTTCTGTTGTCCACCCCCTAGTAACAAGGTCAAATGCAGATCCTTGAAATCGATTCCTCCTTTCCAACCTACTCTCCCTCTACGCTTCTAGTAGTGCCACTCTCACCACTGGACCTGAAGAGATCATCCACCCTGGATTCCCTATGTTTCTGGTTCCTATCTGCACCAGTGTACATCCTCTGGTCTAGCCAGACTTGCAAGGTAGAAATCAGATCATGATAGTGCAGGAGGATGAAGCATTTAGGAACTAGAGGAAAGTTGTATTTTTCATTGTTGCTACATCACACCTTGACTGGCTCGCCTCCTCCCCTACACCCCTCTGCAAGGGGATTCCGGTGACTGACAAATGGGCTTTGGATCTCCAATCTGCACCCCGCCCCCCTACCTCATTCACTATGGTAAGATTTTTTGTTCTGATGATGCCTGATACCTGATCCCTTCAACACCTTGTGATCGCACAGGATGGTGTGGTTCTTCCATGTGGGCTTTGTTGCTTCTGAGCTAAGTGGCTGCTTGTTTGCCTTTAAGACACCAGACGCTATACCTTTTGATATCCGGGCACCATCAGCTTTCTTTGCCACATTTGCTTATGCACCCATTTGTCTTCAGCGATCATATCATGGAGGCAAGCACAAAATGTTATGATTTTTTGTTCTTTGATGCCTGATAACTGATCCCTTTGGCACCTTGTGATCACACAAGCTGGTGTGCGTCTTCCATGTGGGCTTTGTTGCTTCAGAGCTAGATGACCACTTGTTTATCTTCAATCCTTTAAGACCCCAGACGTTATATCTTTTGATAGCCGGGCACCATCAGCTTTATTCACCACATTTGCTTATGCACCCGCTTTGTCTTCAGCAGTTGCGTTGAAAAGGTCAGCATCACAGAATGTCAATTTAATAGAAGAAAGTATTCTTGCATTAAGGGAGTACTTGAGTGGAGGCCCAATGTCCTTCTGCTACCTTAATACTAAACGTATAAATATATGCACATAGATCTATTTACCCATCCTCATATATAAATATATTTGCATATATACATGTCTTTATCTAAACCTCTATACATGCCCTTTGTCTCCTAGCTCTTTTCTCTATTTCCCTTGACTTTCCTTCTGTCCCACTATCATGCTCAGTCCCGACCAGGGTTTCAGCAAATCCTCTTTGTTACATTACCCTTGATCATGCCCTACCAGGCCTCCCAGCCCCTCCTCACCACTGATTTAGATCACTTGTTCCCTTGTCCCTGGGTTTGTTAACACCACTACCTTTCCCCCCACCTCTCCTATGTCCCTCCTGAACTGTCGGTCCTGTTGTTTTATCCTCCAGATTGTTCATCCAGCCTATCTTATTTAGAAAGACCAGCGGAGATAATAACATGCACAAAAACAAGACATAAAAATACCAAGGAACAATATACAACCAACCAACAACAATAAATCAATGACAAAAAAAAAACACAAGAAAGAAAAGTTTGTAGTTAGTTCAAGGATTGTGTGTTGGCCTTTAGGAGTGTTTTCCAGTTCAATCAATTGGGGTACCACACCCTAGCCCCAAAGTCCACCTTCATCATTCCCTGAGGACCTCGCCGTTCCATTCCCTTGCTATTCTGTTGCACCCCCTTAGTGTTTTGCCTCGGTGTGGCGGGATCAGGTCAGGCGTAGTTCCCACACTGTGTCTCCAGTGTTGTCCCCGGTAGAGCTATGGGTCAGTGAGGGGCGTCATGTCTCATAGTGGGGCTGGCCATGTGGTCCTCTCTGTGGACTGGCTGCTCTAATCGGGATAATCGTCCTCAAGACCTGGTGGGCCAGGATGTTCTCCACTTTCTCCTCCTCCCCCTTCATCATCACCCATGTGCTCCCATCAGATATGTCCCTCTCCTGGAGCTGCAGATTCAATGCCGTCTTTTGAAATAAGTTCTTCTGGTGGGAGGGCCAGGCGTCCTCTTAGTATTTGTCATCACTGCTTTTTAGTGATGTGTAGTACTTCATTGTATGTATATACCACTGTTTTTTAATCCAATCATTTGTTGGTGGAAATTTGGGTTGTTTCCAACTCCTTGCATTCGGATTTGTACCCTTGTGGAACTGCTGTTCAGGTCCTTTGCCCACCTCCTCGGTGGGCAATTAGTTTTTTTTTTTCTCTTTGGAAACTAGCAGAGTATTGTAGATTTTAGTAATAAGGCCTTTGTCTGATGTGTCAGGCTAAAGATGTTTTCCCAGTCCGTGGGCTCTCTTATTACTCTCTTGGTGAATTATTTTGATGTACACAGATGTTTTATCTTCAGTGTATCCCACATGTCAATTTGTGACTCATGTGCATTTGTGTCCTTCCCTGTTTCTGCTATCCCATGTATTCCCAGTGCCAAAATTCTCAGATTGGTCCCAGTTCCCTTATTGATGGACCTAATAGTTTGGAGTTTTACCTCAAGGTCTGTGATTTACCTTGAGTTTATTCTTGTGCATGGAGTCAGATAAGGGTCATGCTTCATTTTTCTGCAGGTAGATATCCATTTTTTCCAACACCGCTTGTTAAAGAGGGTACCTGCTTTTGATATTTTGGGGGCTTTATCAAAAGTGAGTTGTCTGTATGCTGATGATTTTATTTCTGGGTTTTCAGTTCTTTTCCAGTAGTCTAAGTATCTGTCATTATACCAATACCTCCCAGTTTTGACCATGATGGCATTATAATATGTGCTAAAGTCAGGTAAAGCAAGCCCTCCCACTGTGTCCTTCTTAGGGAGTCTCTGCTAATTCTGGGCTTCTTCCCTCTCCATATGAATTTGGTAATCAGTTTTTCCATTTCTTTCAAGAAAGATGAGGGTAATTCTCTCAGGATTGCATTAAAGTTATATAGTGCCTAGGAGAGAACTGACATCTTTACTATATTGAGTCTTCTGATCGACAAAAATGGGATCTTCTCCCATTTGTTGAATCACTCTTGGTTTCTTGTAATAGTGTTCCATAGTTTTCCTCATATAAATCTTTTGTTCTTTTAGTCTGCTATTTCCCTAGATATTTTAATTTGTGCTTGGCTATTGTGATGGGTACCACCTTTTTGACCTCCTCTTCTGTTATTTTAGCTGATATGTATAGCAGTCCAGTGGACTTCTGTTTGTTGATCTTGTATCCTGCCACTCTGCCCCTTTTGGATCTTTTGGGATTTTCCATTTATAAAATCATGTCATCTACATATAACGATAGTTTTACCTCTTCCTTCCCCAGACGAATACCTTTGATGTCTCTCCTTTGCCTTATGCTGCGAGCTAAAACCTCCAGTACGATGTTAAATAAGACTGGGGACAAGGGGCATCCTTGTCTGGGCCCTTTTTCTGTGGAATTGTGTTCCTCTTTTCTGCATTGACTACCATGTTGGCTGTTGGTTCTTCATATATAGCTTGTATTGTCTTGAGGAATTGTCCTTCCATTCCTATCTCCTGACGTGTCTTAAAAAGGAATTGGTGTTGGATGTTGTCGAATGCTTTTTCCACATCTATCAATATTATCATGTGGTTCTTAGAGTTTTTCATGTCAATGTGGCACATGATACTAATGGTCTTTCGTATGTTGAACTATCCCTGGTATGAATCTTGCTTGGTCATGGTGAATTACCATATATACTCGTGTATAAGCTGAATTTTTCAGCACAAAAATGTGCTGAAAAACTGGGGTTTAACTTATACGAGGTGTAATATCTCACAGGTGATTGTCGTTCCTCCGCTGTTCATTCAAAGCCCCACTGATACTGCAGGGCTTTGAATGTTTGTTACTCACATCTAACCAATCAGAGCCATCCTATGACGTGGAAGGCTCCAATTTGCAGAAGCACCCATAGTGATTCACTTACGCTGCCAGCTGAACTGGTCAGGATGTGTCAGTGGCTGCGCTCCGTCTCTCCCCTCTGGTCTCTGTGTTAATTCACATCCTGCATTTCCCACCATAGGCTTATACTCAAGTCATCAGTTTTTCTAGTTTCCCAGGTAATAACTAGGTACCTAGGCTTATACTCAGGTCGGCTTATATTCAAGTATATATGGTATTCGTTTTATATACATTTGTATTCTATCGGCAAGTATTTTGTTAACAATTTTTGCATCTGTGTTCATTAAGAATATTGGTCTGTAGTTCTCAATTCTTGTAGGATTCCTGCCCTGTTTGGGTATCATATTTATACTTGCTTCAAGAGGTTGCCGTCTTTTCTATGTTCTGGAAGATTTTGTGTAGGATTGGTGTCATTTCTTCCCTAAATGCTTGGTAGAATTGTCCTGTGAAGCCATCTGGTCCAGGGAATTTGGGGTTGGTAATCCCTTGATATCCTTGTCTATTTCTTCTATTGCTATGGGTCTATTGACATTCTTGATGTTCCTCTGGGAAATTCGAGGGAGGGATTGTTTTTCAAAATTTGACCATGTCTTCCAAGTTGTTGAATTCATTGGAGTACAGTCCTTCGTAATACTCTTTAATTATCATTTTGAATTCATTAGAGTCTGTTGTAATGTCCCCTCTTTCATCCCTCATTCTTGCTATTGAAATTTGTTCCCGTCTTTCTTTGGTTAGGTTTACCCACGATATGTTGATTCTGTTTATCTTTTCAAAGAACCAACTTTTAGCAGCATTAATTTTTTCCATAGTTTTCTTATTTTCCCTCTCCTAAATCTCAGCCCTGATTTTTATTATTTCTTTTCTTTTGCTATTAGCACGATTGTGCTGTTGACTCAGCCCTAGTTGCTGTAAATTTTGTGCCAGCATATCAATCATATGGCTTTCTTCCTTTCTCAGGTGTGCATGTATTGCTATGAAACTTCCTCTGATAACTGCCTTTGCTGTGTCCCATAAGTTTTGGTACGTCTTATTCTCATTCTCATTGGTTTCTAGAAATTTCCTAATTTCATCTATGATCTGAGCCAGTACACACTCCTTTTTCAGTAGAGAGTTATTCATCCTCCAATTGTTTGCCTTGTTTTATTCATCTTCCTTTTGCTGATTTCCAGCCTTATGGCACAGTGGTCAGTGAGAGAAGTCTATATGATATCAATGTGCTTAAATTTATGCAGATTTGACTTATGCCCCAGCATGTGGTCTATCTTCGAATATGTGCTATGTGGGCTTGAAAAGAATGTGAAATATTTTGTATTTTCATGAAAAGCTCTGTAAATATATATCAGGTCAAATTGACTAATTGTAGTGTTTAGATCTCTGGCCTCCTTGTTGAGTTTCTTTCCCTGTGATATTTCTTTCTCAGAGAGTGGTGTATTGAAGTCACCTACTATAATTGTTGAGGCTGTGACTTCCTTTTTCATATTTTGAAGCATTTGTTTGACGTATTCAGCAGGTCTGTCATTTGGGGAATATGTTTACAATGCTTAGTGGTTCTTTGCCTACTGCTCCCTTGAGCATTATATAGTGTTCCTCATCTCTTTTTATGGTTTGCACTTTGAGGTCAGTTTTATCCAAGATTACGATTGCAACCCTTGGTTTTTTTTTTAATTGCTGTTTCTTTGGTATGTTTTCCTCCAGCATTTGATTCTCAGCCTAGTTTTGTTTGTAGTCTTGACATGTGTCTCCTGTTGGCAGCAGATTGATTAGTTGTATTTCTAAACTAGTCTAAACTAGTCTGCTAGCCTCAGTCTTTTAATGCCTGAGTTTAGTTCATAGATATTCAGGGGTATTATTTCCATCCGTGGACTCTGTGATGTCATCTTACACCTTTTGTGTTGGGTGTTTTCCCACCTCCCTTTCTTTTTAATGTAGTGTGTGTGTGTGTGTGTGTTTCATTCTTGACTTCTTTTCACCCTTAATCCAATGCTATCTTGGGGGCTGTTTTCTCTTTGTTTCCCTCTGGGTGAGGTTGTTCTCTGTGGCAGTCTCTTACTTATGCTTGGTGAGTGCTGTTCTTCTGCCTATACTGGATCGACAAGGATCCAGGCTGGGTTTCTTCTAATGTATTCTTTGAGTTTTTCCTTCTCTAACAAGACAATTACTTCTTCATCTATCTTGATCAGTAATTTGGCTGTGTAGAGTATTCTTGGGTTTGCATTATTTTCCTTCAATTTTTGCAATGTTACTCAACAACTCTCTCCTCTTCTTCATAGTGTTCTCTGATACCCTGTTTCCCCGAAAATAAGACAGTGTCTTATATTAATTTTTGCTCCCAAAGATGCACTAGGTCTTATTTTCAGTGGATATCTTATTTTTCCATGGAGAAGAATGTGGTACACGTTTATTGTTTTATTAAAAGAGACCTCGTACTACCTGTCTGCTCTGACTGCGCTGCAGGCAATAGTGAGCTGCGTGGTGGTGCCCACCACTATGATCCAGAGTCCAGAGTTACGGTAGCTTCGGGGGTGCTGATTTTTGGGGAGGTCTTATTTTTGGGAGATGCCTTATATTTCAGCCCGAGGCAAAACTGTAAGTAGGTCTTATTTTGGGGGGATGTCTGACTTTTGGGGAAACATGATAGGTCTGAGCATATTCTTATTTGGGAAACTATGTGATTGCTTGTTTTTCCCTAGCTCTTCTCATGATTTTCTCCTTTTCCTCAAAGTTGGATAGTAAGTATGATGTGCCTTGATTTCTTCTTGGGTTTCATTCTGACTGGTGTTCTTTCAGCTTCCTGAATGGTTGCCAGGTTTTCATTCATTAAGCTCGGGAAGTTTTCCTCCAAGAATTTCCTCTCTGTTGCAGTTGACTTCTTTGTGGTGTCTTCCTCTGGTAATCCAATAATTCTAATGTTGTTCCACTTCATAGCATCAGACCTCGCTTTTAGGTTCTCTTCAGCTTCACTAATGATCTTATTAGATTTTTGTTCGCATTTAAAGTCTCCTTGGCTGTCCTCTAGGTCACTGGTGCAATTATCTTCCTCCTCCAGTTGATTCTCCAGGTCTGCGTGTCTGCTACTAGTTTTTGTTATCTCTTTCCTGATCTCTTGTATTTCCCTTTGGTGTATGGACTTAATCTCCTCTTTCATTTCATCTTTTTTCTGTATTGTTTTTCTCATATCCTGTATTACTGCAAGAAGTATTCTGAAAAATTCTTTATGTGGCAGATAAATATCTGCTTCTTCTATGCATGTCGTTCGGTTCAGGACATCTCTGCCATTGAAGTTTGTTTCTCATGTTTTTTTGTTGAGGTCATTGGGCCTGATTGCTGTTTGTTTTAGAGGAGCCAGGTGCCATTTTTCAGGGAGTCAAAGAGCACTGGCTCTCTCTGGGAGACTCGTAGGAAAGCTTCTTCGAACTGCTACAGCTAATTTCACTATGGAATTAGCCAGCCACTTTATCCTCCTGTGGCTTCACTCTTTCCCTAGTCAACAAGTTGGATGGGCCTCTCCGGAGATGCTGGTTGGGTTGTTGTGGATCCACGAGGATGGTGCTTTACTGGGTGATCTCACAAGAATCCATGATGGTGTGGCCCATGACGGCTTGGGTTGCCACAGGTGGCATGCAAAGGTGCCCGCTGCAACAGGAGTGTCACAGAAATCTGGTTGGTTGCCTGCTTTGGTATAGAGCACCGTGAATGGTGGGCGGAATTTCCCTGATCAGGTAGATCACTGCATAGGTTAGGCAGAGGTTCCCACTGCTCCGTGGAAAGCTGGTGAGTGTTTGATAAGCTTTCTTAGTCTGTGAGGCACTACAGCAGGCGGGAGGAAGCTCCCTCAGTAACGTGGGACCACAGAGGATGGATAGGAGCTCCCCAAGGCACACAGGCAGGATTTCCCCCAAAGAAGGGGTGCCGAATTTCTCCAGCCATGTCTTAAGCACTACAGAGGACCGGCAGGTGGTCTTTTCCAGGGAAGAAGTTGGGCAGGATATCCCCTGTTGGAGTGTGGGTGGGCTTTCCCAGCTTCCGGTTATGCTGCAGAGGGAGGAGCTCGCCCAGCAGGGTTGAGTGCAGGCATTAATGCCCTAGGCTAAGGGTAGTGGTCAGGATGTTGGCAGTGCTGTGTGAGAGAAAGGGGAAGAGAAAAAGAGAAGGAAAAAAACAGCCCACTGAGACAGGGGGATAGGGGGGAATAGAGAGAAGAGAGGGAAACTGAAGCATCAATATAAATGAACCTGATCCTTGACCATGGGGCTGGAGGGGTTTAATCCCTGCCCTGAGATGGTGTCAAACTGTGGCTGTGTTGAGATAAAGCCCCTGTGTTGGCTACAAATGATCCTGGCTCCAGCCAAGACAGTGGCCGGGCCAAGGTAAGGTGACCAGATTTTAACATTGGTATAGCGGGACACCATTGATAAAACTCATATCCTGGTGAAATTGCCACATGGCAGCCGAAAACCGTACATACCCTCACTTGTTGTCCATTCTTTCCAAAAATTGGGACTTTTTAAAAACACCATAGACACGAGAAAAAATGTTTAAAAAGCGGTACGTCTGGTCACCTTAGGCTAAGGTCAAACCCTAGCTGGCCTCCATTGTGGTAAGCCAAAAGACCCAGCTCCTTAAAACCTATTGGATCTCTGCCTACTTATCTTTCTGATGCTCCTTCTGCGACCTGGCGGTGTGGAATTTCCCTCTTAGTGACTCTCCTGCACAGATTTCTGTGGAGTTCCTCTGCTATGTGTTACTCAGTCGCCATCTTCCTGGAAGTCTCTACCATCCATTTCTTAACAGATTTTTGTGAGAACTTTTTTTTCTCTCCCACTTAAAATTAATATACTTTTCCCCTCAAGAGACTGTAATTTACCTTTGTAAATTACAGAAAAAGGGCTTCAAAAATTCATGGAAAATTCCTTTACCTTTTAATCCTATTTCCATGAGCTATTTGTGACTCACTCATACATGTTATTCCAGTTACTATGGCTCCATAAGAAATTATCGACAACACTTAATGGCCTAAAATAGCAATTAAATATGCTCATAGATTTTATATTTTGTGGGAAGGAACTCAGACATAGCATAACAAACATGTTTCTTCTCTGCCCTATGATGCCGGGGCCTCAGCTACACACCTTACTGGCTAGACCAGAAATGTCTGAAAGCTCGCTTACCATGTGGCTGCCTGATGGGCCAGTTTGGGCTTCTTCACAGTTCAATGTCTAGTGTCCCTCCAGAGTACGTTTCCTAAAGGAGAAACCAGGTAGAATCATACTCCTATAGTCCCTGGGAGCACTGCTGCCGTATTCATTAGGTCTGAAGTGTCCCAAGTCCCCCATCCCCAGGTGCACAAAAGGGAAAGTGACCACACACCTCACATTCCTTCACGAAGGGATCTAGGGTCCCTGAGTAAACCGCATGGAGTGCATAGCTGACCTCTGGCTACATCAAGGAGAAGAATCCTACGTAGCTCCATCAATCAAGGCCGATTGCCACAAAATAGAGATCAGGCATGCCTCCACCCTCCATCATTCTTTACCCTTTTCTGATAGTAACTGTTTCTTCCACAGCATTCTACTTTTGTGCTGTGTTCTATAATCCATTGCACTGGTCGCACAGAGCTCACAGGCAATACTCACAATTAAGGGAGCTTTTTAGAGAACTTAATGGGTTACTACAAGCCAAGATCAGAAAACACTAAGGATACAGTCATTGGTCCACAGTATCATCTCGCCTCAATCAAGTCTTTCTCTAGTCCTTAGTCTCTGTGTTGCTCTTCAATTCTGTCTCGTGTCTCCTTGCCTCAGCCTCTGACTTTGCCTTGTTCTTTCAGTCTGTCCAGTAATTTCTGTTTCACAGCCTCTGGTTCCTCTTGTCTTTAGACAGAGATCTCATTTGTTCTCCACTGGTAGTTCTTTATCCCTTAAGTTCATGGGATTCCTCTCTGTTCCTGTTCTAAGATAACACATCCCTATGGCCAGGGAAGTGGCAACGAAAATGAACCAGTCCACTCTGTTTTGTGTTAGACATGCCCTATTTGCAAAGTCCCACCTAATCATCAATGGGAATCACAAAGACCTAGACAGAAGAGCCATGCCAAGAGACTTCACACCACGATAGTCCCACAGACAGGCGCTTCTTGCCTTCTTACCCTTAAATCTACAAGTGAGAGCTGTGTCTTGGGAGATTCGCCTCTAAACCCTGGCAACCAAGTGTGCTTTTTACAGTGCATTTCCTCAACTCCTGTGCAGACAGACCACTGCAGCCAGGTGCAGATTCAGGGCAGCCTCCCAGCATTGCCTGTCTGTCCTGCAGCCCCCACTCTATGTGCCTCATTGGGCCTCAGCCATCCATGTGGCCTTTCTGCTCTGCTGGGTGGCATTTTGTTTTAAGATGATGGCAACGCCTTGACAGTCAAAGCTGCAGAACCCTCTGGAGAAAGGACACCAGTGAGTTGCTTTTCTTGCCCACACCCCATCACTGTGGTGGACTTGCACACATTCCTGTTGAGTCAGATGTTGGTGATCTGCATTTCTCCTCCACATTCACTTCACTTTAAAAAAAAAATTTAGCCCCTGCTATGATTCTAGTGATAGAAGGCGATGTAGGATTTAAGAAAGCTGAATTATCCCTGTCATGTTTAACTCACTGCATAGTTGGAAACTTATAGTTTGAATGTTACATGTTTGCTGTCAGGAATTGAATTTCCTTTCCACTGGGCATCCTGCAGACCCTGCGGTGCTGCATTGCTCCTTGGGCCTTGCTGTGTAGCATGGGGATTGCAGGGCCATCTTTACTCTGCTTATAGGACCTGCAGGACCGCAATGATGAGTTGCAGGCTGCGCTGGAAGGCCTACAGACATGGATGCACAAGACACAGAGTAGCCCATCTAGTTTCCGGCCAGATGGATGCCTGCCCCCAGCAGATTGCTCCGAAGGTAGAGGATCTTCTTGGGGAAAGGGTGGAGTCCTTGTTCCAGCAAACTGGGCTATCTCTCAGACCTACCCGTAGTTTGTGTCATGGGCCACTTCCAAGCATCATAGGGTATATTGAGGCACAAACACCTGCCCCAGACACACTGGCACCACCCGGCTGAGTTCCTTGTAGCTGGGAATTTATGGAAGGGGATGGGGGCTTTATCAACTGTAATGAAATGGCAGCAGTTATGTGATCTCACAATGACCTCATGAGAGGCATGTCCATCACTCGTAGATGTTCCAAAGCCACCTCCAGAGTTGTGATTAAGATGAAGGGACTTGGTGGTGAGGTTTCAGCATGGGCTAGAGACAGAGAGAGTGAGGGTATGTGACAGTAAATAAAGGAGCTATATTTCCTTTGCCCAGGTCACAGACCAGTCTCTATACAGATTGTCCACTGAGCTGTAAGCTGGTTGATGTGAAAACTCTTTTAATAAAAGAGATAAATTATATCTAAAACATATTAATGACTCCCTGATGTTCAGAGAGAGCTTGAGATTTGTCCCCTTGAGTGTCAGAATTCGTCAGAATAGACCTGTGCCAGCGGCGCCTGCGCAGGACACAGGTCAAGCACTGGAAGCAGTTGGGACCTGTGTGCATAGGCGTGCATATCTGCTTAAAAGTAGATATCTCTGGCTTCAGGATCCTCTTAGTGCTGAGGTTTATGACAAATTCCACCTACAGTGTAGATTGTGTTTGATTAATCTCAGCTCCTTCAAAAGACAAGAACAAGGAGGTAACACAGCTGCCCTAGAGTTTTGTCATAGTCCTGTATAGCCAGGGGTTGGTTCTTGGATCAGTGCCCCCAACTGTGCATCAGCAGACACCGTGGCAAGTCTCTCAGCACTGCTGCCAACGCTCTGATACACAGTGGTTTTGTGTGCTAAGTTTTGGCCACTCCCTCACCCCAGGGAGATCTGTGGACACTGACAGGCCACTCCCTCACCCCAGGGAGATCTGTGGACACTGACAGGCCACTCCCTCACCCCAGGGAGATCTGTGGACACTGACAGGCCACTCCCTCACCCCAGGGAGATCTGTGGACACTGACCTGTGGATCTTTGGCAGTCGAGCATTTTGCATCCTCCTCCCTCCCAGTTTTGTAGTGCTCTAAAGCTATTTATTTAATAAAATGTAAATGAATTATAGCTACAAGAGCCAACCTGGGAACCTTAAGTTTTCTCTGAATGTGGGTACAGCGTCTTTGGACCCCAACATAACCTGCTCACCTGCAAATGGCAGATTGGTGTCTTGAAATCCTGTGAGTCAACAGCCAAAGGCCATTAGACTCATTTGGGAAATGTGGGATGGAGCCTGACACAGCCAGCTGCACCACATCCAGAGATGCCAAGGGTGCTGTGACATCCATTTAAGGCATCCTACGTATTCTTCCACACAACAGACAGGTCAGCCATCCCCAGGGAAATGGACACTGTGTCCCCTCAACTACACAGAATTTATGGCCCTCAGCACGAACCACTGACCCAAAACCTGGGAGACAAGGCCCTGAAGTCTTGGGTCTGCTCGAGACTGGGGACTGCGGCACCAGATCACAGACCTAGGCTTCATGCCATCGCTAATGAAACCTAGCAGTTTCACAATGTGGCCTTTTTATGTACTGTCCTCCCATCCCTCTGATGGAAACCATTTTAGAAGCAGCACCAAGGCTCAGTTGACCCTTCCGATGTTTGTCTGCTGCTGAGAGAATAGTAAGAAGCTGGGTTGCAGTAAGCCTAGTGATGTGGACTGTCCAGCCTCACGGACCTCCTGTCAGCCCAGGTGACTGCGCAAGTTGACAGTTCTCAGTTTCCAAGGCAAAGTAATTCTTTCCAGAGGTTCTCATTCAGGTTTTTGTCTTGTCCCTTATGTCAAAGTTTGTCACCATTTTCAGGGTGACAATGAGAGTAGAGGATGACTTTGCCACGTCCCATCCTTGACACTGCAAAATGAAGACTGAGTCATGGCATAAATGCAATTCTGAGTCTCAGACCAGCTCTCTTCCAAGCCCTAGCAACACACGTAGTTCAAAGATGTGCCTTGTGTGCCTGGTGTGCGGAGTGGTGATTCAGGTCGGAAAGCGAGTCCTTGCAGTGCTCTCAAGCACCATTCCTCATTCCACACGTATGGAATGTGCCTGACTGCTTTATTTATTATTATTATTATTGTATTTTAAAATCATTTTGTTGGGAGATCTTACAAGTATAACATTCCATAGTTAAATCACATCAAACAGTGTTGTACAGTTGCTACCACAATCCGTTTCAAAACATTTTCTTTTTCTTGAACTCCTTGATATCTGCTCCCCATTTATTCCCTCCTTTGCCCACCATACCCCGCCCCAGGAAACCTTACTTTATTTTTTTCCATATCTTGCACATCCAATATATCCACTCACATACAATTCTGTTGTTCGATCCCATTGAGTGGGGTTATTCAGTCATCAGTGCTCTCAGCTCCCTGTTATCTCCTCCCCCCTTCCCATACCCTCAGGGAACCGTTACTCCATTTATTGTTTCTGAAGGGTTATCTATCTTAGCTTTCATGTATCAAATGATATTAAATATACGATGAACCTACATCAAATCTGATATGATTAAAGAGGCAAAACAAATAAAAACCATAATCATAAGGGGAGGGAATATTAAGGAACTAGAGGATAATTATGTAGTTCATCAGTGCTATACCACACCCTGGATTTATCATCCCTTCCTGTGTCCCTTCTGAGCGTGACTGTCCAATTACCAGAGGGGCTGTGATTTCTGGGTCTCTACTACATCCATGCCCCTTCACATCAATTTGGTTGCTTATCTTTTGAACTTCTGATACCATTTCTCCTCAACACCTCATGATCACACAGGCTGGTGTGCTTCCTTGTGGGCTGTTTCTTACCTGCTAGTTGGGCACTTATTTAACTGCAAAGCATCTAAGACCCCATATGCTATTAATAACCAGGCACCATCAGCTTTTTTCAACCACATTTGCTTATGCACCCATTTTGGCTTCAGCAATCATCTGACCAGTTTATCGAGCAACACACAGACTTACTGCCATCAAGTTGATGCCAACTCATAATGACCCTATAGGACATGGGAGACCTGCCCCTGTGGGTTTCTGAGACTGTAACTCTTGATGGTGGTTTCAAACTGCTGACATTTCAGATCACAGTCCAATGCATAAACACCATGCCACCAGAGCTCCTACATATCCTGAAACCCAGCATTATTTGTGTGATATAATAATGTGGAGGAGGAGGAGGCCAATTTGAAGTCTTTAGCTAATAAACAGGCCATGAGGTGTGTCTGGCCACCTTCACACACAGTGAGGCTCATTCCCAGGCATCACACTGCCCAGAGGCATGTGTCACCAGGTCACCCCACTTCTTCCATCTCCCCACCTCCTCTATGATCCTGGCATCACCAGGGAATAAACTTGAAGTGAAGTACAAGGGGGCCTTACATTCATGGACAATTCCATTATCTTTTTCTTCCGTGTTCTGGAGGTTTTTTGAAGTCCCTTCACACGATATCACTGCCACTTTGTAGGAACTTGAAGGGTGTGATGGGCTGCAGGAGCCTCCTGAGCAATCTGTTCTGGGGAAAGTGTGAAATGGTTCTAAATGAGTGTTTCCTAACGTGGGCAATGCTGCCCCCTGGGGGGCACTGGAATAATCCGTGGGAGCTGCCAAAGCAAATAACCTACACCCTATCCTGGATTAGGGATGGGCTATTGTATAAAAGTTAATTGCCAGAGGGTTGCTGGGTAACTATTTTTCTGAAAATTGGACAGCTGACCAAATAAGTTTGAGATCCTTTATTCTACATGGATACAACATAGCAGATCACCAGTGATGCGTGCTGTTGTACGCCAGTGCGGCAGGACTCCACCATCACTGCCTTTCCCTTGAAAAAGCACATGTAGAATCTGTGCTTTGTTGTCCCTTGGGAATAGGAAAGCTGTAAGAAACCTGTAATGTCCTCACTGAGCTAAGCTGAGATTTCCTCTTCTTCGCAGGCTTTTTCACATGCGTTACAGCTCCTACTCCAGTGAGCCTCGAAACGGAACTCATGATGGAGCAGGTGAAAGAACGTTACCAAGACGTCAAGAGCCAGCTGGAGACGAAGGTAGGTGTGAGGGGTGCCCGAGGGGGAGCCTGGGGCTTCCTTTTGTGCACAGAGAGCCGTGCTTAGTGCTGACCCTTCTCCAGGCAGCTGCCTTGGATTTCTCTGGTTGGTGAGCGGGGGCACTAAGAAGACAGTTTGAGGGAAATACAAGCAGAAATGACTGTCAGTGCCTGGCCCAAAGTCGCTGGGGGCTGGCATGCTGAGTGCAGCCCTGCCAACTGCTGTGCGGGAATTCACACCACCTACCTCATTCTTAGCATAACTTATCCTTGGCTTTGCCTCTCTTGGGATGCTGCATAGTTTCTCAGCCAGGATTACCCTGGCTGACAAGGTCTTCTCAGATGAAGTTAACTCCTGCCTCTCCTTAGATGGTGACTAAGAGAATGTCCGCACACAGTTGCCATGTGCCGCGTTCTTTCTACTTTCAGGACTCAGAGAGCCAGCCACCCTGTTTCCACCGGGACCTCTGAGCTCCTGGGTGCAAGTTACTTACCTAAACGGAGCTTGCCAGCCAACGGCCAGACAATATCTTCTCCCACGGGAGGTTATCCGACTGGTCCAGACAAGGCTGTGCCTACATCTTGAGCACTGAGTCTTGGGGATGTCACCGCTGCCTTTTCATCCCTGACTTCTGCAGGCCTCAGCTCCTTGGCATGCCCAACAACCTTGCTGTTTCCATGTCATATTGTCAGGGGCTAATGTTTCTCTTTCCAGGTAAACTACAAGCAGGAAATTGAACTAATGAAGAAAAACTTTGAGAAGGAGAAAAGGGAAATGGAGCTTATGTTCAAAAGTGAAGTCAGCATGCTGGAGAGCCAGAGAGCAGACCTGGAGGCGCTCCATGCACAGTCTCAGGATGCCCTTTGCAGCCTGCAGGGGCAGCTGTGGGAGATAAGGAGTGGGGGCCCACATTGCCCCAAGGAGTTGGCCACCTTAGCTCAGTGGCCAGACGAGAAGCTACGCCTGAGACACCAGCACGGACTACCACAAATCAGGTCTGCTGCCCTGTTTTCTTCTGGGTCCTCCTTCAGTCTGAAGTTCTTCCCAAAAACCCACATTAGATATTTAATTCAGGAAATGACTCAACTGCAGTGCATGCTAAGTGGGTAGTTTTTCTCTGGCCACAGAGAGGAAGGTAGGAAAAAATAGGGCTTTGTATGAGTTGTTTTAACTTAAATTAGAAATATATATATTAAAACTTAAGTTATGAAGTAATTTAGTTTGTAGACTACTTTTAACACATTCATATTTATTTTCTGCCTCAGACTTCTCTGTAGCAAAGGAACAAAGTAGCAAAGCATCTTCCTTATTTAATGTCATGTTCTAATTTTCCAGTGCACGCGGTAGCATGTGGGCAAATGGAGAAAAAGGCTAAAAGCTCCTTTGCAATAGGGAGGCCAGTTATCTGCGAAGGTAGCTTTTCAAAGCTGTCCTAAGCGAAAGGAGCCCTGCTGGGGCTTTGGGTTAGCATCAGGCTGCTAACTACAAGATTGGTGATTCCAACCTCCCAACTGCTTTGTGAGAGAAAAACAGACTTGCTCCTCCAAGAAGAGGGACCATCTGAGAGCCTCGGCAGCAGTTTGCTCCATCCTGCAGAGCATAGGAGTTAGAATTGGTTTCATGGCAGCGAGTTGCTGTGTCATCACAAAGAAAAGCAATGAAAGATTTCTTTGGAAAACTGAGCGTATCAAGTAGGTTTCACTTAGTGGAATGATAACTGGTTGCTGCCAGCCCATGCCTATTTATCATGACCTCACTCTCCCACAGAGAATCTTGGCCCTCGCCAACTTGGACACCAAGCGGGCTAGAGCCCTGCTGACCAGACCTGCAAAGCCTCCTTGGGAAGCATTCTTAGCTGGGAACATGGCTCGGGTTAGAAGTGGCACTACGATGACCACAGTGGACCAAGCCATCTCCCGTGTCCTGTGACCTGGGGAGGTTGATGATCCCAGAGCCAGTCTGCCTTTCTGTCATGGTGCAAGGAAATTGAGGCAGCTTGAGTATTGGCGGTAAAGAAAATCCTGGACTACTGAATTGTACCCTCTTCTGTACCCTGCCTTTCTGTTCCCCAAAAGATGACCACACAGTGGCCTCAGACCTGGGCGTTGCAATAACACATACTGCCCGCTAGGATGATCCAGAGCTTCCTCCTGAGAATTTTGCTTCATAGTATCTGAACCTGTGAACTGTCTGGTAAAGGGCGGGCTACTGTCCAGAACACCTTATAGACCATTGCCACTATTCCCAAGCCCTCTCAGGCTCTAAGAAGCAGCAAAGGGACATGTCTGGTCCCAGGAGTTTCCTTAACTGGCTGGAAGGCTGCTCCCACCCCCATTCCCACCCCATGTCATGATTGTGAGTCGAGCCATATTGCATGACTCTGATGAGCTGAGTTACTCTTGTTCTCCCAGGCTGACTGCTCTCAGCTGGGCCTCACTCCACCTCAGTGTTATTTTCCTGGGGCTTCTAAAGGCCTCTTTCCTAGATGTTTAAAATACTTTTTAGAGTAATTTCGACTAAAGGTACTTTTTTTTTTTCACTAAACTTTAGGCCAGTACTGCCCAATACAGCTTTCTGTAGTGATAGACATATCTTGTGTTTGCCTGCCCATTACAGGAGCCACTGGCCACATGGGGTCACTGAAAGTGACTGATGTGACCAAGAATCTGAGCTTTGATTTTATTCCATTTTAATCCGTCTAAATGTAAATTTAGTCCCATTTGACAAGTCGTGTCTGCTGCATTATCAACTAGATCCTGTGCATGCACTCTCTGAGCGCAGCTGGCACGAGTAGCGAGGAGTTGTGCACTTAGAACGTGCGCTTGGGCAGGCCTTTCTAACCCTGTGATACATGTGACATTCGTGTTTCTGAGCCAGGTCCATGTGAAAGTTTCTGTAGAAAGGGGGCAAAGGCTGAACTGAGCCAGAAACTCCTGTGGATGGAAGCAGCGCACTTGTTACAGCAATGGGACTGTAAAAAGAAAAAGATGCTTCAGAGGCAACTGCAGCTAGTGACAGACATGGGAGCCCAGCTGGACATGGACAAGGGATAGAGAAGAGAGGCAGAAGGAGATGCTAGCCCAGTGCAAGAAGCAGCAATGCAAGTTGGGTGGGGGGTGGAGGGTGGAGGGTGGCAGGGAGGGCTGATGAGTAAAGAGCAAGCTAAAATTTGCAAAGTGTTTGCACTTGAAAAGTTAGAAACCACATATAGGAAGCAATTAAAAGGGCTTTCCCTGGAGGCAGAGGGGCTGAAAGCCTTCTTGAAGGAGGGAAAGGCAACTGCCTCCAGGCCTGCTGAGGTCCACAGAAGTCAGAAAGGAGACGGGACCAGCAGGGTCAGAACGTGGAGAGGCTGAGTTCCTGCGTATGCCAGGGAGGCATCTCACTGCAGATCCTGTCCAGAGCCCGGTCCCGAGAGCAGCCCCACAGCCCAGAGGACCCTCTGCATAGCTCACTATCAGGGCCATCCCATCTTGGTGAATGATATAGAGGTGGCTCCTGCTCCTTTAGAGACATGGGTGATCTATGCTATCCCCTAGAGGGGCAAGGCCCATGTTCCTGGAGAAACCCGTACCTTTGGCTAGCAGCCTTGCTGGTCAGAAGCAAAGATCATCTGAGCAGCAGGAGTCCAAAGCCACAGAGCAGCCCTTACTGGACATGGCTGGACACAAGCTGCCCCTCTAGGAGCCTCTGTGTCTTGGAAGGTGAGCATGGGGTAGGGATCACTAGGACAGGACAGCAGAAATTAGAAGATGCTGTACCGATAACAGAAGGTAGAAACTGTGCTGGAGAGAGAAAAGAATGACAGAAAACCAGGCTCCTACAGCTGGAAGATAAGCTTCTGGCTAGGGAGAAAGAAGCAGACTCGAGAGAGAATAACAGGTTTGCCCTCTATCCATTCTTAAACAAGTGGAACTGAGTCATCTCAGTCCCTGATGACTTGATTGCATAACCCCCTTTCCTCCTAGCAGGCTGGTAGACTCGGCACCAGGAGAATACCACGTAGCCCAGGTGTGCCCAAGCTTACAAGCCCAGTCTGGCCTGTACTCGGGCCGTGGTGTTGCTAGGTGCTGTGTGAATGCGAAAAGAGAAATTTTCCATACAGAAACCCCCAGAACTTCACCAAGAGGACTGCTGTGGCTTAGACTCAGGTTTTCACTACCTCTGTCGGCAGGAAATCTGTGCTTGTCTCACGGGGCCCACGAAAGACTGCCCTGAACCCCATTTCATTCCTTTGGGGTCTCTGAAGGTCTCTGCCTGCCAGCTCCAAGCACCTTCCTTTAGTCCCACTGTGTGTATTTATTGAAAGTGTCCTTGGCGCAGATCTACTGCTTCGTGAATTCTGTGAGAGCCCCAAGAACTGACTGGGACACTCAGATGTTGGCCGCAGAAGCCAATGCCTTCTAGAGAAAGCTGAGCTGAGAGGGAGTTCTTAATTCCACCAGCTGGGCAGGCTGCTTGAAAGGCCACAGGTGGAACTGGCCTTCTCGCTTGAGGACTTTGGCTGGCAAATGCTCTATCTCAAAAGCCTGGGATATAGGAAGGCCTTTCCCAATATTTTCCATAGATGGACCCATGTCCCTGAGTGGCTTAAAACAACACAGATTTAATATCTTACAGTTCTAGACGCTACAGGTCAGAAATAGGTTAAAATTTAGCTAATTTCTTGACAGCTTAGTTGCATGTTAGCTAGAACTGAGAGCTAAATTGTACTCTAATCGAGGTGTCATCAGGGTTGTGCCCCTTCCAAGGGGTTCTAAGGAGAACCCATGTACTTACTTTTTCCACCTTCTAGAAGCCACTCACATTTCTTGACTCGTGGCCTCTTCCACTTTTCAAAGCGTCCAATGGCTGGCTGAATCTAAGGCTGTGCCTCTTCTGCCTCTTTCATTTAAAAGGACCCTAGTCTGTACAATAGGCCCACTAGAATAGTCCAGAATAATCTCATTATCTCACAGTCAGCTGATCAGCAGACTTAATTTCATCTTCAACTGTAATTCCCCTTAGCCATGTAACATAATATTCACAATCGGGAATTAGAACATGGATAATGTTTTACCAACTGCCATCGAGTTAATTCTGACTCATATCCACCCCAAAGGGCAGAGTAAAACTGATCCCTAGGGTTTGTGAGGCTATAAATCTTGATAGAAGCAGAAAGCCCCATCGTTCTCCTTTAGAGCAGTGAGTGGGTGGGTCTTTTAGCTGCTGGCTTTCCAGTTAGCAACCTAGAGTGAAATGCAGATGAATACAATACCAACTGCACCACCATGGCTTCCCAGAACAGTCTTTAGGAGGTCATTAATCTGCCAACCACAGCAGTGATCTGGATGTTTTTTATCTCTGATACATTCATGATCACATATCTTTGGTGTATTTAGGTGTGTATTTTTTAAAATATTCTAATGTTATATGCAATAAAAAAGTGTACTGCTATGATTTTATAAGAAATTGATCAGATCGTTTTACCAGCACCCAAAACAAGAAATAGAACCCTCCTGGATTCCCCACACATCGCCAGTATCCTGACTTCTAACTCCTTAATTTTGCCTGTTTTTGCACTTTATATAAAAGAAGCATACCATCCGTCCTTTCTTACCATATGTTGTTTGTGAGATTCTTCCATATTGTTGCTTAGAGCTATAGTTATTTCATTTGCACTTTATTTTTCATTCTCTTGCCTGCATTTTTCTACTGCTATGAAAGTTCTGGGTCAATGCAATATGTTTGTATGGAATGGAAATTTTTAGATTTTAAGATATAATAATGTTTACCTTTTTATTGACATAAGAAACAATGTGTCTTGTGCAAAACTCAACTACAACTCTTTTTTTAATGAAGTTTTTATTGTGAATGAAGGTTTACAGAGCAGATCATACTTTAACACTCTGCAATTCATACATATTTTGATGCCATTCATTCATTCCAGTCCCCTTAATATGCCCTCCCTTAGTCCACGACTTCCCTGTTTTCTATGTCCTTTTCTCCTCCTTTCCTAGCCTTCTGTCTTTGGGTGAATGCTCCCCATCTCATTTTAACGGTTGACTTTTCTAACACAGTAGTGAGTTGAAGTCCAGACCCAAGGGAGCACGGTCTTAGGGGCCCTACCAGACGCTGTCTGACCAGTAAGCCTGGTTTCTTTTAGGATTTTGATTGACAGGTTCTTCTTCTCTTTCCAGGACTCTCTAGTGTGATTTTATGCAGAGCTGGTGGTGGTGGCGCCAGGTATCACCCCGTTCTTCTGGGCCCAGGATTGTGGAGACCGGTGATCTCACTGTCCCTTCGACTAAGTGTTTTCCCTGTGTCTGTTTAACTGCCACCCCGCTGCTCTGCTCTGGACAGGGAGAGATCAGTCCTTGCACCCTAGACGGCTGCTCAGAGACCTTTAAGACCGCTGCTACTTACCAGATTAGAATGTAGAGCACTGTCTTTGTGAACTATGATATGCTAATGGATCATTTTGTCCCCTGCAACTATTGTGATACCACTCCCCCAAAGCCCAGTACCTTATTCCTTCAGAGTATCTGCTTATATTTAAGAAGTTGTCATAATTTTGTCCTCTGTTCGCCCTACCACATTCATGGATATATTTGCAGTAAAAGTAAATATACAAATACTCTCTTTTAAACACACACACACACACACACATATATATATGTTTGTAAAAGTCTCCTATCTGTTCAGCCTGTGTGTATGTCCAAGTACTCACTTGTAGATTCCCCAATCCCCCACTGTTGTAGGACTTTGAATCTAACAGTGTTTGCGTCTGTAGTTTCTCACTCTTGCAAACTACCGGTGTACTCGCCTGCCTGCCTCCATCGTTTCTCCTGTGTGTTGCATTCCCCTCCGCCCAGGCTATCACTTGCCTGTGTTCTAGCCGCACCTCCCCCCCCTCCTTTCCATCCTCTGCAACCATCAAAGAATGTTTTTATTTCCATAAGAAAACTTACTGTTGATTTTTATAGTGGTGGTCTCATACGATATCTGTCCTTTTTGTTTTTGACTAATTCCACTCGGCGTACTGTCCTCCGTGTCCATCCCTCTGTGAGGGCTTTGCAGGTGCATCGTTATTCTTCGACGTTGCATAGCATTTCATTGTGTGTTTATTGCACCCAAGTTTGTTCATCCATTCTTCCACTGCAGGGCATTTAGATTGTTCCTGTTTTTTGCTATTGTGAATAATGCTATGATGAACATGGGTCTGTATCTATTTATTTGTGTCATAGTTTTTATTTCTCGAAGACACATACCAAGTAGAGGGATTGATGTGTCATGGTATTTCTCTTCCCAACTTTCTCAGGGTGCACCATACTGCCTGCCACAGTGGCTGCACCATTTCCCAGTTCCTCCGGCAGTGTATGAAAGTGCCAGTCTTTCCACACCCTCACCATCATTTGTTGTTATCTGTTGTTGTTTTTTTAACCTTCCAGTTAATTTGGGGGGTGAGGTCGTATCTCATTTTGATGTGTATTTCTCTAATGGCTAATGATTAAGAGCATTTCTTCATATATTTTTGCCCCCCTGAATGTCTTCTTTGGTGAAGGATCTGTTCACATCCTTTGACCATTTTTTAAATTAGATTGCCTATCTCTTTCTGTTGAGATACTCAATTTTCTGTAAATTTTAGAGATGAGTCTCTTGTCCAGTATGTCATTGTCCAATATGAAATTCCACAGCCTTTGGCTGCTCTTTTGACTCTTGGTGGAATCTCTTGACACACACAATTGTCTACGTTTTCGGAGCCCCTAGTCATCCATTGTCTTCTGCTCTGAGTGTGTTCTCCATTACTTCTGTGAGGGCAGTTACATACTTGGCTTCACATAGTCTCTTAATTGTTCAGCAGATAGGATGAGCAATCTTCAGTGTATCTGCGCTCCAAGCAGCCAAAAGTAGAATTCCACCTCCACCTAACACAGTGTACACACCTAGAATCAGTCTGTTTCCCATACTAGAGCCAGAGTGACCATTTCAAATTTCATGTCCCATTTATTTGACAGCCCTACTCTAAACCCTTTGCTGCTTTTAAAGTTCCCATGACTTCTTTTTCTCTATTTTTCCCTTAGTGCCCCATGAGATCAAATGAAGTCAGATGAGACATACTTGTGCTTGATACTAGAACATAATGCATAAGATAAGCATGGCAAGGTTAGATAGTACCTTGATTACTTAGATTGGGAAAATTAGAATCTAACAAGATGCCAGACAAAGACGTAGTTGGGGGGATAAATATCGACATGTGTTCCGGACAGAAAGTATGGGTTCAAAGCTCATTAGGGATTTTTTTGTTGGTAAAAATACTTGCCTGTCATAAATCACTGTTGTTGTCTTGGCAGAGATTCTTTAAGAATTGTTTGTCAGGAAATAATGTGGCCCAGGGTAGCCTTGGTCATGGAGTAGATAGTGACACCTGCCTTTCTCTGCTGAGGTATTCACTGTGCATCAGGCCGCTCCATAAATCAATATGTGTTTCTTCCTCAGTTTTCCTTGGAGTATAGCAGGTGACAGTCTCACTAAAGAGGAAAATGTGTGCATATATTTTAAGCTCTGGTCATTCTTGTTTCTTAGATCCCTGCCGGGATTCACTAGCAGGGAATAGTTTTTGGAATGCCCCAAGGTCTCACATTCAGTATTACGCATTGATACCAACCATGGGCACATGGTTCCCAACTTACTTCTGATTGTCAATTGTGCTTGCAGAGCCGAGCTACAGAGGCTTTCTGAAGAAAACACATCGTTGACAAATGAATTGGGAAGGATTCAGCAAGAACTTAAAGTTGCAGAAAGAACAAATGATGTACAGAGGTAAAGGCTTGTCCAGGTTCAACTTAGGACCTTTGAGCTTGTGACCCAGTTTTCACATAGCAGAATGAGTGGTTTCCTCTCAGTAAAGTGAGTGTAGAAGTTACTGAGATAGAAAGTGGGGCGTATTCTCAAATCAACCTCACTTTCCAGAAAGCCAAGAGTGGATGAACCTAATTGGTCTCTGACCATGACATGACACATATGTAAAGGGCCCTGGCCTACCTCCACATGCAGGCAGCCCCTCTCAAACCTGAATGCCTGGTCTCAGACATAAAAGGTAGAACACGTATGTATGTGGCAGCATTGCCCACCCCACAGTGAGCAGCTGCTACACCCATCCTTCTTACCTCTGCCATCGTGGCATACCACCTTATTCCCTGTATGAAAGTACTCCGCATCACACCTGATGGTGAGGACAGGTGGACATAGTTTAGTACAGTGAAATGATCCTAGGGCCTTCCTAGACAAATACAATATCTATGTTCATGACTCAGTAATAATTTCAGGTGGACTTTTCACCACGGTTTATATTTGTATGTAGATACCGGCATTAGGGGTAGGTCTGGGCCCTAGGACACTGAGGCAGGAACAAGGGACAGGGAGTGGAGTGCTAACACTGGTCAGTGAGTTTTCACTGCTGTAGCCATATCCAAGGGCAGTCTGCCTTTTGATTTTTCTTCCAAATAAGAAGTTCAAGATAAAGTCAACTCTGACCTGCTGCGAGCATGGAGCATAGTTGATGGAGTAGCCATGACGGTCAGAATATGGATGGCAGGGGAAGGGACCAGCGGGGATTTGCATCATTACAGTTCTGAAATCCAGGAGGTCTTCCCTTGAACCCATTTTCTCCTAAGTTTACTACCAGACTCCATTCCCAGCAGATCGCAGTGAGGGTAAGATGGTTTGTGTTTGTGTTGCTGGGTGGCTAGTTCCATACTTTGCTAAATCCGTAGTAATTTGCTTGACTAAGGATTGCCACGGAGAATGCTCCTTTTGTACAATCTGGCAAAATCTTGCAAGCGAAAACTAAACCCACTCTCATTGAGTCTGTAGAGGGTTTCTAAGACTGAATCGTTAAGGGGTGTGGGAGGCTATACCATTGACCTTGGCAGTTACCAGCACAAACCAAGGTGACACCTGGCTTTGGTTTCACCCTCCCTGCTGAAAATTTTCATTTCCGCCTCAAAAAGAGTCACCTGACGAATCCCATCTGACCCTAGACCAAGGATGGGACCAGCCTTGTTCTCATGTAAAATGCATTGGAAAGGGGATTATTGGAGATGCAGTTAGTTTAAAATTTGGCACCTTGTCTTTTGATCTCTCTTAAGTTCCATTTTTAATTTGTTCCAGTTTTTAATACTTTCTGCTTTCTTTTCTAAAGGTTCTTGTCTGTTTTACTTTGTTATTGTTAGTTGTTTCTGTTGTTTTTAAAGTATGTTTTCCTATAGATGAAGTCCAGAATAGGTGCATCTATACAGACCCTAACTGGATTAATGGTTCTTTGGGAGTTTCACACAGTTGGTTAGAAGGAAATGGGAAGCTAATAACGACGAGTACAAGAATGAAGAAAATGTTCCAAAACTGATTGTGGTGATGATTATACAATCTTGATATGATTGAACTATTGAATTGTATATATGTGAATTATGTATCAATAGAACTTTTTTAAAAATTAAAGAATCGCCTGAGAACTTTGCTAAAATATTGATTGTGATTCAGTATATTTAGGTCAAAAATTCAAATTATCAACAGGGGTTGGAACTGGAATGAATCGGTTTGAAGTCCTAAGGGTAAACTTTCCTAAATTCTTCTGGCTTTAGGAGCTTGGGATCAAGATTGAACCATCACCACTATTATCAATCATAGCAGTAGCAGTAGTGTAGAGGGATCTGGGCCGTAGAATATGAGGGGAGGTAGGGGTGGGCCTTTTTGTCCAAGCCATGGTGGACTGTTACTAGAAGAAGAAAACTCATTAATTGGCAATGATATTGTTAATTTTGCTTTTTCAACAGGAAAGAAATTGATATTTTAAAGAAAGAGAAATATCAGGCCTGCCTTGAAATGGAAATGATCAACAGTCAGGTTTAGTATTACCACCTGATGTGAAGCTAATGAACTTTTCTTTCTCTCTTTCTTTCTTTCTTTAAAAACTATTTTCGAATATTATAGAGGACTTTGTTCCTCAACGATTTCAGAATGCAGTAACTACCTCCCTTGTCAAAAATCAGAAAGTTCGTGTGGATACATTACTGCCGTCAGGGACACCCCATTTTGGTGCTGCCAGCCATCCTGATAATTCTTAGAATCACATGTGGCATTTATATCATGTCTTCTTGTCTCTTTCTCTCGGTCTATTCTTTATTTTGGAGACCATGGCACTTTTGAATATTACATGCAATTGTTTTGTTCCGTGTCTTGAAGTTTGGGTTTGTCTAGTCATTGATAATAATTAGATTGAGATGAGGCTTCTTTGGCAGAAGTACAAGAGTAAGAGTTGTGCAGTCATCAGCACCATCAATGTCAGAACTCTTCCTTCTTCCACTCATTGTTAGCTTCCCACTTCCCGCATCCTCCCTGCCATGCCCCTAGCCAACTATCACTCCAGTTACTGTCTCTAGAGATTTACATAGCCTGGATTTCATACACAGAAAATCACACAAAGCACAAACAATGACAAAGCAAAACAGAGAAAAACCTCAGCCAAAAGAAAATATAAAATGTTAGAAACTGCCACCAGTTAGAACCTCCTTGGGAATTCAGCCAGTCTCAGCCAGAATCTTAACAGTGAGACACACTTTCACATAAACTAACAAGTACTAGCAGACCCCTTAAAATCCCCTTTTTTAATTTATCAGAAAACCACTATAACCAGAACACCACTTATGATTATTTCTGTCACCTAAATCCTACTCATGTATTCCTATCTCCTATTCCTTCTACCCAGTCAGCTCTATCATTTCTTCCTCATCTCAACAGAATACAATTTCCAGTCCCTATCTGAACTTTCTCCACTAACCCAAAGAGCAAGTCCTGTCCCTCCCTCCTCCACCTACTCACACACAATCCAGAACCTTACATACCATCTACAGTTGGATCACTATGCCATGCAAACAACAGTCAGCAGTAGTAACCACAAAAAATCAAGATAAACAAAAGTCAACAACTGAAGATTACGCAACTTCATTGGAATACACAGAAAGTGAAGACCTTAAATTACCAGAAAGAGAATACAGGTGAATGATGTTTGTGACCATACAAGAGATTTGGGGATCAATTCTGAAAAAAGGAAGAAAGTGTGATACTAAAAACCTCACACCCCAAAGAAACCGAGAAACAAAACAATGAGATAACAGAATTAAAAAACATTGTATGAGAACTGAGCAATACCGGTGTTCATCGCAGCACAGTTTACAATTGCAAGGAGTTGGAAACAACCCAAATCCATCAACAGATGAATGGATTAAAAACCTATGGTACAGATGTGCTTTACATAATTGATGTATGTATGGATTGTGCTAAGAGTTGTATGAGCCTCTAATAAAATGATTTAAATAAAAACTATGGTACATACATACACTGGAGTACTACACATCACTAAAAAGCAGTGATGAATGCATGAAGCACCTTGCCACATGGGAAAAACTGGAGAAAATGATGCTAAACAAAGTAAGCCAAGCACAAAACACAAATACAACATGAGTCCGCTGAGGTAAACTTAAAAAAAAATGCAAAAGAGACATAAGGAAAAAGCTACTGTATACAAACATTCCTGGGGTGAGGTCCAGGTAGTATGGCAGGGGCCAGACCAAATCCAGGGATACATATGGTAGAAAATTAAAAAGGTTGGGGGGGGGGGAAGAAAATGAAATAAATGGGTAGCTGGGGAACAGGGAACTAACCCATCCAAGGGGAGGGTCTTGTTCATATCGTCGCCGGGAAAGAAGGACCAGACTTCTACCCCATGCTCCAAGATGTGAATGCAACATACTGGCATGAAGCAAGGAACCAGTAGAGAGGTCTGAGGGGTTGGCCCCAATCCCAACTACATGGACAGCAGCCCTTGCCCCCAGAAGAAAGTACTTCAGAGGATAGCATTGAAGCTACAGCTCCGAGAGAGGGACATGTCTGATCAGAGCAAATCGAAGCAAATGAAGGGGGAGGAAGAGAGACTGGAGCACATCCTGGCCCACCAAGCCTTAAGGACAATATCCCCACTAAGAACAGCCAATGCACAGAGAGGACCATATGGCTGGTCCCACTATGAGACAGGACATCCCCCACTGACCCATAGCCCTATAGGGGACAACACTGGAGACACAGTGTGGGAATTAGACCGATCTGACCCCACCACACTGAGGCAAAACATGAAGGGCATGCAACAGAACAGCAAGGGGAGCAGAGCAAGGAAGTCCCGAGGCATTATCAAAAATAGACTTTGGGTTCAGAGCATGGCACCCTATCAGGCTCAATCAGCAAACACTCGCAAATGTCAACAAACAGACCTTGAACTATTGACAGGCTTTTCTTTTTTTTGTCATTTGTTTTTTGGTGGTGTTGTTTTGTTTTCTTTTTTTGCTTTGTTTTGTTCTGTCTTGTTTTTGTGTATATTATTATCTCTGCAGGTCTATCTAGATAAAATAGGTGGGATAAACAATCTGGAGGAGAAAACAATGGGACTGACAGTTCCGGGGGGACATGAGAGAGGGGAAGGTTGGGGAAAAGAAGTGGTTAACAAACCAAGGGACAAGAGAACAACAAGTGATCCAAAATCAGTGGTGAGGAGCGTGTAAGAGGCCTGGTAGGGCTTGATCATGGGTAATGTAACCGAGAGGAATTACTGAAACCCTAATGAAGGCTGAACATGAACAAGAGCAAAGTCAAAGGAAATAGAGGAAAGAACTGCAAGGCACATAGCATTTATAGAGCTCTAAATATAGGCATGTACATATGTAAATATATTTATATATGATGATGGAGAAATAGAACTATGCATATATTTATAGGTTTAGTATTAAAGTAGCAGATGGACATTTGGCCCCTACTCAAGTACTCTCTCAATGTAAGAACACTTGTTCTATTAAACTGGCATTCCATGATGCTCACCTTCCAGACACAATCACTGAAGGCAAATGTGGTGAAGAAAGTCAATGGTGTCGGCTATCAAAAGATATAGCATCTAGAGTCTTAAAGGTTTGAAGGTAAACAAGTGGCCTTCTAGGCCAACCAAAGCCCACATGGAAGAAGCACACCAGCCTGTGTGATCATGAAGTGTCAAAGGGATCAGGTATCAGGCATCAAAGAACAAAAAATAATATCATTGTGAATGAGGGGAGTGCAGATTGGGGACCCAAAGCCCATCTGTAGGCAAGTGGACACCCCTTACAGAAGGGTCACGGGGAGGAGATGGGCCAGTCAGGGTGCAGTGTAGCAATGATGAACATACAACTTTCCTCTATTTCTTAAATGTTTCCTCCCCACCACTATCATGATCCCAATTCTATCTTACAAATCTGGCTAGACCGGAGGATGTACACTGGTACAGATAGGAAATGAAAACACAGGGAATCCAGGATAGATGAACCCTTCAGGACCAGTGGTGGGAGTGGCAATACTGGGAGGGTGGAGGGAAGGTGGGGGTAGAAAGAGAGAACCAATTACAATGATCTACATATAACCCCCTCCCTGGGGGATGTACAACTGAAAAGTGGGTGAAGAGAGACGTTGAACAGTGTAAGACATGACTAATAATAATTTATAAATTATTAAGTGTTCATGAGAAAGGGGGGCAGGGATGGAGGGTAAAAAATGAGCTCATACCAAGGACTCAAGTAGAAAGCAATGTTTTGAGAATGATGAGGGCAACAAATGTACAAATGTGCTGACACAATGGATGTATGAATGGATTGTGATAAAAGTAGTTTGAGCCCCCAATAAAATAATTACCCCCAAAAAAGAACTGAACAATAGAATGGAAGAAAATGAAAATTGAATCTATGAACTTGAAGACAACCATGCAGACTTCAGCAAATGAGAGAAACAAACAAAAAAGTAAAATAATCTGAAGTAAACCTGAGGATGATGTGAGAAACCATGAACAGAAGTAATGAATGTCTTGTTTGGAATACTGGAACGGGAAGAAACAAACAAATCTACATATAAATTAGTAAGAGAATTTGTGGAGGAAATTTTCCCCAGTACTATAAAGGAGGAGATAATAACCATTCAGGAGACAGAGAGAACTCCAAGGAGGTTAGACCCGGGGGGTGGGGGTAGGGGACATGTATAGGAGGGCATCAGGACATATGATAGTCAAAATATTCAACTTCAAGGAAAAGGAGAGAATCTTGAGAGCAGCTAGAGAGGGAAAAAGTCACCTTCAGAGGTAATCAGATTGGAATAAGCTCAGAGCTCTCAGCAGAAAATATGCAGGAAATAAGAAAATGGAGCAACATAGATCAAACTTTCAAAGTAAAAACCTGTCAACCAAAATCCTGTATCCAGCAAAGCGATATATCACATATAAAGAAGAAATAAAGGTATTCCCAAACAAGGAAGTAGTTAGAGAATTCATAAAAACAAAACCAGCATTGCCGAAAACACTAACCATATCTCTATGGTCAGAAAATCAACAGCACAAAAACATTATGAGATCGCCACAGTCCGTGCTACTATCCAGAAGTCAACACACTAAAACAACACCCAAAACAGTAGATCTAGACGGGAAACAAGGACATGAATAGATTCCTCCCTCCCAAACACAGATAATACAATATGATAGTAACTCACCTGCATTTGGAATTAATACCAATGAAAATCAATGGGCTAAATACCCCAGTCAAAAGACAGAGTAGCCGACTGGATTAGGAAACAAGATCCATCAATCTGCTGCCTTCAAGAAACACACCTCAAACTCACAGACAAAAACAGACTGAGAGTCAAAAGATGGAGAAAAATTTACTAAACCAATGACAATGAAAGGAAGACCTCACACAAATAGAAAACTACAAGCCAATATCTCTCATGAACATAGATTCTCAACAAAATCCTGGCCAGTAGAATTCAACAACATATCAAAATAATAATAATACTTCATGCCCAAATGGGATTCATACCACCATATAAACAAAATATAGAAGAACCAGATGATCATATTGATGGATGTAGAAAAAGCATTTGACAATATCCAACATCCATTCCTAATAAAAACAATAATTAAATATAAGGAAATTCTTCAATATACTAAAGTCCATATCTTAATATCCAACAGCCAGTATCATACTGGATGGAGAAAAGCTGAAATCATTGCAATTGAAAATGGGAACCAGACAAAGATGCCCATTATCCCCACTTTTATTCAGCATTGTGTTAGATCCTAGCCAGAATCAAAAGGCAACAAGAGATTAAGGGAGTGCAATTGGGCAAAGAGAAATTAAGCTCTAGTTATTTGCAGATGGTATGATTTTATATAGAGAGAAAAACCCAAGGTCTCCACAAAACCCTGTTGGAAATAATTGGAGCTTGTTTCAAATAAGCACCCATCTAAGTGAGATGTCAGTAAACTCACCTGGAAGAAGCACACGATCATCGATGATCCAAGGATTATCAATTATATAAACCAGATCTGAAGAAGGGAGTGCTGTCAGAGCTGAAATTTGTGACATTCTGGTGTTCACAAAGCTATGGCTGACAGTGGGAGCCCAAAATACATGTTCAGGTTCTCCACAGGGAATAAGCCTCCAGTGGCCCCCCTCTGACTATCACTGAGAGATAGGAATAACCTGGTTATCAGGCAGCTGGTATTGGAAAGACGATTATAGTAAATTAAAATGATAAATAGGGCTTGAATGGTTAAAATCTTGTTATTTGAGCTCCCTTTAGATACACTTTGACTTTTATCTAGTTTTAAATATTTTCTGGGTTTTGCTATTGTTTTCTAGATTAGGTCTTATCTCTGCTGTATTTTGTTATTGTGGTACCTTTCTTGATTCTCTGTTATGTATCTTTCTGTGTTTGGGGGTTTATCAAACCCAGATTGGGTGAATCTGTAGAGGTAATAACTGGAGTAAGAGTTCTTGGGGTGTATTGATGGGGAGGAAAGAGGTAATGGGGAGCTGATATCACGTAGTATGAAAAGGAAGAAATTGATTATATGCAGTAATTGCACAACGCTGCTTGATCTGATAGAGCTATTGGTATGATGTCTGGATTATGCCCTAATAAAATGATCTGGGAAAAACATAAATTTTAAAAAATCAATTTTCATTTACATCAGGGCTATCACATTTTTAACAAAACTCAAGTGAATATTCCCAAATTAATTAAGTTTTCCCACAAGTTTACAGGAATGCTGCTGCTCCACATAACACAATACTTTTTAGCATTTTAATGAAGGTCGGGAAGACCTCAAAGATGAATTCAAGGCAAGTCATCTCAGAAGGCTTTGGAGACTCTCTTTCTGGGTTTCAAAGGAATCCTCTTTATATTTTCTCAAGGATGATCACAGAGACTTCTCAGGAAGACATCTGAAGAGAATGGAAAGCTGCGCTGGGGAGGAGGAAGAAGGACAGGAAAATGTACCACGGCGTGTGTTCTGTTACGGCGCCATACCTGCTCCTCCTGGAGGGTAGCAAGGACTGTCTGACGAGCTCCTCATTGGGAACGACCCATCCACCTGACGCAGCCTTATCTGCCTTCCACACTGCTCTGTGTTCCCAAGCTCAGAGGACATTTAAAACGAACATGATTTGCATCCCTTGAACATGACAAAACTCCCATTTGACATGACATAAATTGAAGAGTGAGAATTCTTTGGGAAATGAATAGAAAGATGAAAACACTTCAGAAGCATATAGGCATAGATAAAGATATGACATGAAACAGTAGCTTCATATTTTGATAGTTTTGTTTAATTAAGGTTTCTTTTTTTAATCATTTTATTGGGGGCTCATACAACTTATCACATTCCATACATACATTCATTGTGTCAAGCACATTCATACATATGTTTCCATAATCATTTTTAACAAGTTTCTATTATACAATGCTTTTATACTTACCCTTGTGTGTGCATATTAAACCTACAAGATAAAAATGATATGATTCTGCTCATTGCTGAACCATAGGTATTCACACCAACGTGGGAATACCTTGGAACTGTGGTTGATCTCTCCCCTGAAAACTAATTGTTGTGAGAAAAAAAGAAAGGCAATCCAACAAAAATGTAATTTGATTCTTTTAAATTGTAATTTATTGAAAGATGCTCCTGACCAGTGGTTGACAGTAACTGAAATCTCTATGGTGAAAAACTGAGAAATTTTCTAGCAACTGTTGGAACACACGGCCATTTGTGTATACACCAAGAGGACATCTGTCAGACACTCTAATTTCCTGGCCCAGTGGTACTGAGAATATCAACAACTTTACTGCCAGATAGATTTGGATATCAGGGACAGGTCAGAGGTCCTTTTGAAGAGATTCATATGTTTTAAGTTTCTTCCTCCCCCCCCTTAACACGATGTTTTAAATAACTTAGATAAAAGTGGGAGGCCTTCAGAACAGTGGTTTGAATGTTCTTAATGGTCTAGATGTATTCTCACTTCTTCTCAGGAATAAAGCAGAGTTCTCAACTTCAGCATCATTGCTGTGTGAGACTGGATAAGTCTGTATAGGGGCTGTCCTATACACTGTAGGATATTTAGTAGCATTTCTACATGTCAGTAGCCACCCCTACCTACCCCAATTATGACAATGAAAAATGCCTCCAGATGTTGCCACGTCCCACAGTGAGACAAAATTACCCCTCATTAACCACTGAAAGGATCTGCTGGGGCTTCGTTTTTGTTTTCAATCATTGTTTTACCCTTTTTTGCTCTAGAGTCAGAAATACAAGGATCAGTTATCTCAGCTCAACCATAGGATCCTTCACCTGGGTGAGGAGGCCTTTGTCCACAAGGCTCAAAATGAGAAAAATCAAGTACCCGTTCAGTTGCTGACACTGAAGATGGATCGGGCTGGTCACCAGGTGAAAGAGCAGGTGAGTGGGCAGTGCAGAGTGGGAATATGAGAGCAACAACTTAAAGATATGGAGACATACACTGCCCCACACATAGCCAGGAAGCCTGGGGGAAAAGAACATGGAATATCAGTTTTTTATAAATCTGCTTTATTTAGAAGAGTAGCATAAAGGAATTAAATCTTAAAAAGAGAGTAAATTCCTACAACCTTTCTGAAAAGACAAGTTGAAAATATAGATAGCAAGAGCCTCAAGAATCTCATTATAAGAAGTGAAACTTCACTGTTTGCAAATAATATGATTTTATATATTGAGAATCCTAAAGGGTCCACAAGAGACTAGCTGGAAGTCATAGAGGAGTTTAGTAGAGTAGCAGTATACAAGAGTAACAATTGACTTCTTCTATACCAGGGATGGGGGTACAGAAAAAGATACCAAGGAATCAGTATCCTTTGCAAAAGCTGAAATACCTGGGAATAAACTTAACCAAAAACCAAGACTTGTACGAAGAAAACTATAGAACATTACTATAAGAAGCCAACCGGGATCTACACAAATGGAAGCATATTCCGTGTTTGTGGATCAGAAGACTCAGTATTGTGAGAATGTTGATACTATCTAAAACAATCTACAAATAAAATGCATTGCCGATCCAAATTCTAACATCATTCTTCAAAGAAATGGAAACACTGATTATTAACTCCATATAAAAAGGGAAGAAACCCAGGATAAGCAAAGAACTCCCCAAGAAAAAGAACAAAGCAGGTGATCTCACATTACTTGACCCCAAAACCTACTTATACAGCCACAGTTGTCAAAACAGTCTGATACTGGTATACTGATACATGCTCCCTGTCACTAGCCACCCAGGAAATGCGAGTCAAAATGACCATAAGATCCCACCTAATGCCCATAACTAGCCCAATTAAAAAAAACCAGAATGTGAAAGGGAGGATAGGGCGGAGGTAGGGGGAGGAATGAGGAGCTGATGCCAAGGGCTCAAGTAGAAAGAAAATATTTTGAAAATGATGATGGCAACAAATGAACAAATGTGCTTGACACAATGGAAGGATTACAATAAGTTGTACAAGTCCCCAATAAAATGATTTTTCAAAAGAAACAGAACAACAAATGTTGGAGAGTGTGTGGTGAGATAGGAACTCTTATCCCCTGCTGGTGGACTGGTAAATATGTACAGGCACTCTGGAAGGCAGTATGGCGATACCTAAAACAGATGGCAACTGAACTACCATATGATCCAGCAATACCATTGCTGGTATGTACCCCAAAGAAATAAGAAGCAGATCACGGACAGATGTTTCCCTCCCCTATGGTCATCACAGCAGAGTTCATAGTAGCAAAAAGCTGGTGGGTGGGCAGGAAGAAGCTGGAAACAGCCTACATTACCATCAGTACAAGAGTGGATAAAAACTCTGGTACATACATACAATGGAATACATCCCTAAAAACAGCAATGAAACACCTCAAGTTGTAGAGGCATCTGGAAGATATTATGCTGAGTGAAGCTAGTCAAGCACAGAAGGATAAACACTGTGTGAGTCCACGATAATAGGAACATGCAGCAGAACGGGCACAAGTTCAAGTGTGCAGGCCATCCAGTCGTCTGGCTGGGGACCAGGCAGGCCGCTAAAGAGCCACACATCATCTGCTCAAAGTAAGTATCATGTAGGTCACTTGGCCGAAGGTCACCTCATGAGAGCTGGAATCAGATGGATGGGGTGGGGTTGATGCTGGTCCCTGAGAGGTAGCCATGTGGATTTGGGGTGAGGTCTCCCAGAGAGGGAATCAGCCCTGTCAGAGGAATGGGGCTTACTGATGCGAGGGGCAGCACAGGAAAGAAGAAAGGCAATGGTCAAATTTGGGGGAACATAGGTGCATGCCTGTTGAGGGGAGAAGAGGGAGGGCTGACATTGTGGGGGGAGGGGTGTCCAGTGAGGTTGCTCTTGGGAGGACCTGATGCAGAGGGGTTAAGTGGAGAGCAAATGCTTTGAGAGTGATTAGGGCAAAGAATGTATGGATGTGCTTTATACAATTGATGTATGTATATGTATGGATTGTGATAAGAGTTGTATGAGCCCCTAATAAATTGTTTAAAAAATAATAATAAATTTTTTTAAAGTTGTATGAGCCCCTAATAAAATGATTTTTTAAAATACTGTAAAAAAAGAAACCAAACTTGACCAACAGTTACCATGGGTGAAGGGGAAAGATCTGTTGCTTTGGGAGCATTGAGTTTCTGTCACTGTGGTCGATAGTTTGAAAAAGGATAACAATGATAGTTGTACAACATGAAGAATATTATTGAGCCTCTTCTCGCTCTGAATTATACAACTAGAAGTTGTGCAATTGGAAAATATTTCTGTATATTTGTGCCACAGTTAGAAAAAATAAGTACATGAATTACAATGAGTACAAGGAAGAAGAAAAAGGTTTTGAATTAAATATTGTAACAATTGGACAACTTTTCTTGATCTGATTGAATTGTATGACGTGGGTGAAGTGCTAATACAACTGTTTTAAAAGATGTGATGCAAAACAATAATATGGATTATTCGGGAGAACATGATGCTGAGTGAAATTAGTCAATCACAAGAGACAGATATTGTATGAGACCACTACTGCAAACGGTTTTCATATTGAAAAATAAATAACGAGATAGAAAGAAACTCCATGTGGTTACAGATCAGATCAGGTTTTCTGGGATGTTAGAATTACAGAGTCAGATCATGACCAAGAAAGCCCCATGGAGCACTTCAACTCTGACAAATACATGTGTTGCCGTGAGTTAGAACTAACTCCACAGCATCAGTTTTCGTTATTAACTGCTGTCTCTTGTTCCCATTCAGGATGACGCTTAGGGTTGCCCGTAGGCATGCCCTGTACCCAAGATTAAAGTTTCATGCAGAATAATTTCACTGACCTTAAAATTCTCTGCTCCACCTGTTTGTTCCTCTATTGTTCCTTGAACTCCTGCTAGTCGCTGACCTTGTTTCTGTCTCTTTAATTTTGCTTTATAATTGGAATCATGCTTTATGTAGCTTTTTCAGACTGGTTTCTTCTTGTACTTAATAAGTACTTAAGTTTCCTCCATATTTTTTTCATGGCTTGATGGCTCATTTATTTTTTTTTGCTAGATAATATTTCCATGATACAGATATGCTCGTTTGTTTAGCCATTGACCTGTTGAAGGACCTCTTGATTACTTCCAGTTTGGGGCAATAATGAATAAAATTACGATAAATATTTGTATGCAGGCTTTTATGTGGATACAGATTTTCAACTCATTTGAGTAAATACCTAGGAACACAACTGCTAAAACATATGACAGGCCTTTAGAATAGTGGTTACATTACCAGATAAGTATTGGACTGTTGACAGCGAGATTGACAGTTCAAATCCACCAGATGATCCGAGGGAAAAAGATAAGCCTATCTATTCCCATAAAGAAATCCTGTCAGAAACTCTATAGAGGGACGCTGTGAGTCAAATTGGCTTGATGGCATTGTTTTTGTTTTTTTGTAAGCCTATGTAAGAAACTGCCACTGTCGGATTCCTATGCAAAACACTACGCCCTGCGCCACACCTATACTCCTGACAGAGCTTGTTAGCATCCCATGTTCAGACAGAGGCTCGTAGCTAGTAACTTGTAGATGTGTACATTTCGCCCAAATACCATTTTAAATGTCTTGAAGTTAGTTCTTTTAAAACATAATTTTTTGATTGGTAACCTCCTTTTGTCAGGAAATACATGAAAAACAACTTAATACCACAGAAAAGCAAGTGGATAAAGTGGAAATGATCTTAAAGAATATGGAAATGCTTCTACAAGAAAAAGTAGATGAGCAGAAGGACCAGGTGAGTGATAAGTTCTTGTCATTTCCTCACAAACATCTTATATCTGCACACTTCTACCTCCTGGGTATTCACACAGCTGGTGTAGTAAGAGACTGTCTGGTCACAGACTCCGAGAGGCCATGTTCATTAGTTACCCCTCAGACTGAGCCTCTGTCAACAGCTTATACTTGAACATAAAGTAATTTTCCACAGGATTCATAATTAATAGCAGTCAATAAAAGATTCTATTATATATATATAACTAGCTTGTTTATTGTACTTATTTTCTTTTGGGTATCATTTTAAGGTTTCTTTTTTGAGATGGCCACATAACCTCAGGAAGTTTATGGATTTATTCATGCATCCATCATTCAGCACATTGCCTACTGAGCACCTACTGTGTAGGAAAGCATTTTTCTAGGTAGACCTGAGATAAATAAGCCCTCATGGAACTTAAATTCTAGAGCTGATGAGAGCTAATAATAAGATTGTAGTTGGCCAAGGGCTTTGAAGAAAACACATTTTCCTGGACTGTAGAGTCAGGGTGTTAGGGGAGACTATACTGCACAGATAAGGTATCTGAGCAGCCCCTTAATCATGACCTAACATATATGAGTGGGTAAAAAAGAAAAACAGGAAAACTCCACTCTGTGGAGCTTTCATAGGATGCATTGTTCCTACTAGCTGAGCATCGAGCAACTTGTTCTGAGTTAGTGCACCCAGCGGCGTCGCCTGGGAAGGTTCTCTGGTCACAGTGAATTTTTTCATAAAAGCAGTTTTGCTCACACCTTGTTTTTTTGTGATGGCTCATTTAAGAGAACTGCGTGTGGCTGTGAAAGTTTGCTTTCTGCTCCAGAAAAATGTCACAGAAACTGTTGTGATGTTGAATACAACTTACAAGGATAGCACTCTGAAAAAAACTCAAGTGTACCAGTAGTTTTCTTATTTCCAAAAAGGTAAAATGTCGATCGATAACAAACCTTATTCTGGATGTCCATCAACTTTCCAAACAGACAAAAATGTCCAAAAAATTCATCCACTTTTGCTTGAAGACCAATGATGGACCATTAAAAAGATGGGGAAGTTATCTGGACTATCTTGGAGCTTAGTTCAGTGAAGTTTAACAGAAGATTTGTGACAGGCCACCAAGAAGGAGTGTCAACTGGAAACAAGTCATTCTTGGAAAGAACAACTCTGAAGTGATCCAGACTTTTCTCAAGGTCATTACTGGTGACAAGCAAACTTCAGTCAAGCCAGGGGAAGACACCATCATCACCTTGCCCAAGAAAAACTCGTCAAGTGAAATTAAAGATCAAGATTATGCTCATTTGATTTTTTTGATGTCCATAATATAGTGCATTTAGAGTTCCTTCCACTAGGTCAGACTGTTAATCAAACTTTCTATGTAGAGGTTTTGAAAATATTGTGTAACAATGTGCAACAAAAAAGACCTGATTTGTGGCAGATGGGGGACTGGTTTTACCATCATGACAATGCAACTGCTCACATGCCATCTCAGTGTGCCAATTTTTGACAAGAAACAGCATGCCTCTCTTGTCCCATGCACCTTACCTGACTTCACTCCATGCAACTTCTTTGTGTTTCCACCAATGCAGAGGAACATGAAAGGACAGCTAGTTGATGATATAGAAGAGATGAAGCAAAAAAATGAGAGAGGTGCTGTCAGCCGTCCAAACAGCTGAATTTGAAAAAAAAACAATGTTTCCAAGAATGGAAGCGCAGAATTGACAAATGTATTAGGTGTAATGGAGAGTACTTTGAAGGTGATAAGGTTGTTTTGTAAAAAAATTTAAATACAAAGCTTTGAAACAAAATTCCAGGTTTTGGGGGTACCCCATCGTATACCTCAAGTAGAAAACAGATTAGCATTGGGGGAAGCATGTTGCTCACTGGTGGAATATCACATGTGTTGTACTTGAGAATCCTTCCTGACAGGTGCTAAATACCGGTAACATTTCCTGATCACCAGACAGCCATAAATAGGCACCCACACACTTACACTTCCCTGTTCGTGGTTGTGGGAAAATAGTCTCGGCCCTGTAAAAGGTTTTGCTCTACCGAGTGCCAGGCACCATGCCTGTCACTGTTCTACTGTTCCTTTACTTCCTCCTGTCCCTCCCCTACTCCTCTTAAGTCCCCTTTCTCCTCTTCTTTCCATCCTGCCTTGCTCTTTTTTATTCCCCCACTCACTGGGAGCCCTCCTTGCCATAAGTATGTAAGCCCATTGTAAAGAAGCCTGGCCCTCTGGCCTAGCCCTCAGCCCTCCTCTCTGCTCTTTAAATGCCCTTCAAAGACTCTGTGCTCACAACCCTGCTTCTCTCCCTTCCATGCTCCTCTCATGGCTCAGCCACTGTTCGTCCCCCCCTGCCTGGGTCTACACCTAATTCGCAGCTCAGCTTTCAGAATGGATATAGACTCCAAGCACTCGTACCCCACTGATCTCACTCTGGTCCACACCCCCTCACTTTATGCCCTCTCTCTGGCCTTCCTGGTTCTGCCTTGCATACCGGCCTTGATTTCTTCTTAGCACAGGCGCTGCAATACCTCTGAGATCTCAGCTTGCCGCACCTCACACCTTCCCATCTTCTTCAAAGTAAAAGTCAACCTTGTCACGGTGTCCTTTAAGGCTCTCTTAGATTTAGTGTCCACTCCTGCCCTGACTTCCTGTCTATGTTTCCTCAGGAGCACACACCTTCAGCTATGGTGGCTGCCTGCTGCTACCTAGTCACCCGAGGCCCTGACCAGCTGCAAGGTCTTTGTAATCTCTCTTCTTGCTACCTGGTGTTCACATAGCCCCTAGATTCCTAAACTTACTTGGCCTACCACCCCTTTTTACAGGAAAAAAAAATCACTCATTGTCCACCTGACCATTAAAATCTTTTGTACTATTGCCCCTAATTCAGGATACGGTTTGGGTGTCTGCTTGTGTAGCGCCCCTGGATGCTTTGAGGCCCAGACATCGTCACTGGACTGTTTCACTGCTACCCAACGGGCAGTACCGCCCCCTTTGGGAAAAACTGGGATAGTCTCTGGACTCTCATTTTACTCAGAACTCCGTTCACATGTCATCTTACAGGAACAGCCTCGGGGTTTCTGTAGACAAGCAAAACCAGTAAAACATGTATGTAAATATATTGAGAAAATTGTACTTCGTGACTCACACACATGGGGGGGGTTAGCACGTCCCATATCCGTGGGTCCAGTGGCAACTTGGAGACCTCTGCTGGTTCATGGGGTAGCAGAGGAACAGATGTCTGCAGGTTTATGAACTAGAACTGCAGGCCAGGCGTTAAGCAAAAACATAACAAAGAATCGAGACGGCTAACCACGATGACAAAATACAACAGAAATAAACCCCCATAGTTTTAACTGTTCGAGATTTTAGCTATTCAAGTCAGAGTTATCATTTTAATTTCCTATAGTCATCTTCAGTACTCTCATCTGGTAACCAGGTTCTTCCCATTCCTCAGTTTCATCGGAAAATCACTGGAGACTTATTCGCTGAGTAGCTCCTGCAAATGTATTTTGGCCTTCCGCTCTCATCCATTCCCTTCTGAAAACCAGAATCTCGCCTGCTAAGCTTTGATACTATTCCCTTCTTCCGATTTGGATTATATAATTTACAATCCATGGATAACAGATGTTGGTGTGCTTCTTCCATGTGGATTAGTTGACATCTCACTTAGATGGCTGCTTGTTTGGAAACAAGCCTTTAAGATCCCAGATGCTGTTCTGTCTGATTAGTGGGGCACCATCTAATTTCTTCACCAATGCTACCCTTAAGGGACCTGATCTCATTCAAGAACTTTTTGAAGCCCCCTTGTATTCTTGACCTGCTTCTGACAGGTATCAAGAAAAAGACATTGATTAAAGCAATAGCTATGTGCTGTCTTCCAGGAAATGTACTAATGTGCTCAAGCAGTGAAACCACATCTGGATTAGCAGTTACAATCAGAGCCACCACTGGTTAAGTTTATATCAATTCACTGTCACTCTCTTAAGATCCTTTTTTTTTTTTTTTTTTTTGCACAAGACAGATAGGTAAGTTGAATGAGATTGTGGTGGAAATCATCCCCCTCCATTCTTCAAGTCTTTATGGTGACATTAATCTCTGCAGGTTCTCCAGCAATGTAATACTGCTTTTGGTCTAATATTTCTTTGAGGAAAGTTCTAATGGCTTCCACTTGGCCTTTCTTACTGTAATAACCCTTTGTCCATGTGTCAGGGATCCAAAATTCTGCCAATTGCATATTCTGGACCTGGAGAGATTATTACAGGATTATTTCAGAGACCACTGTACCCACTGTTGGATAGGCATGAGCTGACATTTGGGCCTCCTAGAATGAGTGTCAGTTTAGTGCCATAGGGATCCTTTGAGAAATATTAACTATCTATATTCTGACAGTGTAGTGGATTTCTACCTCAGAGGATTCATAGGAGTTGTGGGCCTATACACTTGCTCATCTTGGAATTGATAGAGCCCTCTAAGCATCCCCTGCATGTGTGGGTATGTCCATCTTGATAAATCTACTCTAACATTCCAATTTACTTCAGCTTTTAGATCCCTTTTCCAGTATATAAAAGCAATTCAACTTCATTCAGTATAGGCCACTTCATAGTCCTCATTGTCGTCCCGCAACAATGTAACTACTAGGTACTTTTCTGACGCCGTGAGCTGAAACATCGAATGAAGACTTGCCACTTGGCAGGCTCATAGCACTACACTCAGACTGACACAGTTCCCACACCTAATCCCGAGGCCTTTGTTTCTCCTTGTGTTCAGTAGGAAAAGCAAGCAGTCTCTGTCTGGAGTATGCCATACCTCCTCCTGGGCCACACTTTATGCCTCAAAGAAGTCGTGTCACGGGACAGTGGACTTCACACTAGTTATTGTTCTAAAAGCAAAAAGTGCATCTTGCAAAGCATTTGCCTCATACAAAGATTCCTGGGACACAGCTGTGGGACTATGGTCAGATGAGGATAAGAGGGCTGATTTTACTCTCGAAGGTGATTCAGGCAAAGAAGGTGGGTTAATCCCTTCAGATGGGGGCAGGAGGCTGGTCCTTCTGAAAATAAAAAAAGGTAATTCAACAATAAGGGCTCCATGTCCCTAGCTTGATCCTTTTATTGTCCACATTTTCCCATCTCAATTTTCAGGATCTCACATCTTCCCCGTCAAACCTTTCAACATAAGGGATTCAGTTGATGGTGTAATTAGCTATTCTTCAGCTAGGACTCAGGAATGATGGTGGTGTGTGGGTTACAAACTGGACTGTTAGCTAAAGGTCAGCGATTTTAAAAGCACCAGCCACGCCCCAGGTAAAAGATGAAGTTTGTGCTCCGATAAATATTTATAGCCCCCAGAGCCCTCGAGGACATTCGATTTTGGCTTATGCAGTCACTGTGCATTGCAGCCAACTCAGTGGTAGTGAGGATAAGACTCTGGATGGGTTTTCAGCAATCTCAACACTGCTACAAGAAATAAGACTTTATTTCAAGACCCAAATAGCAACTTTCAGGTCCTTTATGTACTGCTTGAGCCAGGACTTTGAAGCTCTGGACTCATCATTTTCTCTTTCCGCGTTGTGTATCTGAAAGCTGAACCAGCCAGCTTCACTATGCTTGTGGGTGTAACAAAAATGTTGAAAGATAATAATGAAATAGTAGTCACTCACAGCATTGTCTCTCACAGATGTTTGATCTAATGGTGGGGATATTATGCTTGTCTTTATTGCCACCTCATGCCATGGATTACTATGCCTCTTTACTATTGGAAGTCGAGCAATTAGTACTTTTAAATCCAGCCAGACTTGAGAATAAGTTCAGAAAGCATGCTGTAGTGGAGTTAACAAACCCAGGGACAAGAGAACAACAAGTGCTCCAAAATCAGTGATGAGGATGGTGTAAGAGGCCTAGTAGGGCTTGATCAAGGACAATGTAACTGAGAGGAATTACTGAAACTCAAATGAAGGCTGAGCATGATAGTGGGACAAGAGAAAAGTAAATGGAAATAGAGGAAAGAACTACAAGGCAAAGGGCATTTATAGAGGTCTAAGTACAGGTGTGTACATATGTAAATATATTTATATATGATGATGGGGAAATAGATCTATGTGCATATAGTTATAGATTTAGTATTAAGGTAGCAGATGGACATTGGGCCTCCACTCAAGTACTCCCTCAATGTCAGAACACTTTGTTCTATTAAGCTGGTATTCCATGAAGCTCACCTTCCTGACATGATCGCTGAAGACAAATGGGTACATAAGCAAATGTGGTGAAGAAAGCTGATGGTGCCCAGCTATCAAAAGATATAGCATCTGGGGTCTTAAAGGCTTGAAGGTAAACAATTGGCCATCTAGCTCAGAAGCAACAAAACCCACATAGAAAAAGCACAACAACCTGTGTGATCATGAGGTGTCGAAGGGATCAGATATCAGGCATCAAAGAACAAAAAATCCTATCATGGTGAATGAGGGGAAGTGCAGAGTAGGGACACAAAGCCCATCTTTAGGCATCTGGAGATCCCCTCACAGAAGGATCATGGGGAGGAGACAAGCCAGTCAGGGTGCAGTGTAGCAATGATGAAACATACAACTTTCCTCTAGTTCTTAAATGCTTCCTCTCCCTCCCCCGCCATCATGATCCCAATGCTACCTTACAAATCTGGCCAGAGGATGTAGACTGATACAGATAGGAAATGGAAACACAGGGAATCCAGGATGGATGAACTCCTCAGGATGAGTGGTGATACCGGGAGTGTCAAGGGAATGTAGAATAGAAAGGGGGAACCAGTCACAAGGATTTACATAAAACCCCCTCCCTGGGGGACAGACAACAGAAAAGTGGGTGAAGGAAGATGTCGGACAGTGTAAGACATGACAAAATAACAATTTATAAATTATCGAAGGATCATAAGAGAGGGGGACTGGGGAGAGGGGGGAAACAAGGAACTGATGCCAAGGGCTCAAGTAGAAAGCAAATGTTTGAGAATGATGATGGCAACAGATGTACAAATGTGCTTGACACAATGGATGATTGTGTGGATTGTGATAAGAGATGTAAGAGTTCCCAAGGAGAGTATATAACTAAAAAAGAAAGAAAGCATTCTGTGTTGGGCCGGGTTGACTAGAGAAACAAATCCAGAGATACTCATATATGTATAAGAAAAAGTTTTATCTCAAGAAGTAATTATGGATCAATAAAACATTCCATCCCAGTCCAGCTCTTCAGTCTATAAGTCGCTCTTCAGACTCATTAAGCCACATGCAATGATGCAGAATGCAGGACAATCACAGGCCAGTGGGTGTAGTTATGTGGATCCAACTGACCGTATCGTAGTGCTTGCAGCAGCCAGGAAAGTGAAGGCACAGAGAGTGGGGGAGGTGCCCAGGACCCTGCTTATGAGAAAGTCTCGCCCACAGAGAGTCACCATCAGGGTGTGACCTGATTGACAGACTAAACTCTACCCTTACACTTTCATATATCTTCAAGTTGACATGAAATGATGTAACTACCACTTATTCTTTGAGTTTTGTTCTTCTAGAATCACTCTTGGTGCCAAATAGCTAAGTCTGAGTTCTCGAGAGGGGTGCATCAGTGAGATGCACACATACATACATATAAAGAGATTTGCTGCATGGTAGGGGTTTATGCAGTTGTAGAGGTTGGCAAGTCCCAAACCTACCGTTTGTGTCCAGTGGAAGCTAAGGATTTCTGATGACTTGTGGGGTTGTAGGACTGGTGAATCCACGGCCTGCTGGTTAGGATGGAGACTTCTTCAGGTTTATAACACAGGAACTGCAGATCAGGCAACTAGAGTGCAGGTCAAGAAAGAGAGCAAACTTTGCCACAACTTCCACTTCGATAAAGGAAGCTGGCCACACTCCCGAGGCAATTTCCCTTTCAACTGATTGGCTGTTCATATCAGATCACAAAAATGAAAGTTGATTCCATTATGAAAAAGCACCTGTCAGACTGATGAGAATCATAGTCTAGTCAAATTGAGGTTTACATTAGTCATTACAGTTCCCTCAACCAACTAGCTGCCCCCCTCTTGCTCCTTGCTTGGTTTTCTCAGCACTTCCCCCATATGGCATACTAAGTTTGGTTCTCATTAGCATATGTGGTGCACAGCCCAGAGACTACGTTCACCACTGCTTCGCTAGTGCTAGAGCAAGACCTGGCATGTGGGCGCTTACTGACTATGTTCTACAAGTGAAATTTGGTGTTGACTGAACCCCATGTTGGGATTCTTGTGCCCTTGTATTTTGAATGAGGTCATTGCTAGTGTTTCCTGTCATTCACATCTGTGAAACCGTATGGGTTTGGCAGAAAGCTCAGACCCAGGAAACAGCAGTGGGGGTCAGGGCCACAGTGATTCCTAGGGCAAGGGGCAGTAAAGAACCAAAAATTGTTGTCATTCTTTGCAATTAATTATTGTATCGTACAATAGCCTTTCTGAGAACTGTTGATTTGTGACTCTTGGGTCTTCCGGTTAAACTGATTCCCACAATTTCCCTTAAATTTTCTCCAGTACATAATTCATCACACCCTCAGTTGGAGGTCTCACTTCAGGGTAACAAGAAGTGTCATACACGCAATATTTTTGTTATATCCTTAAGAACCTAAAGTTATCATTTCAACGACCGTGGAATGAACAGGGTCGGGAGCATGTACCCCTTCCCTGCACTCACAGTAATGGGTGGCTCTCTTCCCTCTCTAGTTTGAAAACAGCGTGAAGTCCAATTTGCTGCTCAAGGAGCTTTATGTGGAGAACGCACACCTGCTAAAAGCCCTCCAGGTTACTGAAGAGAAACAAAGAGGAGCTGAGAAAAACAGCCTCATCTTGGAAGAAAAACTCAGAGCTCTCAACAAATTAATCAGTAAGATTTCTCCGGCATCCCTCTGTGTGTAAAGACTGCTTGCTTTCTTGGAATTCATTCTGAAAAGAAAATCTTAAAACCTGAGCCACTGTGATGCCTTAATCACTTGCAGCTTATTGGCCATGGTCCTCAGAAACAGGGCGACTGTGGTGTCTGGCTCGTTCCAGCAGCATCTGCTCTGTGCCAGATCCTGGGAACATACACGTGTTGGACAAGAGCACATTTTTATAAAACTCCCAATTTTACCACTGGGAAAACATGATGGAAACACTTGGTCAGGCCTGACAGAGAAAGTGGGTTAAGATAATGCAGTTCCAATACTGCATTTTCGACTTAAGCTCTCATTGCCATCGAGTCAATTACAATTCGTAGTGACTTTGGCTTCAAAGATTAAAATGTAAAGTAGGGCTCTAGACAGCTTTATCATATTTTTCCTTTTAAATTTCATTTATGTTTTCTTAAGCAGACACACAACAAAACATACATCACTTCAGCAGTTTTTAATGTATACAGTTTGCTGATACGGATTATATTCCTCCGGTCTGTAGCCATTTTCAGCTTTTTTGAGTTGTTGCTCATCTGTTAGCATAAATTCACTCCCCTTAGAGTTCCAGGGGAGTCCAGGTGGCATGGTGATGACAGCGCTGGGCTGCTAGCCACAAAAGCAGCACTTTAAATCCAACAGACTTGGGAGAAAGACATGGCTGTCTGCTCCCATGAAGAGTTGCGGTCTCAGAAACGCACAGGGGCAGGTCTACTCGGTCCTGTAAGGTCATTGTGAATCAGAATTGATTTCATGGCAGTGTGGTTGGCTTTGTTTTTTGTTTAAAGTCCCAGGCAAATACTTCAAGTTGTTTTCCATTTTATTCCACATACATAGTTGTTAAAAGATCATCAAGCTCAAAGCAGACTTTTTTTTTACTAGTTAAGCCAAACTATTACTTGGTTTCAAGAAGACATTATGGTATATTTCTGGTTTAAGGCAATAGTTTTAGGAGTTCAGCCACCCTCCATGGCTCCAGAAAGTTGGGAATTATGAGAATTTTCTATTCTTGTCTGTATTTTTGCCCCATTTTGTTCAGGATCCTTCTCTGAACTCTTTGATCAAAATGCTCAGCAGTGGTAGCCAGGCACCCTGCAGTTCATTTGGACTTGTGACAAAGGAGGGCATTGTTTATGGAGGCAGCTAATTAGCCATGCATTCCAGAATCCTACTCTATTCGATTCTGTTGTTCCACATGAATCGACACCAACTGTGCCTGACAACTGAAGGAGGAGGTAGAACAGAAGCACCAAACATGTTAATAAGCCAAATAATGGTATGTCCCATGAAACCATTACCCTGAACCTAAGAGCTTTACTGTCTGGTTATTCAGCTCTGTCCTCTGTTACACTTCCCAATGGCTGCTGAGTGCAGACTTTCCAGAAGGGCTTCCCTCTGTAAGCAGAGTGTCCTCTAGACAATAAAGGGGAGGACTCTTGTTCGTTTGGAACCACTTTACCACATGTAAATATTGGTACTGTGGTTACATCTGTAGGCTTGTATTTATTGTACATTAATCTTTTTTTCATTGGAGTGTTTTTGCACTGGGAATTGAACTATATGTTAAAAAAGATAAAAATATAGTTTTATACCAAATTGATGGTCATTTGTTTATCTGAATGTACTACAGTAATGTGAAATGAGTCACTGTATTTGCAGTTTTTCAATTAAAAAATTTCAATTTTGTCCTTTGTTCTTCAATTATAAAATATCTCAAATAATTAGAAAATACAGTTTTAGGAGAAAACCCATATACCCATCAACTAGATACATTTAATATAATATTTTGAAATTTTTCTTTTTAAAAGATATAAAATATTTTAGATAGAGGTGAAGGTCGTATTCTATTGATTGCAACCTTTTACTCGTCCTAAAGGCACGCACTATCCCAAAGATGGTAAGTAAGTCTCCTGGTCTCTTTGTACATTTATTATATATGCATTATATAGTCTTGATTAGTGTCCACTCTTTTACTTTTGCATGTATCCATTGCAACGGCTACACAGAAACTCACAGACAAAATGTGTGATGAAAGAATTTAATAACTCAATAAGTTATAGTGCCAAGAGAAATGCTCAGGGTAGGTGTTTAACAGGACACATTACAGAGTTTCAGGTATGCTAATAAACACCCGAAGTGGCATACAACTCTGCTATGAGCCTCAACCCAAAGACATTCAGCTCAGGCTCTGGTCAAACCCAGGTCAGCAAACCCAGGTCTCCGAATTAAGTGCCCAGACTGAAGGACCAGGAAAACGTCAGTCTTCACAACCTAGAAATTGAAAACATTGTTCGGCACCCAGCTACCATGACCAAGTGTTATGAAAAGGATCACAACAGAAGGTTCTGTCTAGAGTGGGGGAGAAGTTAAGAACATAACCCTAAAGGATGCCAGGTTTACTGATCGAACAGAGATAGGCAGGACCTCCAAGATTTGCACTCCCCCCTGCAGATCGGGAACTGAACTCAAATGGTACATTGACGGTATTGCTGCAATTAATGGGTTGAATCAGAATGCATATGAATTGTGGTAAATGATGTAAAAATATCACCTGATCTTTTGAGGGCAGGCCAGGTATGAGTGATAGGCTTTTTCACTGGGGTCAAGGAGGGGAGCCAAGCCCTTCTTTCAAAAGATATTTTTAATTAAAAGTTTCTTTTTTCATATAACACTGTTTAGGAATGAATAAAATGTAGCACAAAACCTGTCTCTTTCAGCCCTGCCATGTTCCCAAACATGCTCCGCAGTGTTCCCCTTGCTCATATGATAAATATGATTATATCTATCCATACTTGTTTTATGAAAAATGCTCACACTGTACAAGTTGTAAAGCGGTCCTTCAAAAATTAAGGACTGTAAAAATTGTCCTTCAAAAAAAAGTTAAGTATTCCAAGATAAAAGCTGAGCGTTCATAGCTATTAGACTCCCATACAAGAAAACTTAAAGCCAGTCCTCCAACGTGAGAAATGTGAAGGAATGATACTAGAAAGTCACTCAAAGTTGAACACAAAAGGGAAAATGATGAGAACAAATGTACAAATGTGCTTGGAAATTGATATATTTATGGATTGTGATAAGAGTTATACAAGCCCCCAATAAAACTATTTTTTAAGTTGTACGAGCCCCCCAAAAACTGATTTAATAAAAAAGAAAGAGCTAGATCTGGAAATGGTGGAATGTCACCTGGCTTATATTCTTTTCTTATTTTTTGTACAATGACTATATTCCTTTCTCTCTTTTTTAATCATTTTACCACAATCCATATCTACACCCATTGTGTCAAGCACATGTGTACATTTATTTCCATCATCATTCTCAAAATACTTTCTACTTGAGGCCTTGGTATCAGCTCCTCGTTTTTCCCCTCCCTCCCCACCCCCTTCCCTCATGAACCCTTGACAATTTATAACTTACTATTATTTTGTTATGTCTTACACTGTCCAACATCTCCTTTCACCCACTTTTCTGTTGCCTGTTCCTCAGGGAGGGGCTTATATTGTAGATCCTTGTAATCGGTTCCTCCATTCTATCCCACCTTTCCTCCACCCTTGAATTATCGCCACTCTCACCACTAGTCCTGAGGGGTTCATCTGTCCTGGATCCCCTGTGTTTCTTTCTGTACCCGTGTACATCCTCTGGTCTAGCCAGATTTTAAGATAGAATTGGGATCATGATAGTGGTGGGGAGGAAATATTTAAGAACTAGAGGAAAGTTGACTCATCCTTCCCTGTGGTCCCTCTGTGGGGAGATTGTTCCACTATCTACAGATGAGCTTTGGATCTCTGCTCCAGCCCTCTCGTTTTTATTTGTTATGTGTCTGCTGATGCCCAGTTCCTATGACTCCTCATGATCGCACCAGCGATGTGCTTCTTCCATGTGGACTTGTTGCTTCACTGCTGAATGGCAGCTTGTGTGACATCAAGCCTTTTAGACCCCAGACACTATATCTTTTAATAACCGGGCACCATTTGCCCTCTTCACCACATTTGTTTATGCACCTATTTTGTCTTCAGCGATTGTGTCAGGAGGGTAAACATCTCATGCTGCTGACTGGTTAGAACAAAACTTTCTCTTTTTTAAAAAATTTATGTATTGGGGCTCATGCAATTCTTATCACAATCCACACATACATCAATTGTGTAAAGCACACTTATACATTCATTGCCCTCATCATTCTCAAACTTCGCATTCCGCTATGGTTCCTGGAATAAGCTCCTCATTTTCCTTTTTTCTCTCCCTCTCCCTCCCCGCTCCCCTCTCCCTCATGAACCCTTGATAATTTATAAATTATTATTTTATCTTACCTTACACTGCCAGGCGTCTCCCTTCACCCACTTTCCTGGTGCCCATTCCCCAGACAGGAGGTTATATATAGATCCCCGTGATTGGTTTCCCCTTTCTACCCCTCCTTCCCTCCCGGTATCACCACTCTCACTGTTGGTCCTGAGGGGGTTCATCTGTCCTAGATTCCCTGTTTCCAAATCCCAACTGGACCGCTGTGCATCCTCTGGTCTAACCAGGTTTGCAAGGTAGAAGTGGGATCATGATAGTTGGGGGGAGGAAGTGTTTAAGAACTAGAGGAAAGTTGTGAGTTTCGTTATTGCTACACTGAAGCCTGAGTGACTCATCTCCCCACTACCGCTCTGCAATGGATGTCCAGTTGTCTACAGATGGGCATTGGGTCCCCATAGAACAAAGTGTTCTTGAATGGAAGGAGGATATGAGTGGATGCCCAAAGTCCATCCCCTACCTCAGGGTATTGCCATATAAATATATGTACATGGGCCAATACCTCTATTTTTGTAGATTAATATATTTACATATGCACACCACTATGTTTATACCTCTATCCATTGCTTTGCTTCCTTGGTCCTTCCTCTGTTGCCTTTTACCTTCCTCATGTCCCACTGCCACTTTCCCCTTATTTCTGCCTCTTGGTAACCCCCTTAGCTAGTCTGCTGTTGCTCCAACATTACCACCACCCCCACCTTGGATCCCTATATCCTCATTACTGGCTCTGACACCCCAGTTGTTCCCCTGTCCATGGCGCAGCCTGCTCAGCACCCCCTTCCTCCACCACTCTGACCTCCCAGGTCTCCCTGGAACCGTTGGTCCCAATGCTCTCACCTCAAGCATGCCTCCCATACCTATCCTATATAGGTAGGTACACCGACTATGACATAGCCCAAAATGATTTTTTAAAATAAAAATAGTAAATCAATAAGAAAAATTTTTTAAAAAGAGAAAAGAACTATACAAAAATCCTGGGTCTCTTCGCTGGCCTTCAAGACTGTCCAAGAGCTGCCTCTCCCAGCCTGGAGTGCATGTAGACCCTACTATGAAGCACCAAACCATGAGGACAGCATGGTCACATGGAAGGATGCATGAAGAGAGAGAGCTACAGGCTAGGGAGAGGAGCCAGCATGCCACACCCACACAGAGGCAGGCCAGGAGAGAGGAAGAGAAAGAGAGCGGGACTAGACCCCACGCTGGCACGCCAGGCTCGGAGGATGACGTCCCTGGGGGAAGCTAATGGGACACAGAGGGAACTGGACAACTGACAACAGCTGGTGGCATGCTGTCCCCTTGCTGGAGCAGACTGCGACAAAGTATATTTCTTGATCACAATTGAATGTAAACAGAATTTGGTAACACAATGAAACTGAAATACACAATTATATGGAAATTAAACCATTATACAAACAACCAGTGAATATTTAGAGTCAAATGAAAATGAAGATACAACACACGAAAACATTTGAGACTCTGAAACTGTTAGGGTGGGGGAAGGGAAGTATACTTATTGCCAATGAAGTGAAGGTTTACAGAGAAGTTCATCAGTTTTACATCGAAAAATTCATACACATTGATTTTGCACATCTACTCCAATACCTTCCATGTGCCATCCTACTTCCCCACTGGGCTTTCTCTTACCATCACTCCTTCTTTAGTAACCCTCTGGACTTTGTCATTGGGTAAATGCTGCCCTTTGGGTTTTAAGCTGTTGATGGTTTTAAAAAAGGTCATTTCAGTTCCACGCCTAGACACATTGGTTATATTCTTGGGGTATGCTACTAGATTCCATTCAACCAGTAAACCCAGTCTGTTTTATGATCATGAGTTCTGTTCCACATTTTACACCCATTCCATTGAGGACCTTCTAATGTGATTGTGTTCAGAGTAATAGGTAGCGGTAGTCAGGCACCATTTAGGTTTTCCAAGCTCAAGATTATAGAGACTAATGTTTGGGTTGTTCATCATTCTATTGTAATAATTGTATTCAACATGTCTTTTGACTTCACTCTTGTTTCCTCCGAGTGCAGAGAGACCAATAGTTACTACTGGCTGCTCATGCACAGTTTTTCTTATTTAAGTCACTTTTTTAAAAAACAAAAATTTCAAAAGAGGACCTGATGCAAGGGGCTTAAGTGGAGAGCAAATGCCTTGAGAATGATTGGGGCAGGGAATGTATGGATGTGCTTTATACAATTGATGTATGTATATGTATGGATTGTGGTAAGAGGTGTTTGAGTCCCTAATAAAATATAAAAGAAGAAAAGAGAAAAAAATGATTAGGGCAAAGACTGTACAGATGTGCTTTATACAATTGATGTATTTATATGTATGAACTGTAAAAAGAATTGTATCAGCCCCAATAAATTGTTAAAAAAATAAATTAAAAAAAATTCCTTTTATTTTTTTTGTACTGTCTGACGTCTCCCTTCACCAACTTTTCTGTTCTGTTTTAATGTAATTTTTATCATTAAACTGTGAGTCTAATGGTAACAAAATAGAACGTGTGTGTGTCTGTGTTAAAATAGTCATTAAAAAATAGAATTCAGAGACAGAGAATTTTTTAAAAATATTTTCTATTGTTACTTAGGTGAAGGTTTATAGAGCAGACATCAGTTTTACATTAAATAACTCGTTAAATCTACCATTGTCTTTTCATTTCCAATATTTTTTGCCAATCTCTTGTTTTATATTGTCTTCCCTTCACAAAAATAACACCTGTCTACCCTCTAGCTTCCACAGACAGAGAACTTATTGTTGACAAAGGCCTAAAAAACATTAAATGGGAAGCAGACACCTCTTCAATAAATGCTATTGGAAATACTGGCTATCCACTTGCAGAAGAACAAAAAAAAGACAACTGCCTCACCCATGCACAGAAACAAACTCAAGATGGATCAAATTCCTAAATGTAAAACCCAAAGCTCTCAGGATCAGAAAACTGGGACAAAACTAGGAACCCTAGTGCAGTAGATGGGCTATCAGAAATAACAAAGCTGACACAATCCATAGAAAACAAAATAGTGGGACATATTAAAAAATAAAAAAAACTTGCATACATTAAAAGACTTCATTGAAAGAGTAAAAAGACCCATAGACTGGGAAAAGATATTTAGTAATGACATAACAAAGGACTAATTACTAAAATCTACAGAATTTACAAGGTGGCAAGAAAAACAAACTAGTAGCCCTATGAAAAAGTGGGCAAAGGACCGGAGCAGATGATTCACAAAGGATGATACGCGAATAACTAATAAACATATGAGTAAGTTCTCTCAGACATTAGCTATCCAGGAAATGCAAGTCAAAGCAACCATGAGATACCACCTAACACCCATAACTGTAGCCCAGTTAAAGTAAAAAAGCTGAGAACAGCAAATGTTGGAGAGTGTGTGGTGAGATAGGAACTCTTATCCTCTGCTGGTGGACTTGTAAATATGTACAGACACTCAGGAAGGCAGTATGGCGATACCTAGAACAGATGGCAACTGAACTACCATATGATCCAGCAATACCATTACTGAACATATACCCCAAAGAAATAAAAAACATCATAAGCAGACATTTGCTCCCCCATGTTCATCACAGCACAGCTCACAATTGCTAGAAGCGGCCTCCATTCCCAACAATGGATAAAAAACCTCTGGTACATAAACATGATGAGTACTGCGCATGCCTGAAGAACAGCAATGAGACCCCTCACGTCGTGGAGGGCTCTGGAAGACATGCTGAGGGAAGCGAGTGAAGCACGAAAGGACAAGCACTGTGTGAGTCCAGAGCAGCAGGAACAAGCAGCAGAAGGGGCGCAAGCTCAAGCGTGCAGGCCATGCAGTCGTCTGGCTGGGGTCAGACAGGCCGCTAACGAGCTGGACCAGTGCCAATGACCTACACATCATCTGCTCCTGGTGAGTATAGTGTAGGTCACTTGGCCGGAGGTCACCTCACGACAGCTGGGATCAAATGGAGGGTGCGAGGGGGTAGTGGCTGTTCGCTGAATAGTAGCCATTTAGATCTGTGGTGAGGTCTCCCAGAGAGGGAGGTAGCCCCGTCAGAGGAATGGGGTTTACTGATGAGAGGTGCCGCACAGGAGATGAAAGGGAATGGTCAAATTTGGGGGTACATAGGTGCATGCCTGTTGAAGGGAGGGGAGGGAGAGCTAACCTCCAGGTGGGGGACAAAAGACTGAGGATGCTCTTGGCAACAATAAATGGGAGGTGTCTTCAGTGGCATGCAATGGGTGGGCAGAACTGGTGTAGGGCATCTGGGGGGGGGTATCCCAGGAAAGCAGACCAGGTGCCATAAAATGCTGGGACACCAAATCCTGGATCTTTGGGGTGCATGCATGCTCCAGAGGCTACATCAGTGAGCCCCATATGGGAATCCCACTGGGTGAACTAGACTCTACCTCAGACACACTTGTAACATGAGGACTTAAGCGGGAAATACATGGTGCCTGAGAAAGCAGAAAACAGCTGTACCAAGAGTGGTGTACTGATGGTTGGTGGACAAATAAGGTCATGTTACATCAACCCCCTTTATGCTGGGTTAAGATATCTATTATTCTGGAAATCTTGTGACAGCCCCTCTACTGTGTGTTGCATGTGCTTGGGTATATTAAGGTGTGTCTCAGGGGTGCAGCACCATGGGGGTCACTTTCTTGAAGCTGTTATTTGTTTCTGCTCTTTAGTAAATGAGACCCAGAGACTTTGAGAAAGAAAATATAACAATAGTTTGGGGGGGCGAGGATAAAGAGGGTCGGGGGAAGTAAGAGGGAGATGATGTCAAGTAGTCTAGGAGGGAAATGTATGTGTGGAGACTGATTGTGGCAGCAATTTTACAATTCTGTTTGATGTGATTGAACTATGGAATAATATGACATTTGTATTAACTCCTAAGTTAGCAAATTTTTTAAAAAGCATAGATTCAGGAATGGTTTGGGGACTCACACTTAAAAAGAATTATCATGGCCCTGCTCAGTACTCACCTTCATGAAATGATCACTGAAGATAAAGGTACTACAGCGAAGTGTCGAAAAAAGTAGATAGTAGCACTCCCTCAATGTATGAATACTTTCTTTTATTAAATTGGCACTCTGTGATGCTCACCCTCCCGACACAACTGCTGAAGCCAAAGCGGGTGAACAAGTAAATGTGAAGAAAGCTGATGGTGCCCGGCTATCAAAAGAGATAGTGTCTGGGGTCTTAAAGGCTTGAAGATATACAAGCGGCCATCTAGCTCAGAAGCAACAAAGCCCACATGGAAGAACACACCAGCCTGTGTGATTGCATGGTCCCGAAGGGAACAGATATCAAAGAACAAAAACTCAAATCATTGGCTGCACACCTCCATGATACAATCACCGAAGACAAACAGGTGCATAAGCAAATGTGGCGAAGAAAGCTGATGGTGCCCGACTATCGAAAGAGATAGTGTCTGGGGTCTTAAAGGCTTGAAGGTGAACAAGCGGCCATCTAGCTCAGAAGCAATAAAGGCCACATGGAAGAAGCACACCAGCCTGTGCAATCACGAGGTGCCAAAGGGACCAGGTATAAGGCATCATGCAATATATATATATATATATATATATGTATATATATATATATATATATACACACACACACACACACACACACACCATAGTGAATGAAGGGGGAAGTGCAGAGTGGAGACCCAAAGCCCATTTGTCGGCCACTGGAGATCCCCTCATAGAGGGGTTTAGGAGAGGAGATGGGTCAGTCAGGGTGCGATGTAGTACCGATGAGGAACACAGCTTTCCCCCAGATCCTGGATGCTTCCTCCCGCCACCTACCATGATCCGAATTCTACCTTGCAGGACTGGATAGGGCAGAGGTTGTACACTGGTGCATATGGGAGCTGGAGGCACAAGGAATCCAGGGTGGATGATACCTTCAGGACCAGGGGTGTGAGGGCCGATGCTAGGAGAGTGGAGGGTGAGTGGGTTGGAAAGGGGGAACTGATTACAAGGATCCACATGTGACCTCCTCCCTGGGAGATGGACGGCAGAGAAGGGGGGGGGCGGTAGACTCTGGATAGGGCAAGATATGACAAAATAACAATCTATAAATTATCAAGGGCTCATGAGGGAGGGAGGAGCGGGGATGGAGGGGGGAAAAAAAGAGGACCTGATGCAGAGGGCTTAAGTGGAGAGCAAATGCTTTGAAAATGATTAGGGCAAATAATGTATAGATGTGCTTTATACAATTGATGTATGTATATGTATGGGTTGTGATAAGAGTTGTATGAACCCCTAATAAAATGTTTTTTTTAAAAAGTACTAAATCTAAAAAAAAAAAAGAGTGGCTGAATTACAACACTAACTGAACCCTCTACTTAGAATGATTTCTGATGTTAATAGGAGAGCATAGATTGGGACTAAATGGGAACCTGAAAGTTACGGTGGAGAGGACTGTGCTACGCTGAGTTTTCTAGAGAAATAAATCAAACTACACTCAAATAATTTTATAGCAAAAATAAATTTACATCAGGAAGCCCAGCCCAGTTCAACTCAAGTCCATGGGTCAGATGCTAGATGAAGTCCCCTTTAGACTCACCCAGCTTCCAGCCAATGAAGCAAAGGCAAAGCAGGAATCGGGAAAATCACAGGCCAGTAGGGGCAAGAACATCTGGATGTAAGGTCAGCAGGAAGAGGGCAGGGCACTGCAGCTCCTATGATCAGCAGGCCGGCTCGGCCATGAATCCTAGAGATGCAGAATCAAGGTAAGCAGGATGGAGGGAGAGGGAAGGAAAGTTGTCCATGGCATCTCTCTCAATTGGGCACCTCCTCCAAGGAGAGGGCCTTATTGAGATTGAACTCTACCCATACTTTCACACAGATGCATCAAACTGATATAAAATCGAACCATCATAGGGACACACGGAAAGATTATTCTCAGAAATATCAGAACATGGATCCTTGACATGCCATTGAGTTACTTCAGCCAACAACACTACCACTCACATCTGAAGAGTTTAATCCATCATTAGTAAAGCCATTGTCCCCTCCACCTGCACTTGAGCTTAGCCCAACTTTCCCTGCTGATAGGGAACCTCGAGTTGTATCTGGAGCATTCCCTGCAGCAGATGCCTTGCAAGATAATGCTGACACTTGCTGGGAAACACCTTCGACACTCATGCCTGCTTCGACACTGCCTCTAAACTTGTCTCAGTAATCCCAAAGGTGACCTCCAAATATTGATCCAGAAAGAGCTGTGCTATCCTCTTAAAGGACTGCTAGCATTTTCTAGTATGTACAGGCAGAGACCCGAGGAATGTGTGCGGGAGTGAGATGATGATGCAAGGAGCGAACGGTTGCATCAGTCTGAATGTGTTGACGTGGACCAACTAAGCACTGATCCTTCAGTCAGTGTTTCAGCACCAGATGTTAGGACAGAATCTAATAGTTTATCTGTTTGGTTTACTGAAGCAAAGCTTCTGCAGTGGCTTAGAGCAAGTTAAGTTGAAGTACCAGACCTAGCTTGGTATACTTTAGAGGATTAAGGGAATGGGCGTGTTTCAGGGCAGACCCATAGACTCACAAATGGAATGCACTGAGGACACACCTTTTCTCTCAGTGGGAAACAAATTTCTGAAGGGATCATAAGTATCTCTAAAGACTGCTGTGATTGATATTTTATTTTGAGCCAGTTTTGACAGTGGAAAATACCCTAATTAAGACGTTTGCACATAACATGGCTGATTGGGTCCCATGGTAGTAGGCGGTAAGCAGTAGCATTTAACAGCAACAAGGTGGGTGTGGCTGCCAAATGGTTAGCAGAGTCAAAGTAGTAACAGAATAGCCTGATTTGTATGGCATTGGATACCTAAGCAGAGTGTCCCTAGGAGTGAAATAAATGAGAAACCTACCAAATCTATCATTGATCTGTACAAGTTGAAAAATTCTAGGCCAGTTGAATAGCAGTCTAATTCAAATAGCCAGATATAGAGTCGCAAATGCTCGATCAATTCCCAAAAATTGAGCCAGTTCACAAACCCTTCATTTACGGGGAAGCCAGGTCCCTTTGAGGAAGGCACCCACTACACTAATTAAAAAAATGCATAGTTAGCCTTTCTCCCAGGCCTGCCCAGTGGAAACTGCGCCTTTTATAAGTGACAATTCATTGGAGAAAGGAAATAATCAGACGTTGGGGATGGTTACTGGACATTGGCTCCAAACTGACATTAATCTAAGTGACCCTAAATTTTAAGGTCCCACAATCAGACTAGGAGCATATAAAGGTCAAGTTATAATGGAGTCTTAGCTCAGGTTGATCTCACAGGGGATCCAGTATGAGCCCAAACCTATCCTATAGTAATTTCCCTGTTCTAGAACACATAAATGGAATAGACAGACTCACTGACTGCCAGTACCCCATATGGCTACCAGACTCTAGAACATGGACTACTATGGCAGGGGCAGGAGTGGAAGCTAGTAAAGCTACCTCTACTTAGGAAAATGGTAAAGCCAACGCAATTATGTTTTCCTGGAGGGATTGCAAAGATCAGGGTGCAAAGATTGCACCATCAAGGAATTGAAGAATATAGGGCTGGAGACCATTACTTCCGAACTGAGCTGTTGTCTATGGGGGGACTAGCAAACTCTAGACCTATGTGGTTTGTAAGGGTCCAGGTATAAGCTGTGCTTACACACACACAAGCACCAGCAGCGGTTAAGCCAGTTTTTAGTGTGGGGTTTTTTAATCACTTTATTAGGGGCTCTTACATCTCTTTTATAACAATCCATACATCAGTGGAGTCAAGCATATTTGTACATATGTTGCCATCATCATTTTCAAAACATTTTCTTTCTACTTGAGCCCTTGATATCAGCTCCTTTTTTCCCTCCCTCACCCACCCTCCCACCCTCAAGACTCTTGATAAATTATTATCGTTTTCCTATCTTACACCATCTTCTGTCTCCCTTCACCCACATTGCTGTTGTTTGTCCCCCTCAGGGTGTGGGGGTTATGTCTACATCATCATTGTAATCAATTCTCTGTTTCTCCCCCTTCTCCCCCTACATTCCCCCTAAGTGGCCTACGCTGATAGTATTGCTACTCCCATTACTGTTCCTGATGTGTTTATCTGTCCTGGATCCCGTGTGACAAGAGCTCTTATCTGTACCATCTGGTCTAGCTAGATTTGTAAGCTAGAACTGGGATTTGTAAAGTAGAAGTGGGGTCATGATAGGTGGGTGGGGTGGGGTGCGGGAAGCACTAAAGAACTAAAGAAATGTGTGTCTCGTTGGTGCTGTACTGCACTCTGGCTGACTTGTCCCTCCTGTGAGGGATGTCCAATTGTCTACAGATGGGCTTTGAGTCTCCATCCGACTCCCTTCATTCACATCATATGATGGTTTGGGGTCTCCTGATGTCTGATACTGTTAGATTCCTCAGGTGGAAATACCTGGGTCATTGGCTTCCCATGAGAATGAATTCACACCGAAGCCTGGTTTGTGATCCAAGTGAATTTTTATAAAGAAGTGTAAAGGTGAAACTGAGGTACAGGGAGGAAGACAGACATAACTGACAGGACAAGGAAAGCAGAAACAGAAATAGCTTTATTAGGTGGGGCAGTAGGGCGGCTCCTGCGGCTCCCTGCCGAGGTTTCGTGACCTAGGCGGACAGGTCAGGGAAGTCCCATTCAGCAGCTGGGGGCGAGGGTTTTTACAGGGGTAGTGAGGAATGTATGGCAATTAGCATATGGGGTCTGGAGACCTGGAGAATTGCTTGTCATCTCCTTGCAATTCTGACTTTTCAGGGCCCTCCACTGGGAGGCGTGGTTGACAGTACTGGTTGACTCCATTGACTCAATTAAGCTCACCTGGCCTAGATTGAGGTCCTCCCAAGAGTACTGGCTTCGTCTCAACTGCCTGAATTTATTCATGCCATCCAGCCTGGAGCAGCTTCCCACAGTCTGTAAGGGTGGAGGGAGGCCTTGGCAGGTAGAGGTAGAGGTTTCTGCCTCTAGCTCCCTAACACTTTCTGATCCCATCTACACCTTGTGATCACACAGGCTGGGCAACAATTTTATTAAAGCATAGATAGAATCATTTCCAAAGAAAGTATGTGAGTCCTTCTGGCATGGTGAAAAGGATACCTTAAGCATAGATAAAATATGCTTTGCTCCCGGAATGTAGTGGGGGCCCCTTTCACAAATTAAGAAGGGTCATTCATTGTCTAGGGGAAGACTCCTAGTTTCTAAAAGACAGTTTTAAAGGGGAGGACTTTGCCACTCCACAGATGTACAATTAGCTTTCTAATTAGTTATTTAGACCACCCTTGAGGCTCTTTAAATTGCAATCTCAGCTTTTGTCTCTGGATCAGTGTGCTGTCAGATTTATCTCCAGCAGCACTGCTGTGTGAGGACATTCATTAGGGCCTAGCTTCAAGGTTGACCTGTTTACTAACCTGTTCTCACAAGGTCTTCTGTTAATTCCCATATTGCAGGCAGAAAATGCCTCTTCTGTCCCTGTCAATTTGGTCAGTGCAAAAAACAGATGGATCTTTGAGAATGGCAGGGGGTGCCTGGAAACTTATCCAGGTGGTGACTCCAATTGCAGCTACTGTCCCAGAAATGGTTTTATTGCTTGAGTAGATTAATATCTCTTCTAGTATCTGATAGCAGCTACTAATTGGGCAAATGTGTTTTTCTCAATTCCAGTTTTAAAGGAGCAGCACAAGCAGTTTGCCTTTAGCTGTTGTGGCAGTTAGATGTTATGTCAACGTGACCCTGTGGGAAACTGTAGCACTAGTCCCACCTATCAAACAGGTTACAGCCTGATGACTCCTCCTAGGGGATATGAACTTTCAAATAAGAAAGACAATGAGAGCAGCAAGAGGAGATAAGCAGCACCTGAGAGGGGATTGAGGGGCAGCTGGGAGGAGGAGGATGACCAAGCAGCACACACTGCAGAGAACAGCGCAAAAGAGTTACTGAAAGGGATAGCACTTCCAGACCACAGGATTGTCACCATAAAGATAGGTAGACACAAATAGACTACAACGAGAGAGCAGAAACACCAGCCAATTAGAACCGCTTAGGGCATCTCCTCGGCCGCCTGAGGGGAGATTCCCGGGTCTTTGAATTGGGAAGCTAGCTGAGGGGGTGGGGGGTACGTGCCAGTGGGGTGTGATGGAGCAAAAGGATCATAATTCGAAGTGACCAGACTGGGACCAGGGAAAATAAAAATATAAATTTCTTTGGCTTCCTGCCAAGACCAGAAGACTGCCAGTGGAGATCCCCCATCTAGGACTCACTCCTAGTAGTGGGTACTTCACAGCTTACTGAGCCTCACAGGGCTGAGAACAGGGCAGCTGAAAGCAGGTGTTAAGTGATTAACACCAAGAGCTCCAGCCCCCTCCTGAGGTACCACTCAGCACAACCCCTGATCGGAAGACACCCCAAAGGCCTGGTACCTTAAATAATTGGGCCACTCTGAGGATTTATTTTCATATTACTTGTTACACATACCTGGATTGCATACACCTGACTCATTGACTAAGTATTTGCATCACAAAACAAGAAGCTGGAGCAGGTTTGGCAGGCAGAACAGGTTTTACAAGCCCAGGCAAGGAATTTATATAAGGGAGTTTATATATATCATTTGTATGATATATTACTTTACGTTTTTTCCTTCCGATCTCATTGGTTTATTTCCTAGACCCCTAACACCCCATCTACCTACTAGTTCGCACCCACAACAGAGACTAAGCTCTGTGTGAAGCTTAGTGTCCCGGACAAACATACATTAACAGCTCTCCTGCATCTTATGCTAGTATGATTTTTCCTATTACTATTATTAAAACTTTCATCTCTTACCCCTTTTCTTTCATTTTCCTTTCTTTAGTCTAAATATCCAAAGTTTTACTTCATAACATCATTAACCTGTCTTTTAGTTTCACTGTACTGATCATCAAAATTTTTCTTACATTTTCAGACTCATAAAACCAAAGACTAATACTACTATCACTATATTTAAAATTGTTTTTGCTCTCAAATAGTAGTACCCATTGATCCATCGTTGCAAATGAGGCATTTCAGGGCCAAATACCCCTTCCTTTAACCTACTATATAACACTACCTGATCCTCCACCCTCTTTTTTAACCTACTGCTTCTTTCACTCTCCCAACACTCATAACATTTCCTCCCCAAATTTCATATGACTCCCTTAACACATAAATTAGCAACCTCCCTCAGACACTTAATACAAACTATCCATTAACCCTCTACTGCACCACTTAATAGAGTTAACCAGTTCCAAATAACATCGCCTACATAACACTCCCAATAGACTCCAAGATGACAAGGAAACAACAGAAGATATTAGTCACACACACACACACACACACACACACACAAAACAAGAGAAACAGAAACAAATAACCAAATAGCAATCAGACTTAAATGTAATACCTGAAACTGTACAAGTTATGGATTTCCCAGAAAAAGAATGTAAAGAATGATGTTTGTGCTCATGCAACTGCTGAAAGAAGTCTGAAAGGAAAAATCAAACAATAGAAAAGCTATAACCTCATTAGAGAAACAAACAGAAACACAAAAATCAAACACTACAATAAATAGCAGAATTACAAAGCAGGGGTGTCAAACTCAATTAAAAAGCGGGCCATTTGGTGCAACAGGCAAGATTCACATGGGCCACATCACATTTACAAATTTTGTTCAATTTCTATTTTGAAGTGAGGATTCAGGAATATGGATAGGATAATTAAAATACTATAATAGCTTTTATTTAAATATTTATTTTATTTAATGTATTTATAAAACTAAAATTATTGTTTTACCCTTAACTTGACAGTGCTTTCCTTCTACTAGTTTTCACTACGTCTTATGTTGTGACCGGAAAATATAACAAGGTAACTAATAAAAAACACCAAGATTTGGGCAGCTGACAAACGTGATGCACAATTGTAATGGCTTCCCTCTAAAAATGTTCACTAGCACTGCTGCTAGGTATGATCATAACAGCACAACCCAGAGTGCTATTTTTCACCTTTTCACTATTGGGATCTCTTTACATTATGTGACACTGAGAGTGGCAGACAGATCGCTTCCAATCATCACTGGAACTAGGTCAGTGCATTTATACACATCCACAGGCCCCCCCCAAAAGCACTGGGCCACATGTATACTCATCTTCAGATAAAGGGTTAACGAGGGAATTGTGTGTACGGTATTGCCTCGATCTCCCCTAAGTACTATTTTCTTCATAACAATTTTTTTCTATTTTCATTTTATTTCAGAGCATCGCAGGCCACAAAAAAAGCTCCTCAGGGGCTACATGCGGCCGACAGGGCCAGTTTGACACCCCTGCTATAAAGGAAAAGCGGGAGGCTGTAAAAAAAATAGAGATACAGAATTGAAGAGATAGAAACCCAAATTAGTGAACTGAAAGACAAATCTATAGATTCCAATCAAAAGGAAGGACAAATAACCAAAAAATGCAAAAGAGACTGAGAAAAGCTTGATAATAATGTGGGACACCATTAAGAGGAACAACCTGCATCTTGTAGGAATTTCAGAAGAGGAAGAAACAAACAAAGTTACATCCACACAGAGAATAGTCCAAGAGCACCAGCCAAAGAACTTTGCTCAATGTCTAAAAGAGAAAAAGACGATTGTTTAGGAAGCCAAAAGAACCCCAGCCAGGAGAGATTCTAAAAGGCAAACTCCACGGCATATTGTAGTCAAGATGTCGAACATCAGAACGGAAACAAAAAACAATCTAAAAGCACCTAGAGAAAAAGATCAATTACACACAAAGGTTCAGCAACTAAATATGGTGGTATAATACAATTATTTCAAGACAAGAAAAGCCAAAAGCAAGACCACCATTACAAAAAATACTCAATGAAGTACTGTGGCCAAAAAAACCAACAGCAACAACACACAAACCTGAAACCAACATTCAAGACAATTCCTCACAAAAACCAGCACACACAGAACAACACCCAGAGCAAGGGAACGACACAGGAAGAACAAAGAAACTGAACACAATACACATCCAAACACACGCATATATAAACCAAAATGGTGGAAACAAATACACATACATGTCAATAATTTCACTGAATGTTAATGTACTAAATACACCAGTACAGAGACAGAGAGAAGCTGAATGGATAAGAAAGCAAGCCCCATCAATATGCTGCCTACAAGAAAAACACCTCACAAACAGAGACTTGAAGACATTAAAAATCAGAGGTGGAACAAAAGCATACCCAGCAAACAGCAACAAAACTCAGCAGGGGTAACAATATTAATCTCCAAGAAGATAAACTTCAAGGTAAACAACATAACGAGAAAAGATTGAATACTACATAATGATAAAGGGAAAAATAGCTCAGAAAACCATAACTATAATAGTCATCTATGCACTCAATGAAACACCTTTGAAATACATCAGATCCTCATAGAATTGAAAAAGGACCAAGACACATCGACAGTAAGAACAGAAGACTTCAATACACCACTCTCAAAGAAAAAAAAATGTCAAGAAAAAAGGCAATGAAGACCAAAAAAAGTTTAATAACACAATCAATAAAAACTATCTTGGATGTATGAGCCCCTAATAAAATGTTTTTTAAAAAAACTATCTTGGAGGGAAGATGGTGACTGAGTAACACATACCAGAGGGACTCCACAGAAATCAACCCAGGAGAGCTACTAAGAGGGAAATTCAACACTGCTGGGTCGCAGGAGGCGCATCATAAAGATAAGTAGGCACAGATCCACAAGGTTTGAAGGGACTGGCGGGCCCTCAAAGTTTAGTATTAAGGTAGTAGATAGACATTGGGCCTCCATTCAAGTACTGCCTCAATGCAACACTGTGTTCTATTAAACTGGCATTCCATGATGCTCACCTTCCCAACACAATCGATGAAGACAAATGAGTGCATAAGCAAATGTGGTGAAGAAAACTGATGGTGGCAAAAGATATAGTGTCTAAGGTCTTAAAGACTCAAGGTAAACAAGCGACCATCTAGCTGAGGAGCAACAAAGCCCACATGGAAGAAGCACACCAGCCTGTGGGATTATGAGGTGTCAAAGGGATGAGGTAGGAGCCATCAAAGAACAAAAAATATTATCATTGTGAACGAGGGGGGTGCAGATTAGGGAACCAAGAGAGACTCATCTGCAGACAACTGGACATCCCCTTACAGAAGGGTTGGGGGGTGGGGCGAGACAGCCAATCAGGATGCATTGTAGCAACAATGAAACTTACAACTTTCTTCTAGTTCTTTAATGCTTCCTTCCCCACCACTATCATGATCCCAATTCTAATTTACAAATCTGGCTAGATGAGAGGATGTACACTGGTACAGATAGAAACTGGAAAAACAGGGAATCTGGGACAGATGATCCCTTCAGGACCAGTGGTGAGAGTGGGGATACCAGGAGGGTGGAAGGAGTGGGGGGGAGGGGAAACCAATTACAAGGATGTACATATAACCTCCTCCCTGGGGAATGGACAACAGAAAAGTTGGTGGAGGGCGATGTTGGACAGTGCAAGATATTACAAAATAATACATTGCCAAGGGTTAATGAGAGAGAGGGCAGCGACGGGTGGGGGGGGAGAATGAGGAGCTGATGCCAAGGGCTTAAGTGGAGAGCAAATGTTTTGAGAATGATGTGGGCAACGAATGTACAAATGTGCTTGACACAATTGATGTGCTATGGATTGTGATAAGAGTTGTATGAGCCCCCAATAAAATGATTTAAAAAATAAAGATTTATTTGAACATAAAAAATAGATATAACTGATGGCATATATTCAATCTTGTTTTGTTAGGTGCCACCCAGTCAGTTCAGACTCGGTGACCCTATCGACAACATAAGGAAACAGTGCTTGTTTCTTGTGTCATCCTTACACACGTTTTCTCTTTGAGCCTATGATTTCAGTCATGTCAATCCATCTTTTTTGCTGTGCCTTTTCTGTAACAAGCATTCTTTCAGGGACTGGTCTCTCCTGAAAACCTGTCCAATGTCCAACATCTTGCCATCCTTGTATCTAAGGAGCATTCCGGCTGTACTTCTTCCAAGACAGATTTGTTGTTGTTTTTTGGCAGTCCAATTACTTCCAATATTTTTCACAAGCACCATAATTCAAATACATCGATTCTACATTGATCTTCCTTAATCAATGTCCAATTTTTACATGTGAATGAGATGATTAAAAATGCCATGGCCCCCAAAAGACTGGACTGGAAAACGCTCCTAAGGGCCAGCAAACGATCCCTGAACTAACTACAAGCTTTTCTCTTGTGAACTGTTTTGTTCTGTTCTTTGTCAGTGGTTTGTTTTTGTTGTTTTGTTGCCTGGTTGTATACTGTTGCTTTGTTTTCCTCTGTCTTGTTTTCGTGCATGTTAGTGTCTCCACAGGTCTGTCTGAATAGGACAGGCTGGATGAACTATCTGGAGGAAAAACAACGGGACCGACAGTTCCGGGAGGACTTGGGGTGGGGGGGTAGAGGGGTATAAGGAAGTGGTGTTAACAAACCCAGGGACAAGGGAAAATCATGGGACCCCAAATGGTAGAGAAGGGGGAGTGGCAGGCCTGGTGGGAAATGATCAAGGGTAAGGTTGCTTAGAGAAGAGGTATACTCTAGCCCAGGTGGCGATGAAGCATGGTAGTAGGGCAGGAGGAAGGTCAAGGGAGATGGAGGAAAGAGCTAGGAGTCAAAGGGCATTCATGGAGGTCTAGACAAAGACAGGTACATGCAAATATATATAGGAGGATGGGGAAATAGATCTATGTGTCTATATTTATAGGTCAAGTATTAAGGTGGCGGAAGGACCTTGGGCCTCTACTCAAACACTCCCTCAATGTATGAATACCTTCTTTTATTAAATTGGAACCCTATGATGCTCACTCTCCCAACACAACGGCTGGAGCCAAAGTGGGTGAACAAGTAAATGTGGTGAAGAAAGCGGATGGTGCCCAGCTATCAAAAGAGATAGTGACTGGGGTCTTAAAGGCTTGAAGATAAACAAGCAGCCATCTAGCTCAGAAGAAACAAAGTCCACATGGAAGAACACACCAGCCTGTGTGATAGAGTGGTCCCAAAGGGATCAGTTACCAGGCATCAAAGAACAAAAAATCATAGCATTGACTGCACACCTCCATGATAGGATCGCTGAAGACAAATGGGTGCATAAGCAAATGTGGTGAAGAAAGCTGATGGTGCCCGGCTATCAAAAGAGATAGTGTCTGGGGTCTTAAAGGCTTGAAGGTGAACAAGCGGCCATCTAGCTCAGAAGCAAATAAGCCCACATGGAAGAAGCACATCGGCCAGTGCAAACCCGAGGTGCCCAAGGGACCAGGTATAAGGCACCATGCAAAAAAAAAACAAAGATATAAGTGTGTGTATGTATGTGTATATATGTGTATATGTATATATGTATGTATATATGTATATATATATATCATAATAAATGAAGGGGGAAGTGCAGAGTGGAGACCCAAGGCCCAAGTGTCGACCAATGGAGATCCCCTCATAGAGGGGTTTAGGAGAGGAGATGGGTTAATTAGGGTGTGAGGTAGTATCGATGAATAACACAGCTTTCCCCCAGATCCTGGATGCTTCCTCCCCCCAACTACCATGATCCGAATTCTACCTTGCAGGGCTGGATAGGACAGAGGCTGTACACGGGTACATATGAGGGTTGGAGGTACAGGGAATCCAGGGTGGATGATACCTTCAGGACCAAGGGTGTGAGGGACTATGCTGGGAGAGTGGAGGGTGAGTGGGTTGGAAAGGGGAACTGATTACAAGGATCCACATGTGACCTCTTCCCTGGGAGAGGGACAGCAGAGAAGGGGGGAAGGGAGACTCCGGATAGGGCAAGATATGACAAAATAACGAGGTATAAATTACCAAGGGCATACGAGGGAGGGGGGAAAGGGGAGGGAGGGGGGTGGAAAAAGGAGGACCTGATGCAAGGGGCTTAAGTGGAGAGCAAATGCCTTGAGAATGATTGGGGCAGGGAATGTATGGATGTGCTTTATACAATTGATGTATGTATATGTATGGATTGTGGTAAGAGTTGCTTGAGTCCCTAATAAAATGTAAAAGAAGAAAAGAGAAAAAAATGATTAGGGCAAAGACTGTACAGATGTGCTTTATACAATTGATGTATGTATATGTATGAACTGTGAAAAGAATTGTATCAGCCCCAATAAATTGTTAAAATAAAAAAATTTTTTTAAAAAAAGCAACAAAAAAAGATGTAAGTGTGTGTATGTATGTGTATATATGTGTATATGTATGTGTATATATGTATATACATGCCATATTAAATGAAGGGGGAAGTGCAGAGTGGAGACCCAAGGCCCAAGTGTCGGCCAATGGAGATCCCCTCATAGAGGGGTTTAGGCGAGGAGATGGGTTAATTAGGGTGTGAGGTAGTACCGATGAAGAACACAGCTTTCCCCCAGATCCTGGATGCTTCCTCACCCCAACTACCATGATCCGAATTCTACCTTGCAGGCCTGGATAGGACAGAGGCTGTACACTGGTACATATGAGGGCTGGAGGCACAGGGAATCCAGGGTGGATGATACCTTCAGGACCAAGGGTGTGAGGGACGATGCTGGGAGAGTGGAGGGTGAGTGGGTTGGAAAGGGGGAAGTGATTACAAGGATCCACATGTGACCTCTTCCCTGGGAGAGGGACAGCAGAGAAGGGGGGAAGGGAGATTCCTGATGGGGCAAGATATGACAACATAACGATGTATAAATTACCAAGGGCACATGAGGGAGGGGAGAAAGGGGAGGGAGTGGGGAAAAAAAAAGAGGACCTGATGCAAGGGGCTTAAGTGGAGAGCAAATGCCTTGAGAATGATTGGGGCAGGGAATGTATGGATGTGCTTTATACAATTGATGTATGTATATGTATGGATGGTGATAAGAGTTGTATGAGTCCCTAATAAAATGTAAAAAAAGAAAAAAAAATGCCACGGCATGGTCAGGCGCAACTTGGTACTCAAAATATTCAGTTACCCAAATACATGTCTTCTGATTTCTTTGACTGCTGCATCCATGAGCATTGATTGTGGATCCAATCAAGACAAAATCCTTGACAACTTCAACCTTTTCTCCATTTATCATGCTGTTACCTACTGGTCCAGTTGTATTTTGGTTTACCTTATAGAGTAGTAACCCATACTGAAGGCTGCAATCCTTGACCTTCATCAGCAAGTGCTTCCATTTCTCTTCATTTTCAGTAAGCAAGGTTGTGTCATCCGCATATTGCAGTTTGTTAATATGCCTTCCTCCAATTCTGGTGTCACATTCTTCATATAATCGAGCTAATCATACAGATTGAGTAAGTATGGTAAGACAATATAAACCTGACTAACACCTTTCATGATTTTAAACTATGCAGTATTCCCATGTTTGATAAATTACAGAATGGAGACATAGGTACATAGGTAGAAATTTTCAATTTCTGTATCACTAGCTTGAATGGTTGGTATGTAAATTTGGATAATCACAATTGTTTGGATTTCCTTATATGAGGATAGATTTTGCATCACAGACAGCATTATACTCTAGATCTTGAAATGTCCTTTTTGACAATGCATGAAACACTATTCCTCTTGAATCTATCATTCTCAGCAAGCTACATTTAGATTCAGAATGGCCAATGCTAGTCCATTTTGGTTCACTAACACCACGAATATCTATTTCTGTCTTCCATTTCATTTTTTACAACTCTCAATTTTCCTAAATCCCTACATTCTAAGTTCCATTACTGTATATACTCAAGTATATTACCTGAATATCTGCCGAAGCACCTAATTTTACCACAAAAATTACATTAAAATGTGCTGAAAAACGTGGCTTACCCACATGGAAGAAGCACACCGGCCAGTGCGATCACGAGGTGCCAAGGGACCAGGTATAAGGCATCATGCAAAAAAAAACAAACAACGATATAAGTGTGTGTATGTATGTGTATATATGTGTATATGTATATGTATATATATACCATATTAAATGAAGGGGGAAGTGCAGAGTGGAGACCCAAGGCCCAAGTGTCGGCCAATGGAGATCCCCTCATAGAGGCGTTTAGGAGAGGAGATGGGTTAATTAGGGTGCGAGGTAGTACCGATGAAGAACACAGCTTTCCCCCAGATCCTGGATGCTTCCCCCCCCACTCCCAACTACCATGATCCAAATTCTAACTTGCAGGCCTGGATAGGACAGAGGCTGTACACTGGTACATATGAGGGCTGGAGGTACAGGGAATCCAGGGTGGATGATACCTTCAGGACCAAGGGTGTGAGGCACGATGCTGGGAGAGTGGAGGGTGAGTGGGTTGGAAAGGGGGAAGTGATTACAAGGATCCACATGTGACCTCTTCCCTGGGAGAGGGACAGCAGAGAAGGGGGGAAGGGAGACTCCGGATAGGGCAAGATATGACAACATAACGATGTATAAATTACCAAGGGCACATGAGGGAGGGGAGCAAGGGGAGGGAGGGGGCAAAAAAAAGAGGACCTGATGCAAGGGGCTTAAGTGGAGAGCAAATGCCTTGAGAATGATTGGGGCAGGGAATGTATGGATGTGCTTTATACAATTGATGTATGTATATGTATGGATGGTGATAAGAGTTGTATGAGTCCCTAATAAAATGTAAAAAAAGAAAAGAGGAGAAAAAATGATTAGGGCAAAGACTGTACAGATGTGCTTTATACAATTGATTTATGTATATGTATGAACTGTGATAAGAATTGTATGAGCCCCTAATAAATTGTTAAAATTAAAAACCAAAAAACAAAAAACGTGGCTTACACTCAAGCATATATGGTAATTGGTGTTTTCAGCTATCTCTTCTCCTTTTGAGTCATGTCCCATCAGTAAATGAAGGTCCTGAAGGCTTTACTCATGTAGGGTGTATTCCACCCACATCACAATAGACTCTACTTTGTGAAGGCAGTTCTCCTGGAGTCATACTGAGTGTCTTCTGGACTGAAGGCTCATCTTCTGGCACCATCTCTGACAATGTTGTTTCTACTCTTAAGGTTTTCTGTATCTGATTCACTCTGTTTGTCTCCCTGTGAGACATTCCTGTTGACAAGCCACTGGGAGCTACACTGATGGAGCCAGGGCCCTGGAGATGGAGGAGTCATATGGAGACCCATGACATCGCTCAGATGCTTCCACCACCACTGGATCTGGATTTTTCACCCACTGGCCTGTGATTTTCCTCATTCAACATCATTGCATGTGTTGCTTGAGTCTGAAGAGGAATTTATAGACTGGTATTGGACATATGGACTAATATCAGACTTATGGACTTGATCTGGACTGGGCAGGGATGTTTTCTCAATATACAGTTGCTCTTTTATATAAAGTTCTTTTTTATACACGAGTGTCTCCCTGGATCTCTCTACCTGGACTAACACACACAACCACCACAGTAAACCTGAGTCATGAATATCCCCGGGAGAAGCAGCTAGATTATGGGCCCCAAATGAACTCTAGCTCCAGCCCAAGAATAGTCAGTTCTGAAAACATGGCCCTGCTCAATACTCACTCACATGAAAAGATCACTGAAGAGTGTCCTACGCATTGTGGTGAGAAAGCAGATGGTGCCTGGCTCTCAAGTGGAATCGTGTTTGTGGTTTTAAGGTGTGTATTCAAATAAAAAGCCATCTAAGTAAGGAGTCCACTAAGCCAACATGGAAGAAAACCAGCTCGTATGAGTCAAAGATGACAATAAACTCAAATATGATGAAAGAAGTAATATCAGACCTAAAATTATGAACACCCAATTTGTGGAAGGCTATGGAGGACAGTGGGAGCCCAAAATCCATCTGCAGAATATCAAGACAAATTAAGCCACTGGCAGATCTCTAGTTACAGGCAAAGGTCTGAAATACTTACTACCAAACAAAAATCATTGTCATCCTGATTATGCTGGATCAAACTTGGGATTTGATCAGTTGACCTTCTAGATCCATCCTGAATTTGTTCTAGGTGTAAGGATCTCTTGCTTACTCCATGATAAAAACTTCTTCCCTGGCCTTTAAAATATTGATGGTGGTGGGTTAGGAAAAAAAAAATGATGGTGGTGCTTTTTATTTGTCTTTATATATTATTGTCTTATCCATATCATTTTATTTTTTGTTATTATTTCTGTTGGATTTACCAGTTGAAGCACATGAGTGGATAAATATAGTTAACTGATGAAAGGGTTTCTAGGAGATATAGGGGTGGGTGAGCAGGGATTGGGGAGGGTGAGGCTATTTCGGGAGTAAACAATGAAGGTGGGAGGGGGAGTGAGTACTAGGGCTCAAGGTGATTACACAACTCAATTTAAAGATGATTTAACCATGGGAGTGGGGGGGTATAGAGAAAATATTCTGAAATTGTGGTAATGATTGTACAATTCTTCTTGATATGACTGAACTATTGAATTGTGTGAATGTGGATTAAAGAGAATTTCAAAACTTAAAGTACAATGCTTTCTGTAATATGAAAATATCTATATACCTACAAGGAAGCCCAATTAGTATGACTATTATTCTAATTTAAGAATAAAGAAATTGAATTCTACCAACTTCAGTCTGAACTGATCACAAATATAATCAAGATGCATTATTGATAATTGGAATGAGAGCTGGAACAAAGAGGGACAATAGTTTGAAACTATGGCTTCAGAGAAACAAAAGTTGCTGATTGCATGATAGAATTTTCTGAGATGGACTTAAATGCAATACCTTTTTCAACAACATAGTGTGTACTTGGATAGACAGCATACAGAATGTATAGATAGGTCTCATACTGACTACCTCCATGGGAAGAGATGACAGAGAAGCTCAGTAATAGCAGCCAAAAGGCTGACTGTGAAACAGAACATCAATTGCTCACATAAAAGTTCAGGTTGATGTTGAAAATTAAAACATGCCCACAAAAGCCCCAATATGACCTTGCATATATCCCACCTCAATTTTATAGACACATCAAGAACAGCATTAAATATTAACAACACTGATGACAACTGATATGCTGTGGGATGAAATAAATGACAAGGTTATATAATAAGAAAGCAATATGCCAATAAAAAGAAAATAAAGCAGATATCAGAAGAGACCCTAAAACTTGCAGTTGATCATAGATCAACTGTAATAAATTTAAGAAATGAAGTTCACAGAAAATCACAAAGGGCAGATTAATGAGACAAAGTATCAAATATGCAGACTTGAAGTTAGAAAACCAAAAAGGAAGAACACACTCAACATATCTCATGCTGAAGGACTGAAAAAAAAAAATCCAAGCCTTGAGTTAAACATTAAGGATTCCTATGGGCAAAATATTGAACAAAGCAGGAAGTACCCAAAGATGATGGGAAGAACACTCACTGTACTGAAAAGTACATTCAGCTATTTTAAGAGGTAACTTCTGATCAAAAACCAATGGTATTGAAGGAAGAAGTCCAAGCCCTATCAAAGGCATTCGCAAAAAATAAAGTTCCTGCAATTGGTCAATGGAAATGTTTCTTCAGCGAAGTAATATACAGGCTCGTCTATGCCTAAGAAATTTGGCACAAGGTTACAAGGCCAACTGAAAATCTGTGCCTACGTCAAAGAAAGGTGACACAACAGACTGCAGAAGTTATCAAACTTCTTATATTAATATCTGTTAAATCAACTTTTGCTGAAAAAAATTCATCAATGGTTACAATCAACAGAGTGCTGCCAGAAATTCAAGTCAGATTCAGGAGAGGATGTGGAACAAAGGATTTATCATTGATTATATGAGATGGATCTTGGCTGAACAAAGATAACAACTGTTGCTACTTGCGTTGTAAAGGTAACAGGGTACATAGATCATAACTATTGATCACATTTGGAAAAATGGGAATTCCTCAACCCTTGATCATCCCTGTACAAACCAAGTGGTATTTGAGGCATTCATTGGAATAGAACAATATGGGGCTGTTTAAAAGCAGCTAATATTCATGTCAGAGCTGCTTTCTTTCGCCATATTTAATCAAAATATATGGTGAAGTAATAATCTAAGAACATATGAAGACAGGCCCAGGATTGGAGAGAGTGTTTATTAACAACTTACAATATACAGATGACACCTCAACTGCTACAGGTGAGGACCTGAAACACTTGCTGATGAAGATCAAGGGTTGCAATCTTCAGTATGGAATACAACTCAATGCAAAGGAAACCAAAACCCTTATAATCAGTAGTCAACATTATGGTAAAGACTAATATTATCTAAAATGTCATTCTGCTTGGATTGACAAGCAATGCCCATGGAAGGAGCAGTCAAGAAAACAAACAGTATTGCACTGGACAAATCTGCTGCACAAGACATTTTAGTGTTGAAGAGCAAGGGAGTCACTTTGAGACTGAGACCTGTCTGACCCAAGAGAGTGTGGCATTTGGGCATTAAGACCAGAGAAGAATGGATACATTTGAATCATGGTATTGATGAAGAACAGTGAGAAGACCAGGGACAGGCAGAACAAGTATTCTAGAACAAATACAGCTAGAATGATCCTTAATGGTAAAGATGACAAGATTTCATTTCACATACTTTGAACATATTGTCTCAAGATGTTGGACATCAGACTTGTTAAAATAGGGTAGTAAAAAAGATTCTCACAATGGACTGATAAAATGGTTACAAGTTCAAACCTAATTGTGAAGAGGCACAGGACGGTAGTATTTTGCTCTTTTGTACACTGGGTTGCTATGAGGAACCAACTAAATAGCACCTAAAAATGATCAGCTTAATGAGCTTTGTCTTCTCTTGATGAATGTTTCTTCTTGATTACATTTCATTGACTTACCTTCAATGCTACCTACTTCTGTAATCTTTTGGATTTTAATTTGCTGTGTTGGTATAATTTCTAATGTTTCATTTATTTTGTTATTGTAGTCGTCCCTGAATTTTCCCAAAGTTTTGTTTGCCTTGCAATATTCTCTATGTAAAATGCCCAATTATTAACTATTAGGAAGTTCCCATGACATTTCTTCCTTAGAAAGGGTTTCTCGATCTTTATTTTGGTGAATTGTTTCTTTGGGTGAAATGAAATTGAATTCTTCAGTGTACTGTAATGGTACTATTTGTACTTAATTGGTGATTATATGTTGTTAGGTGCTAAGCACCTGTCTCCTTATGGGTGTGACACAGAACGGGAATGACTATAATTCTCTGTTCACTGCGGAGTGCAGTTGAGAACAGATTTAGAAGATGTTGGCCACTATCATTAGTCAAAAAGTGGCCCCCACCTGTAGGTAGAACTCCTATGGTAAATGGGTGGGGGGAGGGGGAGGGCTGGGCACCTGGGCTGCCAGCTATTGATATGGGGCAGTTGTCAGCTCATTGTTCTGATCAAACCCTGTTCACAAAACTTCATAATGTTCAACAGCAATGGGTACAAGAAGAAAATCTTCCAATGTTGATTATAGTGATGATTTCACATTAAACACAAATTTCATAATGGATGTGCTGTAATGTCAGTTGAGAATTTACTAGTCTCGTGTCTTCATATTTAGATTTTATTCAGCTTCTTGTAGTCAGCATTCAAATAATCTCTCTATCCTCTCCTCTAAAACTGAGGGTCCCTGGATTTTCATTCGTGTTTTATTTGGTCTTTCACATATTTCTTGTACAGGATCTTGGTAGTGTGTCTGTTTGGGCCAGGTCCGGACCAGGCAGCCCCTTGCACCAGCCTCTCAAGAAGACAAATGACCTGCGGAACTTCAAAGCAGCTGCCTCCAGCATGTCACAAAGCTTACCCCCGGGCAGAACACAGACTCCCCCCCAGCGTGCCAGGAAGCAAGTTTGCTGAGAACAAGATGATTTATGGACAGGTCATCTCCTGCTCCGAAACTTGCAGCCGCAGTACAAAGAACCTCCCTTCCCCTTACCGGCCCATATGCCTTTAAGTTCATATAATATGTATATATCCTGCCACCCTAGCACCATGCGCGACTTCCTTAACCTATTCTTGTTGGGTTGCGGAATCCATCTGGGAGTTCTTTTCCCTCAATAAAATCTTTCTCTTTCACTCATTTTTGTCTGAACCCTGCCTCTGTTCTGTGACTCTGTCTCAATCTCTCGGTGTCTATTTAATCTTGGCAGAAGTCCTTCTTGATTATCTTTTAGTTCTATTTCCACATGACTTTTTGGAAAAGCTTTACTCACTTACTTAACATTTCATCATTTCATAATTTAAAATATAGTAGAGATGACCAAAACTACAGCCCCAACAAACACTTATGGGGTTGCTGAGTTGAAAATCTTAAGCAGCACCCAACATGCACAGCAACAACAATCTAAAACTAAGTTTTTATTTAATTAAAGAACACTTCATCATTGTACCTGTTTACAGAATTAGTTTCACATTCAACAATTCTTAATTTGTTTCTTTTGTGACATTAGTTGTAATCCCTTAAACATCCTTTTTGGGTTCCCATTTCACCCTCTTCCTGCCTTCTGAACTTGGCTTGTAGCAACATTTCTTCTCATATGATTGTCAGTATACTTTGTTCTCATGAGTCCTCACAAGTGTTACTATTTTACAGGTCTGTCCAGTATGGCATAAAAATGATCTCTGGGAATAGGTTCATTTTCAGGTTTGACGGATGTTTAAGGGTTATAGTCTTAGGGGGAGAGGGGATTCTCTACCTGTCTTTATCAGACCAGTGAAGCTGGTCTTTTCTCTCCTACTCTGTTCAGGATCTTCGATTTTTACTAGAGTGGTAGCCAGGAACCTTCCAGTTCTCCTCGTCTTAAGGTTAGAGAGGTTGTGGGATACAGAAAGGTTTTCCCCAGGTTGTCACAACCTTATTATGACACATGGTAAATGACTGTACACTTGGAGGTCAGCTGCTTAGAGGGTATCTTGTCACAGGTGTATCCCCAGTGTTTCCCCCTTCCTATTGTGTGTGTATTCCTAGCTCGTCCCCTTCCTGTCACGCATAAACCTATTGTACAGCCCCTTCCTGTTACGCATATGGTTACCTGTCACTAGGGGGCTTGAATGTCCTCAAAATGTATATACAGCATGATTAGAAATATGATACATTTTCTCTCTGTGTGTGGACCTGGCTGTTGAGATCATGGCCGTCCTGAAGGTGAGCAATTGTATACTTTATTTTGTCTGTTGTCTCTTTAATTTTACCCCTCAATTACACAACTGGACCCGTTTGATTGTGGGAGTTGGTACCCCTCAGGAGGTAGGAGTTCATGTGGTCCAATAGTTCTTTAACCTAATTGTTTGGGTCTTTGATTTCAACTCTTTTCCAAATGGAAAGAGACTAACAGTTGGAACTTAACTGGTCACCACGCAAGCTTATAAGACTCCCTGTAACTGCTACTCATCCAAATAAAATGCAAAACATTCGGTTTAAAGACTGTTACACCAATTGACCTAGACAGTCTCCAAACTATGGTCTTTACCCTTCCAGTCCAGTGCCTCAGAACTTGAAGGTGTTTTTGGATATGAGTAAGTTTTCATAACTTTGTACCCTGTATGCTCTATCACATACGTGGACATATTGACATATTTACAGTACAAATAAGTATATCAAAATAGTCCCTGCCACACAGGTATACTCCCACAGACCACCGGTTCAACTCATATCTACCTATATATATACATACACTTATAAATTATTATTTGCTTTCACTGTTATTTCAAAATGGTGATTGGTATCTTTAAAAGGCATTTGAATCCAAAAACACAAGTAAATAGATAATGAATGATTGACTACAAGCTAAGCAACTCTAAGAATTGCTGGCAGTTCCCAAAAGCTGAGAAAAACGATATACGGACCTCCCTTATTTCAGAGAGAGAACAAGGTGCTGTCAACACTTGCCTTCAGATTTCTGGCCTCCAGAACCGAGAATAAACTTCCCTTTGTTTTAAGCTACCTTGCTTATGGCATTTAGTTGTTGCTGATGCACAAGTTTATTGATAGTCATGTGCCAGGCTAGCCATTACTGTCTGCCTTCGCAAATCAGATGATAAACAATTGTGGTTACACATTAAATATAGCAAGAGGTCTTACACATCATCGTAACTTGCTTGTGTGAAACATTAATAAATATTCAAGAATCTTGGGCTTCTTGGCTTCACCAGGAATGCTACAGCATCCCTGCCGAATGTAAGACCCATGAGGGTCTGCCTTCTTCTTGTACAGCCAAATGCAACTGTGTTTGGGGGGAAAAGAGGAAAAAGACTCAAAGGTAATTAACAAACCACTAATATAAAATGTTATATATATGGATAGAGATTACTGCAAGGATGAGAATTCTTAGGATTCTAATAAATTCTTAGAAATGAGCACTAAAACTATGTAGTCAAGTAATTCTGGTTTTACATAAAGAATGCCTGTAATTTTAACAATTAAACAGTGGTGTCAGGTAGATGGAAAGATGTACAGATGTCTCCAAGAGCTGGACTCTGTCTAAATGTGAAGCTATGACAGCACATGTTCCAGAATTCCTTGTCTGATTAACTGTTCACACTTCCAACGAGGTAAAAAATGCTGAGGGAAAAAAGGGACACAGAAAAGAAATTATTGGAAAATAACCTCTTGGATTATATTTTACATCAATAAAAAACAAACTAATAGCTTATTTTAAAATTCCAACAGTGATAGATCATAATCAACTCAACAGCAACAAGTAGTTAATAAGGAATTAAGTTAACTTTACTATATTTATTGCTTTATTCAAATTTTGTTAAAGCTATTGGTATTTTAATCAGAATTACTTAAATGAATTGTATAGTTTAAATTAAATTCAATAAGAAACTTGTAAACACAGAAGTGGTTTTTTGCCCAACTTTAATAAACCCTGAATTTTCCAGGAGTGTAACTAGTATATTTTTTTTTAAAAAAGAAGAACTTATGAATTAAGGACATCAGGTATAATGAATAACTATACAGACAACTTACAACAAAGATACAAGAGATCTAGTAAAACTAGGTAATCTTGGAACCTTGAGCTTCAGAAGAAATTATAGAAAAGTGGACTGAAAACTAACTAGAAGATGAAGGGAAACAAAAGTGGTGCAAGAACAGACAGGTGAATTGTCAGCTAGCCTGACGCATTCCATCCAGACAGAAGCCTGGCACATTGGTAGCTGGCACTAAGAAAGGATCCTCACTTGTTTCCCACACCCTCCTGATATCACAATTGCCAGCCCCTACCTTCACCCATACACCAGACAGAGATATCCTTGTAAGTCCATTTCTGCTTGAAGACAAAGCCATGCCCTCATGGTTTAACATCCCCATGCCTAGAGATGGTTTATCACCCCCATGCCCAGAAATGCTTGAGATTCTCCTCATAGCACTAGCAAAAAATACAATGCTGGATCCCTCGCTGCTCTTGGACACGTGGAAAGTTCCCCCATGATTAGCCATTCTGACCCAGCTGCTTCTCTACCAGAAAGATTCCCCTCAGCTATCACCTAAGCTGTAAAAACACCCTACTGGATCAGGTGCGTGGACCACAGAAAACAGATAGGCCTGCCAAGCTCCATCTGGAATCAATATTCAACCCCCTAGAGGCTGGGACCTATACAAAAAGGTCCTCACCCCAAGTTTTCTGTTTGTTTTTCCTTTTCCTTCACTTCCTTTTATTTATTTTAATCACTTCTGCACTCTGCTTTCTTCTTTATTTCTGCTTCTACTTCTATTCTTTCCATTTTAATTTACTTTTCCAGTTCCCTTCCTTTCCTTTTTTATGTTTTGATTAGCTTCTCTTTTATTTTTCTCTACCTTGGTTTTTGACACACACACACACACACACACACACACACACACACACACACACTTCTAGTTATTAAATTCCTTTCACTTGCTCTTGTTTGTCCGCTGTCTCTTGCTGGTTTCTTTTTCAAAAATTATTTCTTCGTTGGCATTTTTTTTTGTCCCTTCCTGTTCTACCTGACAGTGGACAGCAATCTCAGGCCTAGCCACCTCTATGACTGTAGTCATACCTATACAGTGACAGACACTACATACTCCTGTACCACCTGATCATCTTTACGTAAGTGAGACCACCAAACAAACCATTGCTAACTGTGCTATAATAACAACAAACAGTACCACACACATTCTCAAATTATCCTTTACAACAACCAGTAGATAGGTGGAGTGTCTGCAGTCTCAAGATACTAAGATCAATTAAACACAAAAACACTAATACTACAACATCTCAGTGGCAAAGGCAATTTAAGTTTATATGAAGAAACAAGACAGAACAGCTGAAGCACATGACCAATATAGAGCTAGAAGACCTTTTTTCAGGAAGAAAAGGCATTGAAATTACCTGATAAACTATTAAAAATTATACTTTTATACTATGAATGAACCGGGAGAAAGGAAAGATTGCGAAGCTAAAGAAAAACTGAACACACACACACACAGACACACACACACACACTTTAGAGTAATTAGGAAAGCACTAAAATAACACATCAATTGAAACTAGAAACTGTACACCACAGCAAAGAGAAATTCAGAAGATTAATACTAAGATGAGAGAAACAGATAACGCATTAGAAGAGCAAAGGACTTTGCGAGTAGAAGGAGGCAGGGGAAGGGAGTGGTAAGCAAACAACGCCAAAGACGGGAATAACTAAGGAATTAAAATCAACAATGAGGAGGACATAGAGATCCTGGTGGTGTTGGGGTAACAGCAATTTAGCTGAGAAGAACTACTAAGGTGGAAGGGTGAGTGTGATGGTGAGGTAGAAGAAAGGTAAAAAGAAACAGGAAAGATCTAGGAAGCAAAGCTATAGATAGAGGTATAAGCATAAGTGTGTACCTATGTAAATACATTAATTCATAAAAATAGAGGTATTGGTCTATGTACATCATATATGGCAAGACATTGATGTAGTAGATGGACTTTAGGTCTCTGCTCAGGGCCTGCCTTCAATACAAGAATACTTTGTTCTAAGAACCTGGCATGTTGTGATGCTCACCCTCCTGGCATGATCGGTGAAGACAAAATGGGTGCACAAGCAAATGTGGTAAAGAAAGCTGATGGATTGCCTGCAACAATGATGCAAAAATAGAGCAATACTGGGGATGGTTCAGGACTGGATGGGGTGTGCTCTCTTGTCTAGAGGGTCACTGTGAGGTGGAGCTGGTTCGACAGCACCCGACCACAACAACAACAGAAAACTAAGACTGGCTCTGACAAGTGTCAGATGCTGCTCACCCAGGCTTGGACATTAACTTTCCATCGCATTAAATGTAATCGCTTGGTGTCAGAGTTGGAGAAGCTGCTATTCATACTCTAGTGATCAAGTGTTATGTGAGAAAATTACTTGTACATTTACTAGTTTGCTATTCATACCTTATTTCAGTTTAGCTTAATAACCCATTCCCTTGTTTTCTTTATCTCTGGGGAAAATAAGTATCACTAATTGGAGCAGGATATGTGAAAGTACTGCAAAAATCAAACACACCATGCTAATATTAAAAAAAAAAAAAGAAAGCTGATGGTACCTCTTCTATCAAAAGATATAGCATCTGGGATCTGAAAGGCTTGAGGTTAAACAAGCAGCTGTCTAGCTGATAAACAAACCCACATGGAAGAAGCACACCAGCCTGTGTGATCATGAGATGGGATCAGGTAACAGGCATCAGAAGACCCAAAACACACACACACACACACACACACCCCACCCCACCCCCAAATCCATCTGTAGATAATGGAACATCTCCTTGCAAAAGGGTCACAAGGGATGAGTCAACTAGGATGCAGTATAACACCAATGAAATATACAATATTCCTCTGGTTCCTTGAGGTTCCTCACCCCCCACTACCATGACTCCAGTCCTGCCTTTCACTGCGGGCTAGACCAGAACATGTACACAGATACAGATAAGAGCTCGAGACACACACTGAATCAAGGAATAACAATGGAAGTAGTGATACCAGGAGGGCAGGAGAAAGGTGACTCCAATGATTGACACATAACCACACCCCCACCCCAGGGGGACGATCAACAGAAACCAAGGGTGACGGGAGAGAGTGGTTGGTTAAGATATGAAAATAATAATTTATAATTTATCAAGGGGTCAAGGTGGGGTGGGGAGGGAGGGGAAAAAGAGGGACTGATATTTTGACCCTGGCCTCTAAACCCCTGATAAGGCCTGACCGTGGCAGCCTGCTCTCTGCTGGCTCCTCTAAGCCCCATGTCCATCACATGGCTGGTTCATTTTCTGTCAGCGCCCACGTAACTGACATATCTCCCCCACTTGCCTGAAAAGACAGCCAGGAGATCACCTCGCTAGGGTTTGGGATCAACGGTGGCCCTCTCTCCTTTGGGGACTGCCTACACCAGCGGAGCTCTTAACACTGGTCTCACTTCATGCCCTGCCTTGCCCTAGGGGCTAACTGACCCTGGGGCACAGCAAGGCCAGTATCATCACAAGGGCATAAGGACTGCACCTCTTGGCCTCCTAGTACAATCCTGCCCCTTGAGAGTCCCTGGGGTCTAATAGTAAGGGCTCAAATAGAAAGTAAATGTTTAGAAAATAATCTTGGCAACATATGTACAAATATGCTTGATACAATTGATGTATTGATTGTTATAAGAGCTCTAAGAGCCCCTTTATTAGTCTAGGTACTTTGGAGAAGTAAATCTACAGCAACTTGTGTATAAGAGAGAGTTGTATGTAAAGGTTAAGTGCGCATCAAGAAAATATCCCAACCCAGTGCTGCCCAAGCCCACAAGTCCAACATTAACCCATTAGTCCAATAACAGTCCACAAAGTCCTGCTCCATCTCACAAAACAGACACAATGATGTCGACTGCAGAGGAAAGCTGAGTCAATGAATATGTAAGCATCTCAGCGCTGGCAGGGGTCTCCACGTGGGTGCTCCAGCACCCAGGGCTGCATCGGGGTACGTTCATGTGGCTTCTCCCTGGGGATGTCTTGCAGGAAGTCTGTCTTGCAAGCTGAAGCAGGGAACTGCGAAAGCAGTTGCACCCTGGTGTGACCACAAAGCAAGAGACCCGAGAACTAGAAAGGTGAGGCTCACTGAGCCATTTATCCCTCTGCCCTTCAATTAACCCCACATGTGTTTATCGGCCAGGTTGGCACAATAAACTAACTGAGTCCCCAGTAGTATGGTCTTTTTATTTTAAAAAAGAGCAAATGGACTAGAATTGAATCAGAGAGAGTTCATCAGTGAGATTAAAGAAAATCTCTCAACCTAATTTGGTAAAGGAATAATTTTTAAAATAGACAAGAAAATCTAGAGAAAATCACAGAATTCTGTGGGACAACATCAAGTACATTATGTGTGATTGGACAAAAAAACAGGAAGAAACAAACAAAACAATCAAAAGAGCAGAGAGAAGGAAACTTCCTTAATATATCATGACATGGTAAAAAATGTACTCATGAAGCTAAACAAACCAAAAGCAGGGCTGACTGAAATAAAATAATCATGACATATCATGATGAAAGTTACAAATGACAGGAATCCTGACAGCAATTGAGGAAAAATAAGTTACTTAAAAAGAGGAACTGAAAACAAAAATTGTCTTAGAAAAAGTGCATCCAGAAGGCTCTGTAGCAGAAAATGACGAGACTTGGTTTAATGTACTTTGGACATGTTGTCCAGGGAGACAGACCTTGGAGACGTGTCCCACGCATGATAAAAGTACCGGGTTTTAGAACCGAGGAAAACCTTCAACAAGATGGATTGACACAGTAGCTGCATCACTGGGCTCAAAGATAAGAACAATAGTGAGGACTGCACAGTATGGGGCAGGGTTTTGCTCTATTGTCCATAGGAACACTGAGTTGGAATAACTCCACAGCACCTTCCAATAACAGCAACAACACCACCATCTATCATACACGAACACACTGAAGCAGGAAAAGTAAACATACATATTGAAAAGAGAAACGAGTCATGCAATTAAAAACTCCCAATACATTCAAAGAAGAGTTGACACCAATTTTATTCAAACCATTGTAGGACATAATAAAAATGGAAAGTCCCCAAATTCATTTTATGAAACTTGTAAAATCATTATACCCAAATCAGACAGAAACATAGCCAGGAAAGAAAATAATACAGCAATATCCCTTATGAACATAAATGTAAAAATATCTCAACAAAACCCTACCTAATAAAGCCAACAATAAATATCTCAGTAAAGTAAATCATCATGACCAACATGAATTCATAACAAGGGTGCAATGATGGTTACATATTAGAAAAACAATCAATGTTATCCACTATATAAACAAAACAACAGGAAAGAACTTTATAACCATATTAGAAAAATTCAAATCCTACAATCCTGAGAAGAAAATGGGACCAACGGTTCCAGGGGATAAGAGAAAGGGAGAGCTAGGGAAGGGGGAGGGGAGCCAACAGACCCACGGACAGGGAACAACAAGAGATCTAAAATTGATGGAGAGGAAGGTGTAGAATGCCTGGTGGGGTTAGATCAAGTGCAATGTAGCTGAAAGAGGAATTACTGAGAGCCAAATGAAGGTCAAACATGATAGTGGGACAGGAGGAAAGTAAAGGGAAATAGAGGAGGAAAGGAGGCAAAAGACATTTTTTTTTTACATTTTATTAGGGGCTCATACAACTCTTATCACAATCCATACAAATACATACATAAATTGTATAAAGCACACCCCTACATTCTTTGCCCTAATCATTTTCAAAGCATTTGCCCTCCACTTAAGCCCTTTGCATCAGGTCCTCTTTTTTTCCCCCTCCCTCCCTGGTCCCCCCTCCCTCATGAGCCTTTGATAATTTATAGATTGTTATTTTGTCATATCTTTCCCTATCCGGAGGCTCCCTTCCTCCCTTTCTCTGCCGTCCATCTCCCAGGGAGGAGGTCATATGTGGATCCTTGTAATCGGTTCCCCCTTTCCAACCCACTCACCCTCACTCTCCTAGTATCACCCCTCAGACCCCTGGTCCTGAAGGTATCATCCACCCTGGATTCCCTGTGTCTCCAGCTCCCATATGCACCAGTGTACATACAACCTCTGCCCTATCGAGTCCTGCAAGGTAGAATTCGGATCATGGTAGTTGGGGGAAGGAAGTATCCAGGATCTGGGGGAAAGCTGTGTTCTTCATCGGTACTACATCGCACCCTGACTGACCCATCTCCTCTCCTAAACCCCTCTATGAGGGGATCTCCAGTGGTTGACAAATGGGCTTTGGGTCTCCACTCTGCACTTCCCCCTTCATTCACTATGGTATATATATATATATATATTTTGCATGATGCCTTTGGCACCTCGTGATTGCACAGGCTGGTGTGCTTCTTCCATGTGGGCTTTATTGCTTCTGAGCTAGATGGCCGCTTGTTCACCTTCAAGCCTTTAAGACCCCAGACACTATCTCTTTTGATGGCCGGGTACCATCAGCTTTCTTCGCCACATTTGCTTATGCACCCGTTTGTCATTGGTGATCGTATCATGGAGGTGTGCACCCAATGATATGATTTTTTTGTTCTTTGATACCTGATAACTGATCCCTTCAGGACCACGCGATCACACAGGCTGGTGTGTTCTTCCATGTGGGCTTTGTGCCTTCTGAGTTAGATGGCCGCTTGTTTATCTTCAAGCCTTTAAGACCCCAGACACTATCTCGTTTGATAGCCGGGCACCATCAGCTTTCTTCACTACATTTACTTGTTCACGCACTTTGGCTTCAGCAGTTGTGTAGGGAGGGTGAGCATCGTAGAGTGCCAACTTAATAAAAGAAAGTATTCATGCATTGAGGGAGTGCTTGAGTAGAGGTCCAAGGTCCTTCTGCCACCTTAAAACTAAACCTATAAATACAGAAACATAGATCTATTTCCCCATCCTCATATATATATTTGCATGTACATGTCTTTGTCTAGACCTCTATAAATGCCCTTTGACTCCTAGCTCTTTCCTCCATCTCCCTTGACTTTCCTCCTGCCCTACTACCAAGCTCCATCCCCACCTGGGTTACAGCTATACCTCTTCTTTAAGTAACCTTACCCTTGATCATTGCCTACCAGGCCTGCCACTCCCTCCTCACTACCATTTTGGGTCCCATGTTGTTCCCTTGTCCCTGGGTTTGTTAACACCACTTCCTTACCCCCCCACTTCCCCTATCCCAAGCCCCCCCCGGAACTGTCGGTCCATTGTTTTTCCTCCAGATAGTTCATCCAGCCTGTCTTATTTAGACAGACCTGTGGAGACAATAACATGCACGAAAATAAGACAGAGGAAAACAAAGCAACAGTATACAACCAGACAACAAAACAACAACAAATCACTGACAAAGAACAAAACAAAACACATCAAGAAAGAAAACTTGTAGTTAGTTCAAGGATCGTTTGTTGGAGGCAAAAGACATTTATAGAGGTGTAAATATACACACATATATAAAAATATACTTATATAATGATAGGGATATGGGTCTATGTTCATATATTTATGTTTAATATCAAGGTTGCAGATGAATATTGGTTCTCTATTCAAGTCCTCCCGCAACGCAAGAACACTTCCTTCTAATAACCTGGCATTCTGTGATGCTCACCTTCCTGACATGATAGCTAAAGTCAAATGGGTGCATTAGCAAATGTGGTGAAGAAAGCTGATGGTGCCTAGCTATGAAAAGATACAGTGTTTGGGGTCTTAAAGGCTTGAAGTTAAACAAGCGGCCATCTAGCAGGGAAGCAATAAAACCCACATGAAAGAAGCACACAGCCTGTGTGATCACAAGGTGTCAACAGGATCAGGTATCAGATGACCCAAAACAAACCATCATATAGATATGAATTGGGGGGGGGGTTTGGAGTGGAGACCCAAGGCCCATTTGTAAACAATTGGACATCTCCTCACAGAAGGGTCAAGTCAGTCAGGGTGAAGTTTAGCACCAACAAAATACACACTACTCTAGCTCTTTAATTGACCTTGGCACCCCACTATCCTGACCCCAGTTCTAGCTTACAAATCTGGCTTGACAGGAACATGTACCCTAGTACATATCAGAGCTCTTGGTACATGGAATCCAGGACAGATAAATCCCTCAGGAACAGTAATGGGAGTAGCAATACCATGAGGGGAAGGGGAAGATGGGAGAGGAAGGGGAGAAAAGGAAAACCAGTCACAATGATCGACATATAAGCCACTCCCCACCTGCAGGGGACAAGCAACAGAGTAAAGGGAGACTGCAGACAGTGTAAAATATGAAAATAATAATAATTTATAATTTTACAAGGAGTCATGAGGGTGAGGGAGGGAGGGAAATAAAACAGGAGCTGATACCAAGGCCTCAATTAGAAAATGTTTTGAAAATAATGGTGTCAACATATGTACAAATGTGCTTGATACAATTGATATATGGATTGCTATAAGAGGTGTAAGAGCCCCTAGTAAAATGATATTAAAAAATACATCTACTTCTCCGTCTCTCTGCCACCCCGAGTGTGGTGGTGCTCCGACTTCACCATGTCATCTCATAAGACTTTCAGGATCAAGAGATTCCTGGCCAAGAAACAGAAGCAGAATCTGCCCATTCCCCAATGGATTCGAATGAAAACCGGTAATAAAATCAGGTACAACTCCAAGAGAAGACATTGGAGAAGAACCAAACTGGGTCTGTAAGGAGCCCCCTGAAGGATGGCACGCATGGCCGCATTTTCCCAGGCTCAAATCATGAATTAAGATTTTTGTCCCCATCTGAGGAATTGAACTTCAATCGGCAAATAATCTGGTTTATTCCTTGTTTTTTTGCTTCCTAATCAAGTTTAACAATAAATAATGTAAGGTTGTTGTGAGAAAAAAAATACATCTATACTACTATAATACCTCAAGTAGAAAAAGACAGAAAATGGGGTAAGATGGCCACCATATAACAAGCCCGGGAAGATGTGCTCAGCAACTACCAAAGAGTTTCCACTATGAGAGAGATTCTGCACTTCCTGGTAGCAAGAAATTCAACTTAAAAACCAAGTTGACCCAAGTTTCTCAAAGTGGAAAGCAGCAAGGCCTGCTGACAGACTTCCCTTCACGGATGAGCAGCAACATGAGTTGCTTCTACAAGCATCGTGATTCTTCGTGGCCCCTGAGAAAAGACAGTCAGCCAGCCAACCCTCTACCTCCCTGGCCTCTAGGGACACAGATAGCTAGCAGATCACTTGGGCAGCTTGGTACACACATGCTCAGTACCCAAGGTTTTGTACCATTTCCCCATCTTCCTCCTCTTTTCCTGCTTTGTTCTACAAGGCATTCCATCCCGTGTGCCAGCGCCGTGATACCGCATACATGTACACACAGACTACTAAAAGAGCAGGAATCCCCACCCACAAGGTAGCTTTATTATATATATTTTTGGATTTTGTACTTTTGTTCTATTTTAATACTCTCTCTCTCTCTCTCTTTTTTGATCTCCTACTTCCTCTTCTGGAGTGACTCCACCCTCCTGAGAATCCACATTCCTCCCAGGAAGAGACAGGTCTGTGTATCCCAGCATACCCACTCTAGCATGGGCTTTCCAGGACCTCCTAAGTGCACAGATATGCTCACATTCATTCGCATTGCCACAATAGCAGAATCTGGTACCCACAACCATACCCAAGTCTTTTTTTTTTGATCCTTGTACTTCTATCAATTATCTTTCTATTTTCTTGCTGTTCTCTCATTAAATATCTTTCCATGAAACCTATTAATTGAGATTAACTCTCTGCCCGCAAGTGTCAACTCACAGTGATCCTATAGGACAGGGTAAAACTGTCCGGTGAGTTTCTGAGACTGTAACTGTTTATGGGAATAGAAAGTCTCCTTTTTTTGGCGGAGCAGCTGGTGGTTTTAAAATGTTGACCTTTCGGATTACAACTCAATACATAACCATTATATGACCAGAGCTCCTTATTGTGATTACCCCTCTGAAAATATTTTCCCATTATTTTTGCAAGTCTGTTGGCTTATTCACAGTCACTTATTACTATCATTACTTTATTCTTATCATTACTTTTATTTTATTCTATTTTTCCCAGCCACTATCCCCACTTAGGCACCTTTCCCCTTCTTTTCATTTTACCACTGTATGTTTTCCAGCTCCTATTAGAACTCACCTGTGTCACTACACAAACTCTACCTCTGTATGACCAGCAGCTCACATACCACAATGCTGAAGAAACAGCAGTCAAGCACAGAAAGCTTCCAAATTCAAGAAAAACAAACATGAACAACCAAGTAGCACTCAAACCAATGGAATAGTCTGAAGATGTGATTGTGAACCACCAGTAACAGAATTCAGAAGAATGATGCTTAGGTCAAGAGATCTGGGGAATGTTCATGAGAAAAACAGAAGAAATTGAGAAACTAAAATCCTTAAACCAAAGGATTCTAGAAGACAAGCAATGAGATAACTGAATTAGGCAACATAGTAAAAGGCTAGAGGAATAAAATGGAAAAGGAAAATAAAATAAATGAGCTTGAAGACAATTACCCTCACGACAGTAGACAACAGAAGCAATCAACAAAAAAACCCGGAAGCATCCAAATAAATCCTGTAGGACACTATCATAAGAACCCATCTAAGAAAAGAAAAAAGAAAAGAAATGCTGGGAAAAGAACACCACCAAAAAAAAAATCTACAGAGAATAGTACAAGAAACCATGGAAGAAAATTTCAACACACTATTCAACAAGCTGAGAAGAATGGACAACCAAAGAGAAAACATCAAGACATAAAGAAAAGGAGAGAATCTGAGGGCAGCTAGAGAAAAAGGAAAAGTCATCTACAAAGGAAAGTTGATAAGGATAAATTCAGACTTCTCGGCAAAAGACCTGCAGGCAAGAAGACAATGGAATGACATATATACAATTGTGACGGGTGGAAGGGGGGGTGGGACGGAAGGAAGCCAGCCAAGAATATTATACTGAACAAAAATATCCCTCAAATACAAGGGAGAAATAAAGGTTATTTCCTGAGGAGGAAAAAATAAAGGAATTTTGAATTCAACAATTCATTTTCTCAGATCACAATGTTATAAAACTGGAAATCTACAACAGAAAGAAAAGGAACAAAAAGACAAACACATGGAGACTGAACAACATACCATTTCAAAATGACTGGACACTAGAGTAAACGAAAACGAGAAATTAAGAAACTCCTTAAAACAAGCAAACCTATAACACATCATACCAAAAACTCGGATACAACAAATGCAGTTATCTGAAGTCAATTTATAGCAATCAATACACACACGAAATATGAGAGAAATCCAAAACCAATACTAATAAAACACTTCCAAGAAGTAGAAAGAGGGAAACCACATAAGTCCTTCAACAATAAAGGGAAAGAACTAATAAAAATTGAAGCAGAAATAAATGAACTGAAAAATGGGGGGGAAATCAACAAGACAAAAAGTTGGTTATGAAAAGATTAACAAAATCGACAAACTGCTAGAAAACTTAACAAAGGAAAAGAAAGATGCAAATATCTAGAATTTGAGATGAAAAGGGTGCCATCACAAAAGATCCAAATGAAATAAAAAGATACATGTAGAGCAAAAGAAGAATTAGAGGTCACCAAGAGACTTCCAACCAAGAAAGATTCTAAAGAAGTATGTATGTTGGCTTCACAGGAGAATGCTAGCAAGTATTCAGGGAAGAGCCATAACTAATTCTGTGCAGACTATTCCAAAATATAGAAACTGACAGCAAACTCCCACACGCATTCTATGAAATGAGCATAATCCTCAAAACCTGATCACGATCATTTAGAAAAAATGAAAACAGGAAGTAGATAAGAGTGTCCCTCATCAATATTCTTATTCAACATTGTACTACAATAAACATCTTAGCCAGACAGACAGCAAAAAAATTTTAAAATAAAAGGAATATAATTGGGCAAAAAATAGGTCAAGCTGTCACTATTTGCAGATAGTATGATTTTACATAGTGAGAGCCCCAAGGACTCCACAGAAAGATTGTTGGAAAGTACTAACGAATCTGTTAAAGTAATGGCATACAAGATTAATAAGCAGAAATCCATTTTAATATGCTATTGAAGAGCTCCAAAATAAAAACATCAAGAAAAAAAATAAAAAAAGAGAAAACAATATCATTTATAATATCCATACAAAAGATGAATACCTGGGAATAAACTTAACCAAAGAAACAAAAGACCTGTACAAAGGAAACTACAGAAAAATCAAAATGTGAATATTACTGAAAGCAATAAATCTATAGATAGAACACAATTCTGATCAAAATCATTTTCTTGGGGGCTCATACAGCTCTTATCACAATCTATGCATCCATCCATTGTGTCTAGCACATTTGTTCATTGTTGCCATCATCATTTTCAAAACAATTTCATTCTACTTGAGCCCTTGGCATGGGCTCCTCATTTTTCCCTCTTCCCTTCTTCACGAACTCTTAATAATTCATAAATTGTTAATAATTTTTCATGTCTTACACTGTCCGAGGTCTCTCTTTACCCTCTTTTCTACTGCCCATGCCCAAGGAGGGGTTACATTGTGATCAGTGCCCCCTCTTGGTACCACTACTCTCACAGCTGTCTACAAATGGGTTTGGGGTCTCCAGTCCACCCTCCCCCTCAATCACATCAATAAGGCTTTTTGTTCTGGGTCTTTGATGCCAGATACCTGATCCCTTCGACACCTCTTTATCACACAAGCTGGTGTGCTTCTTCCATGTGGGCTTTGTTGCTTCTTAGAGAGAGTCACTTGTTCATCTTCAAGCCTGTAAGACCCCAGATGCTATATCTTTGCATTGCTGGACACCATCACCTTTCTTCATTACATTTGCTTATGCACCCATTTGTCTTCAGCAATTCTGGCGGGAAGGTTATCACAGAATGCCAGGTGACTAGAACAAAGTGTTCTTGCGTTGAGGGAGTACTTGAGTAGAGGCCCACTTAATTGGACCTTTTGGACCTACTTTCTATCCAGCTCTTGGTAATCCAGGGTGTGTGCTACAGACTAGTGGACTTAATATTGTTCTTTTGAGGCACACAATATCTTTCATAGGCCACACCAGAAAGAATCCATGTGGAAGCTACATTCACTGGAGTTTGTAAACTGGGCTTTCATTCAAACTCATCAGGAGCCCTTTGATTTAAGACTGAAATTCATCAGTGTGAGAAGATGATGACTGCTATCCCAAGTTATGGAATTGGCAGTTATTGGACTTTGGTTTGACTCTCTGGCCTTCAGGGTGCCTAATGAATGGTGATCCAGGAATACCAAATATTTACTACTTTAATGCTCTTCTTATTTTGTTATGACATGTACTAGTCAGGTATGCATGTTGCTACCTTTTGGAATGAATTTTGTTGAAAGTTTTGTTCCAACATCAACCCTAATTATTTGTGTAAATAGTGTCCAGCCCAGCCTGTGTGATCACGAGGTGTCAATGGGATCAGGTATCAGGCATCAAAAAACAAAAAGTCCTATCACTGTGATGAGTGGGAGTGCGAAATGGGGACACAAAACCCATCTATAGGCAACTGGACATACCCTTACAGAAGGGCCTTGGGGAGGAGACAAACCAGTCAGGGTATAGTATAGTAAAGATAAAACATACAGCTTTCCTCTAGTTCTTTAATGCTTCCTCCCTCCCACTATCATGATCCCAATTCTACCTTACAAATACGGGTAGACCAGAGGATGTACACTGGTACAGACAGGAACTAGAAACAGAGGCAATCCAGGACAGATGACCCTCTGAGGACTAGTAGTGAGAGTGGCGATACCGGGAGGGTGGAGGGAAGGTAGGGTAGAAAGGGGCAAGGGATTATAAAGATCTACATATAAACTCCTCCATGGGGGACAGACAACAGAAAAGTGGGTGAAGGGAGACGTTGGACAGTGTGAGATATGCCAAAATAATAATAATTTATAAATAATCAAGGGTTCGTGAGGGAGGGTGGGGGAAGGAGGGTGAAAATGAGGAGCTGATACCAAGGGCTCAAGTAGAAAGAAAATGTTTTGAAAATTATATGGCAACAAATGTACAAATGTGCTTGACACAATGTATGTATGGATGAATTGTAATAAGAGCTGTATGAGTCCCCCCAGAAAAGATTTTTTAATAAATTGTTCAGAAACTTGAATTTAATCTATATAAGTCAACAATTCGAGCATGAATTGATGTCTGAAACCAGCGTACACTTCTATATGCTTTTCTCAACCGTGTTTTAAATTCTGTATCATTAGCTAAATGAATAACACTATCGTTACCTTATGTCCCAGGAAGATGGTTTGAAAAGTTTTCGTTATCATAAAATGATAATGTTGTTTCTAAAGTGAACCAGAGATATATATAAACCACAGATATGTGAATGGATTTTGTGCTCCCATTTAAATCTAGCCCCAATCTAAGAACTATGAGTTCTTAGGATGTGGCCCTCTTTAATGCTTAAAGAAGTCACTAAAGATATAGGTGCTATAGAAAAAACAAAACAAAAGAGAATGAAAAAACAACAAACAAAGCCCAAGTAATATACTCATAAAAATTATATCTGTTTGTAATTAATAGATAAAAATTTTACTAGTACACTGCTTACAACACATGGTAGATAAATGGAATCACAGAATGGAATTTTCCCACTTTTTGCAGTCCATTGTATATTCAATATTTGTAAGTCTTAACATTTACAAAAAGTACAAAACAAGGTGATCTATATTAAACATAATGCCTGTGCTATAAATTGTCATCACAAGGTAATTATTTTACTATTGATTCGAACATTTTCTTCATTCAATACTTTTATTGAAGTTCAAAGTATACATTCTTAAGACAATAAATACCTGGCTGTTTTTTCTTAGTATCACAGAGGTACCATCCTCAACTTCAAATTCTCCATAGTCTCTTAGACACCGTACCTGAAAAGAAAATCAGATATTTTATCCAAATTACCTTTTAAAATATGCAGTGATCATAACATGAAGTGGGATTATATAAATGCCCGAACAGTAAAAGTACTGTATTTTATGTGTCTGTTTCCTCCTCTGTGTACTTAGGACCCTTACTATTCCCAGATATTTACTGTGGTCCTAAACCTAAAGATCTCAATTTCCTACGTCACCGGGAAGGGAAAAATAAGCTTTGCAAATGTATACATGGATGGTATTACCAATAAGGAAACCAGGGATTTAGATAAAAGGAGACTACATAGTTGGACGTTTTCCTCTCAAACAATGCACTATATTAATCAGAAGGAATAAAAATGAGGGACATAACAGTGGCAAACAAGAAAGAAAAGAGCATTTTACCTCAACTAGATTGACCAGATCCTTCCCATAATCCATCAGGATTAAAGAACATACATCTAAAAACAAACTGTTTTTCTTTTTAACAATTTATTGGGGCTCATACAATTCTTATCACAGTTCATACATATACATACATCAATTGTATAAAGCACATCTGTACAGTCTTTGCCCTAATCATATTTTTCTCTTTTCCTTTTTTACATTTTATTAGGGACTCATACAACTCTTATCACAATCCATACATATACATACATCAATTGTATAAAGCACATCCATACATTCCCTGCCCCAATCATTCTCAAGGCATTTGCTCTCCACTTAAGCCCCTTGCATCAGGTCCTCTTTTTTATTTTTTCCCCCTCCCTCCCCTTTCCCCCCTCCTCGTGTGCACTTGGTAATTTATACATCGTTATTTTGTCATATCTTGCCCTATCCGGAGTCTCCCTTACCCCCCTTCTCTGCTGTCCCTCTCCCAGGGAAGAGGTCACATGTGGATCCTTGTAATCAGTACCCCCTTTCCAACCCACTCACCCTCCACTCTCCCAGCATCGTCCCTCACACCCTTGGTCCTGAAGGTATCATCCACCTTCGATTCCCTGTACCTCCAGCCCTCATATGTACCAGTATACAGCCTCTGCCCTATCCAGCCCTGCAAGGTAGAATTCGGATCATGGTAGTTGGGGGGAGGAAGCATCCAGGATCTGGAGGAAAGTTGTGTTCTTCATCGGTACTACCTCACACCCTAATTAACCCATCTCCTCTCCTAAACCCCTCTATGAGGGGATCTCCATTGGCTGACACTTGGGCCTTGGGTCTCCACTCTGCACTTCCCCCTTCATTTAATATGGTATATATATACATATATACATATACATATATACATATACACACATGTACACATACATACACACATATCTTTTTTTTTTTTGCATGATGCCTTATACCTGGTCCCTTGGCACCTCGTGATCGCACTGGCCGGTGTGCTTCTTCCATGTGGGCTTTTTTGCTTCTGAGCTAGATGGCCGCTTTTTCACCTTCAAGCCTTTAAGACCCCAGACACTATCTCTTTTGATAGCCAGGCACCATCAGCTTTCTTCACCACATTTGCTTATGCACCCATTTGTCTTCAGCGATCCTATCATGGAGGTGTGCAGTCAATGATATGATTTTTTGTTCTTTGATGCCTGGTAACTGATCCCTTCAGGACCACTCGATCACACAGGCTGGTGTGTTCTTCCATGTGGACTTTGTTGCTTCTGAGCTAGATGGCCGCTTGTTTATCTTCAAGCCTTTAAGACCCCAGTCACTATCTCTTTCGATAGCCGGGAACCATCAGCTTTCTTCACCACATTTACTTGTTCACCCACTTTGGCTCCAGCCGTTGTGTCGGGTGAGTGAGCATCATAGAGTTCCAATTTAATAAAAGGAGATATTCATGCATTGAGGGAGTGAACAAACTGTTTTTCAAAGGAAATCAAGTCTTCCAATCTCTTGTTTCTCAGGAATACTTAAAAATACATTTAAAAGATTCAGTTTCATGCTCTTTCATTTTGCTTACACAGTAACTTAGCAATCAATTAATTTTCATTTAGTATTTTAAAAATAAAACAAAATTTATGGAAGATGGAATGTTAGATTACATTAAGATGCTTGAAATTAAAGTGCCAACATCCAATCATTTTTGACCTATAAAATGTAAGCTTAATATAGTTCAGCTCACACATCACTATTACCTTAAAACTGTGAATCAAAGTTTGTTGCAGAGAGGGCACTATAAGCATTTCCATACTCCTGTCCCTCTATAGCAGTGTTTCCCAAAGTGGGGATACTGCAATGATCCAGGAGGAGTATAAAGCAGATAGCTACACTTTATCCTGGAGTATAGGCTATTGTATAAAAGTTTTTAATTTTACACACACACACACACACACACACAAACACACACACACACACACATACCATAGTGAATGAAGGGGTAAGTGCAGCGTGGAGACTCAAAGCCCATTTGTCGGCCACTGGAGATCCCCTCATAGAGGGGTTTAGGAGAGGAGATGGGTCAGTCAGGATGCGATGCAGTACCGATGAAGAACACAGCTTTCTCCCAGATCCTGGATGCTTCCTCCCCCAACTACCATGATCCAAATTCTACCTTGCAGGACTGGATAGGGCAGAGGTTGTACACTGGTGCATATGGGAGCTGGAGGCACAGGGAATCCAGGGTGGATGATAACTTCAGGACCAATGGTATGAGGGGCAATGCTGGGAGAGTGGAGGGTGAGTGGGTTGGAAAGGGGGAACTGATTACAAGGATCCACATGTGACCTCCTCTCTGGGAGACGGACGGCAGAGAAGGGTGGGGGGGGGTAAGGGAGACTCCGGATAGGGAAAGATATGACAAAATAACAATGTATAAATTACCAAGGGCACATGAGGGAGAGGAGAAAAAAAAGAGGACCTGATGCAAAGGTAAAGTGAAGAGCAAATGCTTTGAGAGTGATTAGGGCAAAGAATGTAGGGATGTGCTTTATACAATTGATGTATGTATATGTGTGGATTGTGATAAGAGTTGTATGAGCCACTAATGAAATGTAAAAAAAGAAAGAAAAAAAAAAAGAACACAGCTTTCCCCCGGATCCTGGATGCTTCCTCCCCCCAACTACCATGATCCTAATTCTACACTGCTGCATATGGGAGCTGAAAGCACAGGGAATCCAGGGTGGATGATAACTTCAGGACCAATGGTATGAGGGGCAATGCTGGGAGAGTGGAGGGTGAGTGGGTTGGAAAGGGGGAACTGGTTACAAGGATCCACATGTGACCTCCTCTCTGGGAGACGGACGGCAGAGAAGGGTGGAGGGGGGTAAGGGAGACTCCGGATAGGGAAAGATATGACAAAATAACAATCTATAAATTATCAAGGGCTCATGAGGGAGGGGGGGCAAGGGAGGGAGGGGGAAAAAAAGAGGACCTAATGCAAAGGGCTTAAGTGGAGAGCAAATGCTTTCAAAATGATTAGGGCAAAGAATGTAGGAATGTGCTTTACACAATTGATGTATGTATATGTGTGGATTGTGATAAGAATTGTATGAGCCCCTAATAAAATGTAAAAAAAATGATTAGGGCAAAGAATGTACAGATGTGCTTTATACAATTGATGTATGTATATATATGGATTGTGATAAGAGTTCTATGAGCCCCTAATAAAACAATTAGGAAAAAAAACAGGCCCAAAGAACAAAAGAAAACTGGGTTAGCAATATATATACATAAATTAAAATATCTATAAAGAGATCTATCACCGCCCTCTAGTTGATTCTAACTCACAATGACCCTATATTGGTTTTCCAAGGCTGTAAATCCTTACAGAAACTAATAGTCTCATCTTTCTCCTGAGCAACAGTTGGTAAATTTGAACCTTAAGAACCTCAGAACCCTGGTGGTACAGCAGTTAATCACTGGGTTGCAATCTGCATGGTCGACAGTTCAAAACTACCAGTACCAGTAGGAGAAAGCCTGGGCTTTCTACTCAGAAACCCATAGGGGATCCCTAGGAATCAGCATTGACTCAATACCAGAGAGTTTGGTTCTGGAACCTTATGGTTAGCAGTCCAATCAATGCCTATCCTACAATGTCAGCAGGGATCCTAAGAAAGAGATGAAGAGATGTAGTCAATGAATAAGGCCCATCTAGCCATCATCTCTTATGCATTGTATTATCAATTCTAGCCTATATGGCTATGGTTAAAATCCCATTTTGGAGGGATGGTTATGTGGAAAAGCCATCTCAGAAGCAGGAACACAGAGAAATGCTGGACCATCAAGGTGTAAGAGGCCCTAGTGGGACATACTTGAGATCTTTGTCTGAAGTGGTAGAGACTGAGATGGAGGCATCAAAGCCTGCAGCACAGAGACCATGGGACAGAACAGAGGAACCAGGCCAAGACTAGAGGCTGAGGCAAGGCGTCCATGACATAAAACAGAGGAGCAATACTGAGACTATGATACTTTGAGGCAGAGCAGTGGGCTGCCTTTCTGGCCCAAAGAGGCAAAGGGACTATGTGACTGAGAGGCTAAGGACTAAAGACTGACATGACTGCTGGATGACAGGAGAGGTACACTTACTGTTTCCTGATGCTGACTTGTGGTAACTAGTTACCTTCCTTAATAAGCCCACTAAATTGTGAATATTGTCTGTGAGTTCTGTGAGGCCAACTGGGACCGATAATTGAACCCGACAGAAAGGCAGTGTGTGAGGGAGGAGTGGGTGGTGTCAGAATAGATATTGAAGGATGAAGGATGGAGGCATGTCTGAACTCTGCCTCATGGAAACAGTGAAGCCAGAGAAAGTCAAATACGGCCCTCTGATATGTCTTCCTACATTTAAAGAAGCCAATCCAATTACTAGCACTAACAAATAAGAGAAACAACGTTACTGGATAACTCAACAGGATATTTGAGTTGGCAGAAGAACAGAACAGCTTATTGAGTCTGAGGAACAAAAGTAAAGAAACATGATCCCAAGGAACACCATCAAGCAAATCAATGCAAATATTATGGAAGTCCCAGAAGAGGGCAAAGGGTAACTAAATAAAACTTAATAGACAACAGCAGAACATTACCAAAACTTGACAAAGGACAAGAATGTACATATCAATGACACTTAAGAATTTCCAAATCAGAAGAAAGCCTGAGAGATCCACACCAAAATATCTTATCATCAAACTCCTTAAAAAAAAGATAAAATCTTGACAATATCAAATAAAATGAAGTACCAATTTACATATATAGAAACCCTGGAAACCAGGAGGTAATAGAGTCACATATTTAAAATAATGAAAGAAATGAACAGCCATCCAAGATTCCTATAGCCAGCAAAACTTTCCTTTATAAATGAGGATAAAATTCAAGAAAACAAATAAAACCTGAGGGAATGTTGAGACATTCCTTTAGATTGAAATACAAGGATAGTAGATTGCAAGATGAAGCAATATAGAGAAAAAGGTGTTAGGTTCCTGGATTCAGGTACCTGAAAGAATTCACACAGCAGAAGCAGGTTTGTAATCCAAGTGATTTTATGGGGAAAAGGAAAGTTTCAGGTATTACAGCCTCAAAAAATACACATTGTTTTAAGAAAGCATACAAGGATCCGCAGAACTGCACATGGGTTCACTGCTGAATGGGGAAAAAACACATAGAAAGAACAGGAACACATAACCCAGCACGTGGAACCAGGAAATCCCAGGGGCCAAAAGGGCTCCCACCCCCCACTTGTGGAGAATGCTGGAATGGAAGGAAGTCAAGGCAGGGTCTTTATTCCCTCCTCTCCACAACGGCTGGGGGAAGCATGGTTGAAGGTATTGGTTGGTTCCACTGGCTTGAGTTTAGGCCCACCTGTGTGAGGTAATGTAACTGAGCCTAATCTGTGTGCCCTGGTGGACCTCCCCTCGGGGCGGAGGGAGCTCTTGTCTGAGCATGCTCAGTTTGATTGTTCTAAAATTTAATGGATGCCTGATTTCTTCCAATCCTTTTGCTTTAGCCTTATGCAGTTACTGCGGAGACAACCCCCTTGTGGTGCTTATGTAATCTGATGTCAATTTGGGACTTGAGAGGATTAAGAGTGAAGTGGTGGAGTCTAGTTGGTCAATCAGGATAGCCAGTGAGGCCTCTGTGTGGGCATTGCCTTCGCCTGAGAATTCTGGGAACTCCAGTATTTCCTCCTTAAACAGGAGACGCTTCTCTCTCTCAGCTCACTTCCTTGGAGATGCTCTACTGGCAAGACACATGGCACTACGTCCTGGTAGCTGGGAAAGCCACACGGACCTACCCTGATGCAACAGACCTCTGGAGCCAGAGAAGCTACATAGAGAACCCTGCCAGCGCTGAGATGTTTACAATGCTACTGGATCCAAAAACTTTCTACTCGCTGGTTCAAGATCGTCCTGCAATCGGAGTCATTGCATGTTTCGTGAGTCTGACGAGGCCTTTACAGATTGGTATCAGACATATGGGCTAATATTGGGCTCACGGACTTGACCTGGACTGGGCTGGGACGTTTTCACAATATTCAGTTGTTCTTCTATATAAACCTCTTTCTTATAAACATGAGTTTCTATGAATTTGTTTCTCTTGTCTACCCAGACTAACACTCCCCCTTTATGGCCCCTATTCTGGCTACCTAACATATTTAGCCAACACCTAAGTTGAATGCAAACATTTTTCTTTGGTCTTCTTTATTCAATATTCAAAAGTATACAAAAGAGGATAATAAAGATGGTTCAAAATCCAAAAATTAACTAAGCGCCAAAGTACGTGGTACTACTGGAAGAAATGAGGAGCAAAGAGAGGATAACCCACTTAACAAGTAACAAAATGACAACTATATGACAGGGACTTCAAGTGTGTGCAAATATGGAATTTAAAAACTGAAAAAAGTCCCAGAAACATTTGAAGCTCCTTGGTAAGTACTTCCTTAGTGGTAGTAACTTTCAATATGAAAGTATTAAAATGTCCAGTGTAAAAGCAGAGACCTTGTGATATGCATATGATACAACTTTGCTTATGGAAAGCTAAGAGGATTCAACACATTAATGAAGAACTGAGACTAAAGCTTTCTGTAGGGATTATGGCTCGATGAAAAAAAAAGCCTCATGCTCGGGCCAATAAACACAATGATAAAAAGAGAAAAAAATAAATTGACACGGATTTCATTTATTTCAATGCATAATCAACATTCATGGAATTAGTGAAGAAATCAAGCCATGAGATGAATGCTGCAAAAGACTTCTTTAAAGTGTTAAAGAGCAGCAGAGTCAGCAAAATGACTGTCAGACAACAAACTCGGACAACTCTCAGCAATTATAGAGAAGGTCCACTAGGAGCGATATCCTAAACTTCATGGAAGAGAATCTCAATATGAAGTACATCCAAGCTTCTTAAACTGAGAGAGCAGTAGCAACTACTAACAGATTCCCCTCTTTGTTATAGGCTGTCCACACGCTGGGGAAGCTTCCCTCCTGCCTGGCATAGCCAATTTTTTCTGGTCCCTGAGCTAACCCAGCTGACCAAGCCTCTTGGCTTGCTGTCCTCTGGTGAAGAACAGCTTTGCAGAGTCAGCTTGGTGCAGACAGTCACTAGCCAAGCTTAACTTTTGCTTTGTTCTACAGTTCCACCAGCCCTTGCTCAACATTCCTCACCTTGCCACCCCCAAGCAGGAAATGTGTTAGAAAACAACACAATTAGGGGGCAAGGGGGAAAGAGAAGCCTAGCACTTTCCGCACCAATCTCAAAGTAGACTTGAGAGGTTTAATTTAACCCCCCCATTGGGTGAGAAATCCACACACCTGGCCTCTAGACCTGGCAGGAACCCCATCTTATCCCTCAAGGGGTGGAGTCAAGGGACAGAGTTTTTGTGGGTTTTGAACTGCGGACCATGCTGATCGCAACCCAATGTGTAACCACTGTACCACCAGGGGTCCTTTTATCTCAGTAAAACTATGAAAACTAGTCCTCGGTTTATCTGACCCCAGCCATGCTATTTTTTAATCACCTAATATGTATATGAAAGGTGAACAATGAATAAGACAGAGGTGAATTGATAACTATGAATTATGATATCGCAGAAAAGCACTGACAAAACATCAACAGCCAGAAGAGCAAACAAAGCTATGCTGGAAGAGCTACAGCGGGAGTGCCCCTTAAAGAGGCCGACTCCGTGTATATGTCATCTGGATGGCAAGTCCCTGGATGGTCAAAAAGAGGAAGCCTCTCAGTGGTATACATTGACACCATGACTGCAATAATGGGCTCAAACAGCAATGTTTGAGAAGAGGGTGCGGGGCAAGGCAGTGTTTCATTCTGTTGTACATCTAGTTACTATGAATAGGACTTGGTGGCACCTAACAAAACTATATTCATATCTCCTTCTTACATAATAGGAGCATAATCCACACATTCAATAAAATCCATTCTCAAGAGGTAAAACTTACTTCAATATATAAGCTTTTGGGAGGCTTCATATCCTGTGTTATGTCCAAACCTTCATTTCCTCCCAATGACCTCATGTAAGTAGCAAGGGACTTCTTATAACAACTGAACCATTCTATCTGAAAACAGAAAAATGGTCTTTTTACCAAGTGACAAAGAAAAGAAGCTTGCCAACATTGTGTAATCGTGACTTCAAACAGCACATACGCCCATGTAGATCATGAGTGTGGCATTCCTGTATTTATATAGCGAACATTAATGGTTGTCTTCTACGAGTCAGGAACTGTCTGTGCACTTAGGATGGAGCATTCAACCAAAACAGACAAAATTCTTGTTATCACATAGCTTACAAACCAGTAGACCTAAGCACAGATCTAAAAAAACCATTCAACCAGAAACAACACTACGAAAAACACATGATTCAGTTATGGTCGCTTTAAATACTGCACGGACTCTTTTTATAAGAATGGAACAACATGCTTGAGCAGACAATGCAAATGTCCCCAAAGAGAAGGAAGGACAAGCAAAATGAGGAGTGCACACAATAGAAGATAGTGAGGCTTACTTTGGAATTCAGTTCTAAGTTGTATCTGACAAGGGTAAACCTTTATCACATGTAAAGTGGCGCAAGAGGTCACATTATTTTACGACTGCATTTGTAGGAAAGTCAGTCATCGGAATTCTATAAATGTAAAAAAGTAGATTAAGAGTTGCCAAAGGGCTGGGGGAAGGAAATAATAATAAAAGGCATTTGTTATTTTTTAAAGTCCATTATGGTTAGGGTGAAAGTTTACAGAGAAAACTCATGTTTTATACAATAATTTATATATATTTTGTTTTGTGACATTAGTTGCAATCTCCTCAGAATCTTATTTATGTATAATTACAGAAAGGTAGGCAAAACAAAGATGTACAGGTTAATGACATTAAGAAACAGCCTGGTCAAGGAGTAACACATCCTCAGCCCCAAAATGGAGACTTATCATTTTGTTCCATTCTGAAAATTTTACATTATCACCCAAGAATGCATCCCTAAAGCACTAGTTTAGTGCTGTTCATTATTTGTACTTTAAATAGATCCACACAGTATTTATTATTTTGTGACAAATTTCTTTCACTAAACATATTTTGGATTTCTGAAATTCTACTTTAAAGTGATGAAGAGCAAGGATGTCACACTTTGAGGACTGAGCAATGCCATGGGATTTTCCATTGACCTTAGCCATGGGATTTTCCATTGCCTCATAAGCATATGAAAGTTGGACAACAATTAATAAAGACCAAAGAATAGATGCCTTTGAATTAGCATGTTGGCAAAGAACACTGAAAGTACCATGGACTGCTAACTGAACAAACAAATCTGTCTCGGAAGATCACAGCCAGACTGATCCTTAGAGATGAGTATGGCAAGACTTGTCTCACAAGTTTTGGGCATGTTTTCAGGAGACCAGTCCTTAGAAAACGACACAATACTTGGTACAGTGCAAAGTCAGTGGGAAAAACAAAAACAACTCAAGGAGATGAATTGATACGGTAACTCAACAATGGGTTCAAACATAACAATTGTGAGGATGCAGAGTCCAGTAGTACTTCATGCTGATCTAGACAGGGCCACTATGAGGCGGAACTGACGAGAAGGCACCCACCACTACTATGTTGGTTAGTATTGGGTTATGTGTTGGCTAAAGCCAAGGTCAACAGTTTGACTCAACCAGTTACACCTAGGGAGAAAGGGGATTTCTGCTCCTATAAAGAAATACAGCTTCAGAAACCTAAAGAGCCAGTTCTACTTTGCTCATCCTTAAGGATTGTTAAAAGTCAATGGCAGTGGGTGTTTTACACAATTAATGTATGTATGTATGGATTGTGATAATAGTTGTATGAGCCCCAATAAAATGATTTTTAAAAAAGAAATTATGACATAAGATTATCTCTCTCTAAAGTGTCTTGGAGTCTCTAACTTGTAAACTACTATTTGTCTACCTTCATGGAAAAAAATAATACACTAATCTTTGTTAAAGATGGCATCACCTATCCCTTATCGGTGAGTTCAAAGTGAAATGTTCACATATAGAAACTGAATTTCGGTTTATGCTCTGAGAAGGAAAAGGCAGAGGCAGTGATTCTCTCCATAGACTAGACCTTGTAGAGACTCTATTAACACCGAATTTGGACCCCAGCTATAAGGGATTTCCATTGAACTCAAGGTCAAAATGAAGTCTAAAGTATGGAAATCTAATCTCAAGACTAACATTATAATTGTTAATTATAATTTTCTGGTTCTAAAATCAGCATCTTGAAGTCTTACTTGTGTGCCTTGTCATGACTACCTTGTACTAAACTAAAAAAGTTTATGCACGACAAGTTCATGTATTTATGTTTAAAATAAAATCCTCATCTATTGGTTACTTAAATTTTAAGATAAAATCCTACAAGAACTATTACTCTTAAACACTCTATGTTTTTAAAAAAATACTATAGCTATTGTTATTAGAGAAAGAACATGTTCTGTTCATTTCACCATAATAAAGAGGCACCCCTCAAGTCCACTTAATGTAAGATTCCGGCACAAAGACCATGGAAAAAGAACCTGAAAAATTAACTGGTAACGTAATTATTTAGTAGTTCCCTCAAGAAGCTGAGGTACTTTGTTTCTTTCTCCAGAACATGAACAGAATAAAAATAAAGCATGGAAATGTACTTAGCAATCCAAGATCAGAGGAGGCAATGGTATTAGAGATTAAAACCTGAGCAGACTGCGGATGACAGTGGAAGCCCAAACTCCATTTGCACAGTTCCCACACAGATTAAGCCTCCAGTGAATCTCCTTAGACCATGAACAAAGAATGGAAATAGTCTTGTTATACACTGAGTGCATTGGAAAGTAGATTAACACAGATAATTTTTAACGTTATTGTTTTTCTCTCTTTTGGTCCCTTTTAAATTTGTTCTAGTTTTTATATTTTCTTTTGGATTGAGGGCTGTTTTTTTTGCATATGATTTTCTTTCTTTTTTTTTGGAGTTTTCAGTGGTTTATTGAGCATTCAATATTTTGCCATGATGACTTAGGATAGTTAGGTGTTTTTTTTTATTTTGTGTTTTACATTTTATTAGGGGCTCATACAACTCTTATCACAATCCATACGCATATGATTTTCTTTAAATAAAATCTAGGATAGGACTTAGTTACTGTGAAGACTATAAATGGATTAAGTTTCTTTGGGTTAGGACAGGGCAGGCTGGGGCAAATGGTGAGTTTAAGACTGAAGAAAATGTTCTAAAATTGATGGAGATCATAACTGCACAGCTCTTTTTAATATATTTAAACCACTGGGTTGTGTGGTATATGAATTATGTCAATTAAACTCAAGTTAAATTTTTTTAATGCAGTTAGCAAGTAAATTGTTTATAAAACTCATGGCAAATTTACTGAATACATGCCGTGGCAATTACATTATATCCTGTCAGCCTGTCAATAAAATTGCAGCTTGATGACCTCATTTTGAGGCATGACAGAAATAAGTAGCTCAATGGAGATCAAACCCAGTCTCTCTGCCTTCCTTTTCTGCGCTGAGACGGTCAGAGAGCTGGAGGAGACCCGTGCCAACACTGAAATGCATACACTGCCACTGGATCCACAAGACCTTCTACCCACTGGCCTGCGATATTCCTGCATTTGGCATCATTACATATACTGTGAATCTAAAGAGGAATTTATCGACTAGTACCGAACATATAGGCTAATATCGGACTTATGAACTTGATCTGAACTGGGCTGAGATGTTTTCTCAATATATAATTGCTCTTTTATATAAAGTTCTTACACACATGAGTGTATGACTGTTCCTCTAGTCAACCCAGACTAACACTTTCTTTCATAAGTGATATACTATACCAAACTCACACAATAACAGCATTGATCACATTCCGTTCTATGCTATGTTCCAAATGGGCAGCCTTAATCATCCTGTAACAACCCTGTTAATACAGCAGTTCTCAACCTGTGGGTTACGACCTCTTTTGGGGTCAAAGGACCCTTTCACAGGAGTCACTTAAGACCATTGGAAAACATGTATTTCCAATGGTCTTAGGAACCAAGTCACTGCTCCTCTATCCATCTCCAGGAGGGTCTGCCCACATACGAGTACGCAGCGTAATGACATAATCAGACAACCCCATCACATTCAACTTGTACAAATAAAGGTGGATGTGACAGGGTTGGCACCACAATGTGTTTATGTGGACAAGTCACACATGCGTAGAGAGCAGCTGCTGTGTTAAAAGCAGCAACAGTGTTAAAAGCAGCAGTATTGGTGGTAAATGACACTTCATGAATTATTATTTCTGGGTAAAATCATAAACTACTGCAAAAAATCGATATCTGTACCATGGGAACTTTATCTGGATGCTGATTGGTCTTTTTATATTCAGCTGTGGTTGATGTGAATACTGCTCCTTGTGATAGTAACAGGTATGTAAAAACACAACATAATGTTAAATCATAGGAAATTTTAATAAACTGTATTGACTAAATTGTGCCATGTATCATCTTTAGTACTATTTTTTTTAAATAAGAAATTTAAACAAGACGCTTGACTTGAAGGGAAAACTATCTAGGCTTCATTGAGAGTAATTTACGCCTACTTAAAGACAGATTGCCCTACATGTAATAGCTACATGCAAAAATGTTATAAAACTGTCCTTGGTTTTACAATGATAAATGAAAAACATAAAAATTCTTCAATCGAACAAGGCATGCAAGGATTTTTTTCATGTCATTTTTTTTGTTTTTGTTAAACAGTGAGAGCAAAATAACCTACTGAAATACAAAGAGAGAAGCTGAAAGAGCAAGCCACTGATGGAGAAGGGGAGCTTTCACAGAACCAGTGTTTTCCCCATCCCATCTCCACCTGATGTTGATCAAAACATACCATTGGTGATTTAGTAAACGAATAAATAAACAAAGGGAAAAATTTAATATGCTTGTGTACATGCATCAGTTACTTTGTGTACAATAAAGGAATGAGGAAGGGGAAATGAAATAAAGAGAAAACTATACTGTAGTTGTCAGGAGGTGGTGGAATCAAACTGTGGTTTTCTAATCGAGAATGGATTCTTGGTCGGCTGGAAGAGAGTTCTGGAGGAAAGGAGCAGGCTCCCTTAGAAGATGCCTCCTGTCTGCTGCTGGAACACATCAATTGTATCTTCATCCTCCATTTCCAACTGTGCAGGTGTGTCTGTTTCATTGATTGGCTGTCTGTCGAATCAAATCAGATCTGACTCATTGACAAACCCTGTTCACAATAGGCTTCCATTAGCTTACTAAGTGGGTGTGCCTCTGAATCTTAAACTGCACCACAGAACCATCCTGCCCTACCACCTTCAAGGTAATCTGATCATTGTTCTCAGTCTTGACTCCTCCCTTGAGTTTTTTGTTGGCCAGGGTGAATGCTGAAGTCTTCTCAAAAGAGGTACCAGGTCCGCACCAAACGAGCACACAGGCAGCTGCAGGAACAGCAGGAGGAGGTGGCAGTGGTGGAGGAGGGAGAGCCATCTTTTGTATTATTAAAGCTATGGTTATATATTATTTTCATTAGCCAACCATCCCATGACAATGGATCATGTAGAAGAACGTTAAGAAAAGATAGTGAGGATTTTTTATGGTATGGTTTTACTTCAATGACAGCAGGAACTGAGAAACTACAATGTCTTACTTGTTGTGAAGTTCTATTAGTTGAATCCATGAAGCTGAACAAACTAATATGCCATTTTGATAGCAAATATCCGAGCTTTGCTGGCAAGGATACCAACTATTTTAAAAGCAAAGCTGATGATAAACTCAAGAAAGCCAGACTTGACACTGGTGGCAAGTACCACAAACAAAACGTAGCAGTCATTGAAGTTTCATATTTGGTGGCACTCAGAATCACCAGCGCTATGAAACCCTACACCATTGCTGAGGATTCACTGTTGCCAGGGGCCAGTAAATTGTTCGAGTTATGATCAGAGATGAATTTGTTACAAAATTGAGCGCAATTTTCTTATCAAATGACACTGCCTGCAGAAGAATAGCAGACAAGGCTGCTGATATTCTTGATCAGATAATCCAGGAAAGTAAATCTGCTCCACTTCCAATATTTAGCATCCAGCGTGATGAATCTACAGACGTTGCAAACTGTTCACAGTTACTGTTTACCTGAGGCATATTAATGATGGCGACTTTAAATATGAGTTTCTTTTTTTGCAAACCTCTTAAAATGGCAACTACTACACGTGATGTATTTGATAGTTGGTTCATTCTGAAAGAGCATAAGATCTCTTGGGAAAAGGTTTGTGGTGTCTGCAGATGATGCTCCACTATGCTAGGATGTCAATCTGAATTTCAACGTTTGGTACTGAGTCACCGAAAGTCACCGGAACTCACTGTATAACTCATCAGAAAATATTAGCAACAAATACACGGCCAAAAGAGTTACAAGAAGTAATGAGAAGCATCATAAATTCTGTCAATTTTGTAAAGGCGAGCACTTTAAACAGTCTACTGCTTTCGCAACTGAAGTGAGACGGTTGTCCAGAGGAAAAGTTTTAAAAGGTGTTTTTGAGCATGGTGATGAACTCAAAACGTTTTTTATCAGAAAACATGACCGCAGTTCAAAGCATTTTGCAGCGATAAAAGTGAGATACAGAAAATAGTTTGATTGCCATCTTTGCCATCTTGAATGAGTTACAATTTATTACTGCAAGGACAAAATGCAACATGCCTTGATTTATCTGAAAATATCTGATCATTCCAAAGGAAACATCAGCTTTGGGGGAAAAAATTGGATGAAAATAAAATTTACCAAAAAAATAACAAAAAGAAAATAAAATTTACATGCCTACCCTATCTGTTTTCTTTGAAGAACATGACACTGAACCAGACAAAAGGATTACAATTTCTGTGAAAGAACACTTGCATATGCTTGCAGATGAAATTTCATCGTACTTTCCAAATCTACCCGACACCTCATTTGCACTTGCCAGAAGCCCATTTACAGTCAAAGTTGAAGATGTTCCTGAGATAGCACAAGAGACGTTTATTGAACTAACAGCGATGCAGCGAGAACTGATTTCTCTACCATGCCAGTTACAAAATTCTGGATCAAGTGTTTGCAGTCAGGTCCTGTTCTGTCTGAGACTGTGTTGCACCTTTTTCTTCCATTTCCAACAACTTATCTTTGTGAAACAGGGTTTTCCAGCTTGTTTGTTATCAAGTCTAAATAAAGAAGTAGATTTGTTGTGGAAGATGATCTTGTGCTCTTGCAAAGACTGTCTGGAGAATTTCTGATCTATTGAGAAAGAAACTATCTCAACCTTCTGGCTTTTTACGCACACTGTCGCAAAATGTAGCAATGTAGTTCACTATTGTTATATTAAGACTGTTACTCATGCTACCCCATGCTTCAAGACAAAATTTCATTTATTTATAATTAGAAATCAGTATTTCACAAGATATAATTACCTATTTTTGTGATTAATCACTATGCTTTAAATATGTTCAATTTGTAAACTAAAAATATATCCTACATATCAGATGTTTACATTATAATTCACAACAGTAGCAAAATTACAGTTATGAAGTAGCAACAAAAATGATATTAAGATTGGGGATCACCACAACATGAGGAACTCTATTCAAGGGTCGTGGCATTAGGAAGGTTGAGAACCAAGGCTGTAGTAGGACACACTATGACCCCATTTTGTAAATAAAGGAGTGAACACAGAGCAATGAGGTTACTTGCCCAAGATTAGAAAGCAGTGTCAGGAGTTGAAACCAAGTGTTCTGACTCTAATGTTCTATCTTGAAATACTGGTCTAGCACCCTACCTTCAGTGACAAATACTCATCTTATTCTGAATATTTATTCATGCTGACTAGAAAACTACATATCTCCTAAGAATAATGTCGGCTTTTCAACTCCACTGATGAATCACTAATAAATAAAAGAAACTCCTTTTTTTATTGTTTGTCAGTTTTCCCTGTAGCACTAGAATTACTTACTACTACTCCCTTCCAGGAGGGTACCCCAGTGGCAGTTGCTACATTTTTCACTATTAATGGAAAGGTTGGCAATTTGAATCCACTTAGCTACTCTGTAAGAGAAAAATATGGCAGTTGGTTTCCATAAAGATTGATAGTGTATATGGATTATGTGCCAAATAAGACAGTTCAAAACAAAAATAATGTATAGCCTTATAAACCTCTGAGGCAGTTTTAGTCACAATCGACTTGAGAGTAATGAGTTTGGTTTTATACTTCCCATGCCTATTGCAGTAAGTACTAACTGCTTAAAAAACGCTGAAAACTTATTGCTGAAAAGGTGATCAAATCATGGATCAAATGATAGCAACTCAAAAGATTAGCTAGGAATCTTGGAGTAGTAAGCTTATGCTAGTGAGGAATAACTCAGAAAAGTATGGTAAGAATGGTTGCTTAATTCAAAAAGTATGTGTCAATAAATTATATATACAAACTGCTGAGTTAGTAGTTTATATTTACCTCTACACATTCTCACAAACAAAATATAGAAAATTTACAGAAAACAGAGAAATACCAGTAAACATCATTGTAGAAAAAAAAAAAGCCAGGATCTCAGTATTTTCCCAAAATCATTAACTTGAAAAAGTGCTAACTTACTTCTTCAGCAGACATGTGAAATCGTAAAGCATTAGGCAACACACTGCCATATTCCCACCTAAGTGCACGAATCCGCAGTAACCGGTCATACCTAGGACATTGAGAGAGTATTAGCATACAAACAAGCAGGAAATCAGACATTGTTCTATCAGTAAGGACTCAAGGATCTTATCAACTAAACTGTCATTTGTGGATTTTTTTTTTTTAAGATTCTGATGCAAATAGATCTACTCTAAGAAGACATCTTTGGGACTACCAGAAATCGGGAATAGGAACTGGGCTGATGCCCCTAGCACTGTTCATTGTCGTAACTGTGATGGTGACACAGCAGTAATGTGGAAAAAGATCAGAAAGGCCCTTATTTCTTAGAGATGTATCCTAAAGTATATAGTGGTAAAATGTTATCTGATGTTTAGTACTTAGTTTTAAGTAGCCTAACATACATATGTCATAAATTATGGAAAATGTATTGTTAAATTTATAAGACAACTCCAGGAGCTTCACTATATTATTCTCTCTGCTTTCAAGAATAGTGCAATCTTTTACAATACAAATTTTAAACTGGAAAAACGAAATTAAAATGCTTACATTAAATCAAACTTAAAAGAAATAACTCACTGCCACATGGAGTTGTTTGACTCATACTGACACTGTAAGGACAGGATAGAAGCGCACCAGTGAGTTTCCGAGATTGTAACTCTTTTTTAAGAGTAGAAAGCCTCATCTTTTCCCCGCAGAACAGCTGGTGGTTTTGAAATGCTGTTTCTGGTTAACAGTCCAGCGCATAAACACTGAAAACACTCTCACTTCCATCAAGCCAATGCTGACTCATAGCAAACCCCTGTGGGTTTCCGAGATTGTAATTATTTACAGGAATAGAAACACGGCCTTTTCCCCTCGGAACTACTAGTGGTTTTGAACTGTGGACCATGTAGATCACAGCCCAACAAGTAACCATGCTACCAGGGCTCCATGCATAACCACAGAGATAAATAAATCTGAGATCTGTTGCTATCAACAAGAAACTTAATTGAGAAACCCCATGGAAAACTCTTCTTTGTTTCCTGCTACTACAAGTAAAATCACAGCAGCTTACAAGTACGCAATAGTGCAGCGTCGATTTCTTAACAAAGAACAGTGCCGAAATTTGATGGTTGGTATCAAATTGCTTCTTCCGTCTGATTTTGCTTCATTACTAGGAAGAGAATTAAAGAGAAAATGGATAAATACACTGCAGAACAACAAAAATTTTTAAGTTTTATTGACATGTAACAATTCACATCAAACAATTCAATAGTTATTAAGAATTGTACAAAAAACTGTACAATTACCACTACAATCAATTTTAGAACATTTTCTTATTTCTTGTACTCATTGTTATTAGCTTCCTGTTTCCCACCAACCACCCCTACAATCCCCACAAGAAACCATTAAATCCAGTTCCTGGCACTACAGAACCAAAAAAATTAATTTTTCCATGATATTTTTCAAAGGACTGATACACGTACACATTTTTACCTATTTGTACGTAACAGTTTACCTAAGCAAATTGTGCTGCTTCTACTTCAGAACTTTTATTTTCACATTACAAGATTAAAGTAAGAAAAAGCCAAGTTAACTAACTTGTCAATGCAATGATACTATAATAATTTAATCTCCTTTAACCATTTGGTATTGTACAGTTTTGCACACTGATTGCTTTCTATTATTTCAAAAGACAAGTGTCCTATTTGTTCACTGAGGTAAGAGAAAACCTGACATCATGGCCCGAAGAAGGTGGTCTTACATGATGTTTCTATTGTATGAGCACTCCGCTTCTAGGAGCACTTCCGAATCCTCACCACACTACTGTAGCTGGACATGGAGTCAGCAGTTTATTCATTCAACAAATATTTGCTATTTCCCCATCTATATTTTTTACTATACTTTAGGGTTTTTTCATATACAGAGGAAGTAGTTTCACCCTATAAAATGCACATCTTCTTAGACACTTGATATGGATCACATTTTAAAACCAGAAGAACAAAAGGAGTAAGTATCTACTTTAGCATTTTAAAGCAATTAGATGAATATAAAAAGGGTCCACCATGCTTTGTTCCACATAATGCACTAGGCCCTGAAAACAGGAAAAATGCACACCCTGTGCTGTTAGGTTTTTCTATCTGCTGTCACTCTATGGGTACCAGATTATGGTCTACATTGTACAAACTAAGCACAAATACACCTAATACCAAGTACTTAAAAACATACATCAAATGTCCTAAAAAAATCACATTTATAGGTGGGTAAATAAAAAGATTTCTTTTGATATATAATTTAACCAGACATTGCTTACAGTGATTGTTTTCTCAGAAGGACATCAGGAAGATGGGGGACAAATTTTTAAAACAAGAATTTACAAGTGTTATGAATACAAGAAAGTAGTTCAAAGTGGAACACATCCTGGCCCACCAAGCCCTGAGGACGATATTTCCACTCAGAGAAGTCAAAGCACAGAGAGGACCATATGGCCAGTCCACTATGAGACACGATGTACCTCACTGACCCATAGTGCTACCAGGGGACAACACTGGAAACACAGTGTGGGAACTGTGCCCAATCTGACCCCATCACACTGAGGCAAAACACTAAGAGCCATGCAACAGAACAGCAAAGGAAGCAGAGCAAAGAAGTCTTGAGGGAGTACAAAAAATAGACTTTGGGGCCAGAGTGTGCCACCCCATCAGACTCAACTGGAAAACACTCCTAAAGGTCAACAAACAGACCTTGAACTATTTACAGGCTTTTCTTTTTTTTTTTTTTGTCTTTTTTTGGTTTTCTTTTGTTGCTTCGTTTTGCTGTCTTGTTTTTGTGCATATTATTATCTCTGCAATTCTATCTAGAAAAAATAGGCGGGATAAACAATCTGAAGGAGAAAACAAAGGACTGCTGGTTCTGGGGAGATATGGGAGCAGGGGAGGCGGGGGTAGGGGGAAAGGAAGTGGGTGTTAACAAACCTAGGGACAAGGGAACAATAAGTGATTCAAAATCAATGGCCAGGAGGGTGCAGGAGGCCTGGTAGGGCTTGATCAAGAGCAGTATAACCTAGAGGAATTACTGAAATCCAAATGAAGACTGAGCATGATAGTGGGACAAGAAGAAAGCAAAAGGAAATAGAGGAAAGAATTAGGAGTCAAAGAGTATTTAAAGGTCTAAATACAGGTGTGTACATGCCAATATTTATATATGATGATGGAGAAGTAGATCTAATGTGCATGTATTTATAGGTTTAGTATTAAAGGACATTGCTTTGTTCTATTAAATTGGCATTCCATGATGCTCACCTTCCCTACATGATTGCTGAAGACAAAACAGGTGCATAAGCAAATGTGAAAAAGAAAGCTGATGGTACCAGCTATCAAAAGATATGGCCTCTGGGATCTTAAAGGCTTGAAGATAGAGACCCACATGGATGAAGCACACTAACCTGTGTGATCACGAGGTATCTATAGGAAAAGGTACCAGTCATCAAAGAACAAAAAAAATCATCATTGTGAATGAGGGGGAGTGAGGAGTGGAGACTCAAAGTCCATCTGTAGGCAAGTAGACATCCCTTTACAGCAGGGTCACAGGGAGGAGACGAGCCAGTCAGTGTGCAGTATAACACTGATGAAACACGCAACTTTCCTCTAGTTCTTTAATGCTTCCTCCCCCAATTATCATGATCTCAATTCTACCTTACAAATCCGGGTAGACCAGAGGCTACACTGATACAGATAAGAGCCGGAAACACACTGATACAGATAAGAGCCGGAAACACAGGGAATCCAGGGCAGATAAACCCTTCAGGATCAATGAGTGCAGCAATACCAGGAGGGTAAGGGGAAGGTGGGGGAGAAAAGAGGAACCAATGATCCACATATAACCCCCTCCCTGGGGGTGGAAAACAGAAAAGTGGGTGAAGGGAGATATTGGACAGTGTAAGACATGAAAAAAATTTTATAAATTATCAAAGTTTTGTGAGGTAGGGAGGGAGGGAGAAGAAGGGTAAAAAATGAGCGGATACCAAAGACTCAAGAAGAAAGAAAATGTTTTGAGAATGATGATGGCAACAAATGTGCTTGACATAATAGATGGATTTATGGATTGTGCAAAGAGTTATTTATACAAGCCCCCAATAAAATGATTTAATAAAATAAATAAACCTAACCAAACTCACTACCAAAAAAAAAAAATTTCCTGTATCCATTGCTGGTAGGAATGTAAAATGGTATCGCTAATGTAGGTAGTAGTGTCGCAGCTCAACAAAAATCTGATCTACTACACCCAGATTTGAAAAGACATGCAAACAGACTTGTACACCAACATTCCTTGCTATACTATTTGCAATGGGTGAAGATAAGAACCACCTAATGCCCATGAATAGGAAAATGTGATATATATGTGTACACACTACTGCTGCTGCTGATGTTACTCAGCCAATCGGAGAAATGAAGAATTGGCACAATCTACAATATGGATGGGACTCGATGTCATTAAACTAGTGAAAGAAGTCAACCACAGCACGGGACTTGGTTTCAATCTCTTGCCACCAAGAACAGTGGCCCAGAACTACCAGTCTGTTTTAATGCTTCTTTGCTTTTTATGGCAGGTGTGGCTCTGCTGTTGTAAATATTATTGGAACGTTTGCCCTATCACCAACTCCTGTTGTTTCTGTAAATAGTGCTCAGTCACTTAAAGGTTTAATTTACACAAGTCAACAATTCATGTATTGCAGTTCACAGCTGGCCCATACTTGTATAATTTCCCTTTCTCGACAATGTTCTAAATTCTGTAACATTGGCTAAACTAATGACACCATCAAAGTGTACCGGCTACACATTAGACTCCTAAGTGAAACATCAGCAGTTTAAAGTCACCAGCCAAGTCTGTGGGGGAAGGATGAGGCTTTTTACTCCTGTGATGATGTGCAGGCTGGGAGACTCACAGGACAGTTCTACCCTGCCCTATAAAGTTGTCATGAGTCAGCAAGGGGATGATAATTGATAATGTTCTGTAACATAAAATGACAATGATGTCTCTTAGGTGAACCAGAGTCATTTATAAACCATGAGTGGATTTTAGGCTTGTACTTAATTCTAGTCCCAATCTAAGAACAGCTAGTTCTTATGACATGGTCCTGCTTGGTGGTTGCCCTCATGAAGAAATCACTGAAGATATGAGTCTACAGCAAAATGTGGTGAAGAACCTAGATGGTGCCCAGCTATTAGAAAAAATAGTGTTGGGGATTTTAAAGGTTTGTTTTCAAACAAGCAGCCATCTAAGTGGGGTGTCACATGGAAGGAGCACATCAGCCTGTGTGAACATAATCCAAATCTAAAGGCTGGAATGATATCAAAGCTTAAATTGTGAACAATTGGTTTGTAGAAGGCTATGGTTGTCAGTGGAAGCCCAAAATCCATTTAGAGGGTCCACAAAGAGATCAAGCCTCTTGTGAATTCCCTCTCGTTATAGCTGAGGGATGTGAAGAGCTCTATTATCAGACACTGTAAATCAATGTCAGACATAGATCAAAATGCAGTATATCTTATTTGATTTTCCTTTGGACCCATTTTAAAGCTGTTTCAATTTAAAAAAAAAAGTGAAGGGAAAATACTCATGAAGCAAACCCTTGGAGCCTCACTGTGACCATGGACGAGGGGTGGAGGGCCTCGCTAGCATGCAGAGCGCAGTGGATTCCTGCGGATGCGGTTAGGTTCAAACTCAGCACCCCACCATTTGCTCTCCCTTATGAGCCATCTAAATGTGTTCTAGTTCTTAAGATACTTGTAGCTTTCTTTTGACTGAGGTTTTTGTTTTACTTTCATAGTCTTGTTAGTGTTGTTTTTATTGTTTTCACTGTTTTTCTGTATATAAAATCCAAGATAGGTGAATCAGAGGCAGTAACTGGATTCATGGTTCCTTGGGGCAGGGCAGGGGAGGTGGGGAGGAAATGGGGAGCTAATAACAATGAGTCCAAGAATGAAGAAAATATCTAAACCTGATTATGGTGATGATTCTACAACGATATGTGAATTATATACCAATAAACTGTTAAAAAGTCCATCGCAAATTATATAATTAAGTGGTTCAATCATATTAAGAAGAGTTGTACAATCATTACCACAATCGAATTTAGAACATTTTCTTCCTTCTTGTACTCACTGTTATTATTGTACTCACTTCCTTCAAACCGCCCCGGCCACAACTCAGGAACCATTAATCAAGATATTGTCTCAATAGATATACCTACCCTAGATTTCATATACACTAAAACATTTAAAAACAGCAAAAAACCTACTAAAAATAACAAAGTAAAACAAAAGTATCCCAACTGAAAAGATAGAAAATATAAAAAACTGAAATCAATTTAAAATGGGTCAAAAAGGAGATCAATGGATATGGTGCTAAATTTTAAAGGAATTGCATCTGCAATAATCCACTTTCCAATGCACTCTGCATAACAGCAAGGCTAACCACAACACTTGTCTATGCTCAGAGAGGACTCACAGAGCTTTATCCATACATATTTCCCCTGCACTTTGTTTTTACTGAAGTAAAATGGGTCAAAACAGAGGTCAAATGATATCATGCTTTATTGTAATCATCTCTATAACACTCTCTGTCTGATAGCAAGACTACTGACATCCTTCAACTGAGTCAGAGAGGATTCACCGGAATCTTAAACCACTTGTGTGGAACTTGCAAATGATTTTGGATTTCCACTGTCATCCATATCCTTCTGCAAATCAGGTGTTCACAATTTAAGCTCTAATACTAGTCCCTCCTTCATATTTGAGTTTTAATTATTCACACTCCTCTGGTCACAAAGGCTGATGTGCTTCTTCCATGTGGACTTAGGTGACATTTCACTCAGAAGGCTGCTTGTTGAAAAATAAGACCCCCATGCGCCATTCTTTCTAAAAATCATACCATCTAAATTTCTTTACTACACTTTGCTATAGCATCCATATCTTCAGTGAGCATCAAAAAGGGCCAAGTCACAAGAACTAATTCTCATATTGGGCTAGAATTAAATGCAAGTCTAAATCCCATTCATGTTATCTATGGTTTACGTACATCTCTGGTTAATCTTAAGAGACATCATTGTAATTTTATATTAGAGAACATTATCAATCACCCCCAGGGGCACATGGCAATTCTATTGATAGTGTGAACTTTTTGATTAAAGAATCTATAAACGAATGCTGATCAAAAGGGAAAAATTCAAAATTGAATTTCAAATTACCAAGAACTCTAGACTTTCTAGAGCCACGTAAACTGGAAAAACCCAAGTCCTAAAATAATCCTTAAACCAAAAATATCCTCCAAAGTGGGTCACTCCACAAAGAGGTGGGATATGGGATAAGACCATCCACCTGAGGGTCTACACCAAGACAAGGCTGGGGCAAATCCCCACAGAAATGAAAGAACCTTGCCAGGAAATCAAGTTTAGGCCAGGGGAGAGGAACATCACTGATAGTTCTGTTGGCGAGCATGGTAGGTGATTGGGGAGAAATATCCTCACATTGGGAAGGGGTGCTAAACAATGATTGTAGGGAACCTATAGGGACAGATTTTATGTTCCTGGGTAAACACTACAAATATGTCTCTAGCCAAAGCTCAATAAAACATGCCATGGACTAAACACCAAGATGTCACTGGATGCTGACCTTGTGGTACGGTAAACCTTGTGGTCAGCATGGCATCACTCGGGCTACACAAGCGCTTAACACAGAGGCCCAGCAGAATGAACTGAGCCTGGCCTCAAAGGTGCCTGTACCCTTGGACTGAGGACTGGGGTGCTTAGATAGAAGAGGAAGCAGAGTGGCTGCCCTGGACCTGTGGAAGTGATGGTCATTGGACCTTGGGGGGAACCCCATTTGGTTGGAGTCCATCAAAAGGGACTCAGAATCACCATATATTTAGTACCTTGATGCTCCCCTCTCAGTGATATGACTGGCTTTGATCTGTTGGGCAGGGATTTAAACTTGGAAGAATTGATCCAGGATGTTTCCCCTGGCATCGATCCCCCCTGCTTAGGGTAAACAGAATTCAACTGAATATGAGATCTAACTGTGTGGAGCAACAACTCATGGGTTTCGGCTCAAGTTAGAACTGTACTTGCAGACTCCTCAAACCTACAGCAGAATGATGTGTCATCGGAAAACTTGATGGTGTTGCCAGTGCAATCATCTTATACTCCAGGGGGAATGATTGACAATGTGTTACTTTTCTGTTTCTATGGGTTTTTTTCCCTGCCTTTCATTTGCTTGTTTTGTTTGTGTTTGTCTTTAGTTGTCTGCTAGTTGTTTTGCTGCTGTTGGTGGGGTAGTTGGTCTTACAGGGTATTAATTTGTCATAGTATGGCTGTCAAAGTAAACCCGAGCTATGCATATCCCAGGGACAAGCAGATGGATTCTGGCCCCAATTTAACTTTAGTCCCAATCCAAAGACAGTTAGTTTGGATAACATGGCCTTGCCCACCTCATGTAATGATCACTGAAGATAAGGGTGCTACAGCTAAGTGTGGTGAAGAAAACAAATGGTGCTCACTATCAATCGGAATAGTGTGTGGAGTCTTAAATTCAAACAAGTAGTCATCTAAACGAGGAGTGAACTATGTCCACAAAGAAGAAGCACACCAGCTTGCGTGACCCAAAGGCACGCAAAACAAAATTCAAAAATGACAAAGGGAAAAGTATCAGAGCCCAAATTTCGAAGACCCAATTTATAGAATGTTATAGAAGATAGGGGGGCCCCAAACCCATCTGCAGAGTATCTAGTCAGATTAAGCCACCAGCAGATCCCCTCTAGTCACAGGAAAGTGTCTCGAACAGCTTTTCTATCAGATAGAGATCATTGTAAGTGTGATTATGCTGGAATGAACTGGATACATGGTCAGATGACCTCCCTTCTAACCTGAACTTGTTCTTGGTCAGTGGTTTTCAACCTTCCTAATATACATTTACTACAGTCCCTCATATTGTGGTGACCCCCCCAACCATAAAATTATTTTTGTTGCTACTTCATAACTGTAATTTTGCTACTGTTATGAATCGTCATGTAAAACCTGATAAGCAGGAAGTATTTTCATTGTTACAATTTGAACATAATTAAAGCAGAGTGATTAATCACAAAAACATTTTCTATTGTGAAAGACTAATTTCTAACTACAAATGAAATTAATTTTGTTGTAAAGCATAGTGTAGCATGGGTAACAGTTTTCACGCCAGTTACTCGTATGTGGGCATATCTGCATATGGGCAGCCCTGCCTAGAGACAGCTAGAGGAACAGTGTCTTGGTTCCTAAGACCATTGGAAATGTGTTTTCAGGTCTTAGGTGACTCCTGTGAAAGGGTTGTTTGACCCCCAACGGGTCGTAACCAACAGGTTGACAACTGCTGTTTAGGTGAGAGCATTTCTTGCTTGTTCTAAGACAAGGTGGTCTTTTCTTTCTTACTCATTATTTGTAATTTTATCTCTAAAGAATTGATTGTGTTAATGATTATGCAAGTCTTCTTGAAATGACTGAACTATTGAATTGTGTGATATATGTGGATTAAGTACCAATAAAACTGTTTTAAAAAAGGCTCAGAAACCCACACAGGCAGTCTATCCTGTCCCATAGAGTCACTATGAGTCGGCATTGACTCAATGGCAGTGAGCTTGGTTTGTTTTTTGACCAAATCACAGGGCACTATTACTTTGTCTTACAGCTCAAATTCTTCACTGTGCCAAATCCCAGGCTTAACTTTTACTATCTGTAAATCTAGAAACCTTTTGAGCTTTCTGCAGCACTAGTTCTGTATAAACTCCACTCCAACTATGAATAATCTCTACTGCGCCGATACTCAAACCAAACTCTGCCAGTGAGTTGATTTCCACCCAAAGCAGTTCTGCCCATAGGACAGGGTAGAACTGCCCCTCTGGATTTTTAAGACTGTCACTTTATAGGAGTAGAAAGCTTCATCTTTCCTCCTCAGAGTAGCTGATGGTTCCAAACAGCTGATCTTGCAGTCAGCAGCCCAACATGTAGCTATCATGTTGTCTATTGTCTATACTGCCTACTATATATTGTCTATTCTCTTTACTCAATGCATTAAAACATCTATTAATTTTTTTAAAAAGTAAAATGTATGTATTCCACTTTGTTAGTGCGTTTATTCACTTGTATCTCAATTTGGGTCTATCCTAATTCTGTCATATCAATCAACCAACAAATATGCATTAAAGCACCCAAAATGCAGATATAACAATAAGCAATATTAAGTCCTTTAGAGCTGGGCTAAATTATATAGTTAGAATATAATCAGGTGCACAGAGATTTAAAAAAAACCCAAATATGATGCAAAATCAACTAGCTAATATTATTTCTAATTAATTCTTGACTCTGATAACTTAAAAAAAATCTTATGAAAACTTACACATCGGTTAGTTTTGTTCATATAAAGCCTTCATCTCCTCCAGAATTTGTCTGAGTCCATCCTCCTGGAATATATAAACTGCTTTTGATATATATCCATGGATTCCCCAATGCATTCAATTAATCCCCTAAGTCTATCTGTACTACATTTATCCTCAATTTATATATATAATTTATTTAAAATCCATAGCCATTGCATAAATTCTGGCTATTTATGTACCTATATCAAAAATAAAGGCTTAATCGAGCATGAAATTACACATTTTCACTGCACAAACAACAAATACAAGTTTTAAAATATTTCTCCCAATTTTTTCCCCCAAAGACACTGTTTTGGTTTGTACTGCAAGAAAAGAAAGGCCAAAGGAATTTTTCCTACCATCTACCTTAAGATAGAAATTTTTCACTTAGACAAATAAAATGTTTTAATTCTAAAATTCATAAATGTTAATAAGATAGTTGACCATTTGAAAAGAAGTGACATCACATATTCTTTCAGCCAAAATACAGTCTTGGGTTCAACCAACCCTGTAGCCAATTATATGTTGAAAATATTTGATGATGATGAATAGCCTTGTTTACTCTTGATGTCATTTATTACCCATTTCATCTCCACAATTCTAAAAGTTACAAGTCCTGCTAGTCTTCAATCACTTAAAAAACTCATTTATCAATATCTGTAGAATTGAGTTTCAATCATCCACATTTCTCACCACTAGCTCATCTCTCTGCCTCCATTAGTTCTTCTCTTCTGATGCATTTTCCATATTGCCAATAACCAAAACCACTTCCATTAAGTACATTTTGATTAAATGACCCTATAGGACGGAGAAAATTGCTCCCTATGGTTTACGCAGCTGTAAATCTTTACAGAAGCGGCTATCTTTCTCCCTTAGAATGGCTGGTGTGTTTGAATTGCTGACCATTAGGCTAGCAGCCCAATGCATAACTCCAGGCCTCATTTTACTGCCAATAAGTACTCCAAAATATAAAAACATCCCGCCACACCCCTACCTGAAAACCTCTACCTGATTCCAAATGCCTGTGGAATAATGCCGAAGTTTTTCTAATCCTAGAACCCACCATTGACATCTCCATACATAACCTTTCCAGTTGTGATCATGAGTCTTAAGCCATTGTTTATCACCTGCCTGTGTGAGGGCTAATACTTCATACAAGGCTCGAACACCCACTCCCAACCCCCCAGTAGCATTTCTCTTTATGCTCCCATCTATGCAACACCAGTTTCACTTACCACATTGCATTCTATTCACTTGTGTTTCTTGGTCCTCTCACTGACATCTATCTAGTTGCTGCCCTATGATTGTTTACTACGATGCTTAAACGTACAGGCTCTTGAGCCAGACTTCCAGGGTTCAAGCTCTAGCTCTGCTCTTTACTGGCTATATCACCACTGACAAATCTCCTAACTTCAATTCTCCACTCACATGTTTGAGGTGGGGGGAGACAGCTCAGATCTCACACAATTATGAGGAGAGACAATTGCAAGCTAAGTGCTGAACATCATTCCTACTTCCATGTTATTGTAGTGGACAAATAATCATAATAGTAACAATACGACTGTTAGCACTATTATTATTTCTTGTAGAAACAGCATACAGGGACTCAGCCCTGGGTGTGTCAGGTACAGTTCCTCACTACACCAAGAGCTCTGTACCATCATCATGCCCATTTTTGTTGGTGAGAACACTGGACGCACAGAAAGCCTGAGTCCACAGTGATCGAACAGAGTATGAATCTCAGTCTGGCACCAGAGGCCTACTTCATCATCACATTTTGCTCACTGAGTGCGTGCGCGCACACTAACGCGCATAAAACGCTAGATCCAATAAAAACGACTGGTTCTGTGGGTTTCTGAGGCTGTCAATCTTTAAAAGAACAGAAAGCTTCCAGCTTTCTTCGGCAGAATGGAGGTGGATTCGAATTTACTTTAGTTCGTATTAGGCAACCTTTTACTTGGCTAAGCAAAGGAAAAGCAACAAAGCTAAAAATGAAGCAAAACGGAAGGAAGTAGACTTTGAGGAAGCGCAATTGCTGAGTTGTACAGTAACTTCCTTCTTTCTCCCACAGTAACCTTTTGTTATGCTGTTACTTTCCCTTCCGGAACTTGGCTCACACCCTCAGGGGAATCTGAAGCAAACCGCGAAAAGAGCAGCCCAGGGGAGATCCCGCTCACCCTCCAGCCCCTTTCAGCCAAGCTCCCCGGACCTCCATCCCGCCCTCTGCCGTCCAGCCCGTCATATTAAAGGCGGGCAGCTGCCCTTCTGGCGTGTGGTGCAGTTCGCGGACCACCTCCGTCGCCTTTTCACAGAACATGGCGGGTAGACCTGGTACCGGGACCTCCTTGTCGGCCGCCCACTTGACCGAAGAGTCTGCGGGCTCCCTGCAGCCTAGTTCGCGCCGCGCTTATTAGCGCAGGTCTAGGAAATCGCCTGCGCTTTGGCGGTAAAAATCCCCAACCAATGGGAAGGCAAGGACGCAGGTTGCGTGGCTACGGTGGTTGCAAAGGGACAATTCCATACGCGGTACAGAAATATGACCGGAAGTGGGGAGGCGGTGACCGGTGCCTTCTTCCGGTGGAACGCGGCCCTCCGGAAAGAGTCCTTGGGGTTCCATTTGACTTTATCCATGAGGTGAGACGAATTTTCCAATACTAATCTGAGCACATAGTTTAGGGAGCAGCATAGCTTGGAATAGATGTACCGCCCACACCCCCCGAAACTTCCTCTTTTCCCTTTTTTAAAAATAAAAATCATTCTATTGAGGGCTCATATAACTATCCATATGTACATACATTGTGTCACGCTCATTTGTACATTTTTGCCATCATTCTCAAAACATTTGCTTTCTCCTTACTCCCTTTATATCAGCTCCTCACTTTTTCCCCTGCTTCATGGAACCTTGATCATTTATCAATTATTTTGTCATGTCTTACAGTGCCCACATCTCCCTTCATCCACTTTTCTGTTGTGCAACTCCATGGAGGGGGTTATATGTAAATCCTTGTAATCAGTCCCCCCCTTTTTTTTTAAATCATTTTATTGGGGGCTTGTACAACCCTTATCACAATCAATACATCATTCCATTGTGTTTAGGACATTTGTGCATTTGTTGACCTCATCATTCTCAACACATTTCCTTTCTAATTGAGCCCTTGGTATCAGCTCCTCGTTTTTCTATCTCCCTCCCTACCCCCTCCCTCCTAAACCCTTGTTAATATTGATAGGTTTAGAATTAAGGTAGCAGATGGACATTGGACCTCCACTTCTTTTCTCCCTCAATTGCAAGAACACTTTGTTCTATTGAACTGGCATGCCGTGATGCTCACCTTAAAAGCTTGAAAATAAACAATCCGCGATCTAGCTCAGAAACAGCAAAGCCCACGTGGGAGAAGCACACCAGCATGTGTGATCACGAGGTGTTGAAGGGATCAGGCATTAAAGAACAAAAAAAATCACATCATTGTGAATGAGGAAGGGTATGGAGTAGGGACGAGGCCAAAACCCATCTGAAGGAAAGTGGACATCCCCTTACAGAACGGTTGTGGGAAGAGAAGAGGTGTTCAGGGTGCAGTGGAGCAACAATGAAACATACAGCTTTGCTCTAGTTATTTTCTATTTATTTATGTATTTGTTTGTATCATTTTATCAGGAGCTTGCACATCTCTTATCACAACCCATACATACATTGTGTCGAGCACATTTCTACATTTGTTGCCATCATTATTCTCAAAACCTTTGCTTTCTACTTGAGCCCTTGGTATCAACTCCTCATTTTCTCCAACCCTCCCCGCTACCCCCTCCCTCATGAACCCTTGATAATTTATAAATTATTATTTTGTCATATCTTACACTGTCCGACATCTCCCTTCACCCACTTTTCTGTTGTCCTTCCCCCAGGGTGGAGGTTATGTAGGTCCTTGTAATCGGTCCCCCCTTAATACCCCACTTTCCCTCCACCCTCACGGTATAGCCATTCTTAGCACTGGTCCTAAAGAGAGCGTCTGACCTGGATTCCCTGTGTTTCAAGTTCCTATCTGTACCAGTGTACATCCTCTGGTCTAGCCAGATTTGTGCGGCAGAATTGGGATCATGATACAGGAGGGGGTTGGGAGAGGAAGCATTTAGGAATTAGAGGAAAGTTGTATGTTTCATCATTGCTACACTGCACCGACTGGATCATCTCCCGACAACCCTTCTGAAAGGGGATGACCACTTGCCTACACATGGTTCTTGGGTTCCCAATCTTCACTGCCCTCATTCACAATGATATAAATTTTTTGTTCTTTGATGCCTGATACCTGATCCCTTTGAAACATCATGATCACACAGGCTGGTGTGCTTCTTCCATGTTGCCTTTGTTGCTTCTGAGCTAGATGGCTGCTTGTTTACCTTCAAGTCTTTAAGAGCCCAGACGCTATCTCTTTTGACAGCCAGGATTTGTTTCACCACATTTGTTTATGCGCCCATTTGCCTTCAGCAATCATATCGGGAAGGTGAGCACACAATTATATGACTTTTTTTGTTCTTTGATGCCTGATAACTGATCCCTTTGGCACCTCATGATCACACAGGCTGGTGTGCTTCTTCCATGTGGGTTTTCTTGTTTCTGAGCTAGACAGCTGCTTATTTACTTTGAAGTCTCTAAGACCCTATATCTTTTGATAGCCATTTGTCTTCAGTGATCAGATCATTACACACCTCTTTTTAACAAGTTTAAACTATTGTATTATATGACATCTGAATTATATGTCAATAAAACTGAAAAAATTTTAAAGATTAAAGGAATATATGGAGTCGCTATACTAAAAAGAACTAGTCAATATTGCATCATGTTAAGAGGTATCATATAAGAACCAAAGGTACTGAAAGAAGAAGTCCAAGTTGCACTGAAAGCATTAGTCAAAAACAAGGCTCCAGGAATTGTTGGAAAACCCACTGTAGGCAGTTACATAATCTAATAACTTGAGAAAGGGTAAAGTCTAGCCTGTCAATAGGGTCACAGCGAATGAGGCCTCTGTGGGGCCTGGCTTTCTCCAGAGGATTTTGGGTATTCCTGTATTGCTATCTTGTGGTGGAACACACTGTCTCTTTTCTACACAATCCTGTTGACAAACCACATGGAGACACAGTGAGAGAGCCAGAGCCCTGGAGCTGGAGGAGCCACATAGTGACCCCTGCCAGCACCAAGATCCTTCACCGCTACTGGATCTACATGACTTTCCACCCACTGGTCTGTGATATTCTTGCATTTGGCATTATTGCATGGCTACATGAGTCTAAAGAGGAATTTATTGACCAGTATTGGACATAGGGGATAATATTGGACTTACGGACTTGATCTGGACTGGGCTGGGATGTTTCTCAATATACAATTGCTCTTTTATACAAAGCTCTTTCTTATACACATGAGTGTCTGTGAATTTGTTTCTCTGGTCTACCTGGACTAACACATTATGCTACCTGGAGTGGTGTACTAGAGAAACAAATCACAAAGATGGAGAGTGGATGCTTGTTTGACGTCTGCTCATGGTAGTACTTTTTTGGCTAGCCAGAGGTTAGATCTGGCCATTCAGTTTGCTGGGTTGTTTTATGGAAAAAATACAGGAAGTTAAACTTTTTATGATTTCCTTTGATTGCTGTCTTTGGTGATTCCTGTACTAACTGGTAAAAATGAATGTGATTAATGTATATTTGGAGCTCAGGGGTAGAAATCCAGATTGGAGACTGGAAAGTCAACTCGGTGCTCCTCAAGGGGACAGGCACTCCCCTCTCTGGATCTCACTTTTAACATCGATACACAAAGGTCGATTCTGTGAGGGTCACAGACTGGGGACTCCCATGGCCAAATGAGGACCTGTGTGGACTCTGGTTGGCCTGCTTATTCACTGCCATCTAGAAGATTCCAACTCACAGTGACCCTGTAAGACCGAGCGGAACTGCCCCTGTGGGTTTCCGAGGCTGAAATTCTATATGGACTAGAAGGTCTCATCTCTGCACAGCCCCCCACCCTATCCCCCAACCCCCGCTCCCCCAGTGTGACTGGTGGTTTCAAACTACTGACCTTCTAGTTAGCTGCCCAACACATAACCCACTGTGCCATCAGGGCTCTTTGGCCTACTTGGCTTCTATCCAATGTTATTGAATCGCCTTTGAAAAAATCAGGAGGTTTTTAAGAAAACAGGAATTTTGACTTTCTCTAGAAAAATCGATCTGGCATCACTGGAACCTAAACTAGAGGATCCACAATTCCACGTGGCTCTGGGAATCTCAACATTTCTTCCTCCTGCTCAAAGTAAAATGGTTTAAGGGGACCTTTCACAGCTGGTGGGCTGGTCTCCTTTCTAGAAAGTTGCCTCTGTAAAGAAAATGCATCTTTCTTCCCTTTTACCTAGTTGGGGGTGGTGAGGGTAGCAGGAGCTATTGGGTTAAGAAAAAACAGTCCAGGTAGCTTCAGTCTGCCCTGCCAGGGCTTTAGAGGCCAAGCCTTTTTTGCTCCAGCTGACTGACCTGCTGTTTCCAGGGCAGCCCCACCATCTGTTCCCAGATGCAGGGAGGGAGCCGACTTTCCTTCATCACACCTGCCCCAAACTCAGGCCCAGAACTACTGTCTAAACACAGAACAACTTTTGTCTGGCCAAATGTGGGACCCCAAATTTCTTCCCTCTTTCCCGATACTCCTTCAGTGACTTGATGACCTGGGCCAGGCTGAGATGAATTAGCTTGCTCCTCACAGCTGGCTGCTGGGTTCCAGTCAACTCCCAGAGGCCACTGGCTGTGCCCATCAGTAGAAGTGGGAGTGGAGAACCCTCAGCTCTTGGCTGAGCAGCTCTGTCAGTCTGTAGCTGTTGACTGTAGCTGCTTCTGACAGCCAGTCTAGCTGGTGCTTTAAGTCATTTCAGTCGCTCCACCTCAGCTGTGATTAGTCTAGTCTCTGTAGCCTCAGAGGGAGGGGAAAACAAAACACCTCAATGACTTTGAATCAGAGTGGGTTATCCTCTTTTAAAAGGCAGAAAGTCTGAATTGGAGGATATTTTTGGGGGGTCTCTTTTATGCATTTCACATTTATGAAATAAGAACTAACAGTATTTGTTCCAGTAAGTGGATCAGAACCACCTAAGGGCACACTCCTCCCACCAGGCCACGCCTCACTAAGAATAGAGGTCCATCACTTGTCTGGCATTTTGTGGTACTGTGGTGACTTTTGTTTTGTGAGATACTGGGAGCTATGTGATTGGCATTTCATATACCAGCAGGGTCACCCAAAGAGCTTCCAGACAAAGAACAGACAATGAAGAAGGAATTGGCTGCCTGCATGGGAAGAATGAGCCATTGAAAACCCTATGGATAGCAGCAACACTGTCAGTTACTAGACCCCCCATGAACAACAGAAGAACATTGTCAGAACGTGTGCCAGAAGATGAGCTCTTCAACTTGGAAAGTACTCAAAATACGGCTGAGGAAGAGGAAGAGCTGACTTTTCATAGGCAAGTCGACCATACTGATGCAAATCGAGTATAGCCATCAGGACCTTCATTTGCTGATGGGGCACAACTCAAAATGAGGAGAAACAGTTCAAATCGTCATTAATAATTGAAACTTGGGATGTATGAAATATGAATCTAGGGACATTGGAAGTCATTAAAAATGAAATGGAATACATAAAGATTGATATTGTAAGCATTAGTTAGCTGAAATGGACTGATATTGACCATTTTGCAACAGAAAATCTTACGGTTTACTCTGCTGGAAATGACACAATCAAGAGAAACAACATTGCATTCATCATCAAAAGGACATTTTAAGATCTATTTTAATGTACAATGCTATCTTTGATAGGATGCTATCTATGCCCCTTCAAGGAGAACCAATCAATACAACTATTGTTCAAATTTATGCACCAACCACCCAAAGCTGGTGATGCAGAAATTGAATAATTCTACCACCATATTCAGTCCCAAATTTGTCAGACTTGCTATCAAAATGCTATTGGAATGCAAAAGTTGAAAACAAAGAGGAAGGATCAGTAGTTGAAAAATATGGTCTTGGTGATAGAAACCAAGCTGGAGATCGCATGACAGAGTTTGCAAGACCAATAAATTGCTGATAGCATATACTATATTTTCCAACTTCTGTTCTTTCCTCTTTGGTTCCAACATTTGCACTCCAATCACCAATAATTACCAATTTATCTTGATTGTATGTTAGAATTTTGCATGATTAATGATTTCTTCAAACATTTGATCAACAACAAAAAAGGTGACCATAAATGTGGACTTCTCCAGATGGAATACACAGAAATCAAATTGACTACACCTGTGGGAAGAGACAATAAAAGAAGCTCAATATCAGCAACTGAAACCAGTCCAGGGACTGATTGTGGAACAGATCAGCAATTGTTCATACGAGAGCTCAAGTTGAAGTTCAAGAAAATGCAAACAAGTACACGAGAGTCAATATACAACCTTGATAATAACCAACCAAATTTTGAGAACATCTCTGAATAAAGCACAGTGTCATTATAAAAAAAAGGAAATAAAGAAAAGATACAAGTGCATGTCCAAAGAGACTCTGAAACTTACTCTTAATCAGAGAGTAGCTAAAGCAAAAGGAAGAAATGATGAAGTAAAGAGCTAAATAGAAAATTTCAAAGGACAACTCGAGAATACAAAGTAAAATATTATCACAAAATGTGCAAAAGCCTAGAGTTAGAAAACCAAAACAGAACATATTCAGCATATCTTAAACTGAAAGAACTGAAGAAAAATGTCAAGTCTTGAGGTGCAATATTAAAAAATTCTATGGGCAAAATATTGAATGATGAAGGAAACATCTGAGGAAGATGGAAACAATATGGAGTCACTGTATCAAAAACAATAGACCAACATTCAACCATTTCAGGAGGTAACATATGAGCAAGAACCAATGGTCAGGAAAGAAGAAATTCAAGATGCATGGAAAGCACTAGCCCAAAACAAGATGCCAGGAATTGCTGGAATATCTATTGAAATGTTTCCACAAGCTGATAAAGCACTGGCAGCACTCACTCATCTATGTCAGGAAATTTGGAATACAGCTACTTGGCTAACGGACTGGAAGAGATCCATATGTGTATACATACCAAAGAAGGGAGACCAACAGAATGGTCAAATTATGTAACACTATCATTGGCATCACATGTGAGTCAAATTGTACTGAAGCTAATACAACAACAGTTGCATTGATTCATTGACAGAAAGTTACCATATTCAGCATTCAAGAGCCATCGTGGCACAGTGGTTACAGGTTGGATTGCAAACCCCAAGGTCAGCAGTTCAAAACCACCAGTCACTCCGTGGGAGAAAGGCAAGGTTTTCTACTCCCATAATGAGTTACAGTCTCAGAAACTCACAGGGTCAGGATGAGTTGTCATCAACTACAAGGCAGTGAGTTTGGTTTCCCAGAGATTTAAGCCAGATTCAGAAGAGGATGTGGAACAAAGGATATCAGATATCAGATGGATCTTGCCTGAAAGCAGTGAATACCCTAAAGATGGTTACTTATGTTTTATTAACACCCAAGCTATCTGACTGTGTGGATCATAAGAAAACATGGATAGTTTTGAGAAGAGAATTCCAGAACACTTATAGAACAAGGGTAGATTGCATGGTTTAAGAACCAAGAAAGGTGTGCATCCTGGTTGCACCCACTTATTATACTTTTTCAATTGTATGGTGAGCAAATAATCAGAGAAGCCAAATTATATGAAGAAGAACACAGAATCAGATTTGGAGGAAATATTATTAACAACCTGCTATATGCAGACGACACAGTTTGGCTTGCTGACAAGGATGGGGGACTTGAAGCACTTGCTGGTGAAGATCAAGGATTGCAGCCTTCAATGTGGGATACAACTCAACACAAAGAAAACCAAAATCCTCACAACTGAACCAATAGGTAACATGATGATAAATCGAGAAAAGCCTGAAGTTGTCAAGGATTTTGTCTTGTCTGGATCCACAAGCAATGCTCCTGGAAGCAGCAGTCAAGAGATGAAAAGATACATTGCACTGGGTAGATCTGCTGCATAAGAGCTCTTTAGAATGTTGAAAAGTTAGGATGTTACTTTAAGCAGGAAGTACACCTGATCCAAACCATAGTATTTTCATTTGCCTCATCTGCATGTGAAAAGCTTGCCATTGAGTGAAGAAGACCCAGGTAAACTGTATGAATTTGAACCATGGTACTGGCAAAGAATATTGACAGCACCATGGACTGCCAAAAGAACAAACAAAATCTGTCTTGGAAGTACGGCCAGAATTCCCATTAGAAGTAAGGATGGTGAGACTTTGGACATGTTGTCAGTGGAGACCAGTCCCTGGAGAGGCATCATGCTTAGAAAAATGGAAGGGCTGTGAAAAAAGGTTGAAGGCCCTTGAAGAGCTGGATAGACACAGTGACGACAACAAGAGGACTGAGCATAGGAACACTTGGGTGGATGGAGGAGGAGCTGTTATTGTTACATTCTGCTGTGAATAGGTTTGCCATGGACCAGAACCAACTGGATGGCAAACTAACAACAACAACAACAACAACAACAACAACAGGGAGAGACATTAAAAAGCCAAACTCACTGCCATTGAGTTGACCTTGATTCAGAGCAACCCTGGAGGACAGGGTAGGACTGGCACCCGTGAGTTTCCCGAGAGTGTAACTTTTCACAGGAGGGGAAAGCCCCTTTAACCTACTACTTAGCAGCCCAGCCCATCACCAGGGCTCCACAAGGATAGAGAGAAACACTGTTAGGGCTGGATAGGGCAGAGGCTGTACACTGGTACAAATGAGGGATGGAGGTACAGGGAATCCTTGGTGGACGATACCTTCAGGACCAAGGGTGTGAGGGGCGATGCTGGGAGAGTGGAGGGTGAGTGGGTTGGAAAGGGGGAACTGATTACAGGATCCACATGTGACCTCTTCCCTGGGAGAGGGACAGCAGAGAACCGGGGAAGGGAGACTCCGGATAGGGCAAGATATGACAAAATAACGATGTATAAATTACCAAGGGCACATGAGGGAGGGGGGGAAGGGGAGGGAGGGGAAAAAAAGAGGACCTGATGCAAAGGGCTTAAGTGGAGAGCAAATGCTTTGAGAATGATTGGGGTAGGGAATGTATGGATGTGCTTTATACAATTGATGTATGAATATGTATGGATTGTGATAAGAGTTGTATGAGTCCCTAATAAAATGTAAAAAAGGAAAAGAGGAGAAAAAAATGATTAGGGCAAAGACTGTACAGATGTGCTTTACACAATTGATGTATGTATATGTATGAACTGTGATAAGAGTTGTATGAGCCCCTAATAAATTGTTAAAAAAAATGATCCTCAATTCTATCTGAATCCTTGCCAGAGCTGCAAGTTGCCTTAATAAACACGTGCAAAAAAAGTACCTCTGGCAGCAGACCGCTCCGGTTCAAATCCAGGCTCTCTAACTTATTGACTATGTGACCTTGGGCAAACCTGGACCTCTCTGTGCTTCCAAAGACTCACTTTCCAAAAGGGAAGTCATAAGCCAACTTTTCTTATTCCTCACTGGGTTGCTTTGAAGATGAAATGAGACATCTGTCTAAAAATGCTTCTGACCATCCCTTGGTTCTCAGAGCTCCACAAATGCTATGGATTATTGTTATAAGATTATGAATGATTTTTTCCAAGGGTAGTGCAAAGATTAACATCAGTGCTACTTCTCTCTGACAAAATATAAATCCAGATTTCTAAATAGCAGGGTCTGAACGGATGCGCTGTTAACAGCATCTTGCTTTTCTCCCATCACTTGTCACAGTAAATCTGATAAGAAATGCTGGGCTAGGGCCTGCAGCCAAGCCCCTCACTGGCAGCGTGCAGGACCTCAGGTTGTTGCCAGGCCAAGGGACATCACAATGGCAAGAGGAGACTCCACAAAGGGCCCCTGCTTCCTCCCCCACGCCACCCTTCCCCACATTCAGGGTGAAACGTCAAAATACAATTTTTTTTGTCACCTGGTGAAATAATGAGCCCCCATTCCCGTTGCCTTGGTATCATCAGAGCGCAACAGCCACGTGGGGTAATCGCTGTCTCCGTGTTAATGCTGCTCAGTTCAAACATTTTCACAGGCCCTGGCGAAATGAAACCCGTGCTTTCTACCTAGGTAGAGTTTGAGGCGATTCAGCCCATTTGCTTCTGCTGAAGAGGCTACCTCAGAAAAACAGGAAATAAAAACATAGAGGGTGCCATTGACATTAGGTTTCTCGTTTTCTTCCTTTCTTCCCTACCTTCCTTTCTTCTTGCCCTTCTCTTTCTCTTTTCTTCCTTCCCTCCCTTTGCTCACGTCTTCCTGCCTGCCTTCACTTTCCATCTTCCCTCCCAAACTCCTCCATTTCTTCTTCGCTCCTCTCTCCCCACCGCCACCTTTCTCCTTTCCTTCCCTGCCTTTTCCCTTCAGCCTCCCAGTTTCCCTCCTTCACTCTCTCCTTTGCTCCTTCCTTTCCCCACCTTGTTTTGATCCAGTGATTTGTACTCCTTTCTTCCTCTCATCCCACCCCTCCCCATTGCTGGAGAAACATCAGTTCCTTGTGGTGCTGGTTTCTTGGCGCCAGACCCTGTTCTTTGGGTGTTCACAAGTCTGTGTCCTGTGTGCAAACATAAGACAGACATATGATCAGGATTGGACAGAAGATGGGATTTGACAGGTGTTCTGCATCCCAAATCTCCAGGAGGCAAAGGTAAAGTCAGGCTCCTGCCTTTAAGGTTATGTCTCCCATTGTAACTGCATCCCACAAAGGCTCCTGCCTCCTGGCCACCTGAGGCCTGCTGCCTGCCTTCCTCTAGCTCCTGGGGAATTGGGGCAGCAGTGGCAAGAACAACAAAAATCCCCAGGAGTTGACAAGAAGGGAAGCTGCCTTGCTCGAGAGACGGCCCCCTCACCCACCTGCATGATGTTGAGATACAGGTTCTCATCCCTGTGGCTGGGCAAGAAACACCCCCTCCCCAAACGCAGTGGCTTCAAACAAGGACCATCATCGTGCGGTTGCTGGGAGGCCACTGGGTCGTGCTTGGAGTCTCCCATGAGTTGGCAGTCTCATGGGAGCTGGGGCACTCAGAGGGCTGGCAGCTGAAGCTGGCCGTTAGCTGGGTGCTTAGCTGGGTTGTTGGTTGGAGTGTCTCCACGTGGCCTTTCCAGGCAGCTCAGGCTTCTTTCAGCATAGTGTCCGGGTTCTGAGAAGTGTCCTGAGAGGTAGCACGTGGAGGCTGGACATTCTAAGGGTGAGCACTCAAGAAGAAGTCTTTGAAGGGATTTTTCAGAAGCTGTGAAGCACTTTGTGGGAGGGAAGGGGGTTGCCCAAACTAGATGTCACAATGTCATCTTCTCCATAATCTATTGGTCACAGAGGTCATGAAACATCCCAATTTAAGGGGAAAGGGCATAGACTCTACCTTCCTATAGGTAGCCTGTCAAGGAATTTGGGGGTCACATACGAAGACTGGGAGACCCTGGGTGGCACAAATGGTTAAGGACTCAACGTATCAAGAGGTGGGCAGCTGCACCCCTCAGAAGAAATAACTAATGGCCTGCTTCTAGAAGCCCACAGGCTTGAGAATCCTGTGATGTGTAGTTTCTCCCTGGCACCCAGGGGGTCCTCGGGAACCAGAACCAACATAACAGCAATGGGTTGGGTTTTTGTTGGTTTTGTTTGGGCTAATATTAAAACGACTAGTATGAAATTATATATGTATTGTGTTTAACTCTCAGGACTCTGATTATGCTGAAGTTGAACAAAACTGTCTGCCTCTTCTATGAACGCCAGCCGATGGAGGCAAAGGGTGAGGGTCTAGAGGAAGAATGAATGTCCCATTCCCGTCCTTATGTTTCAGTTGTCCTTAAAGGGCACAGGGGACAAACCAGACGTCTTTGATATGATTTTAGCCTAATGATGTGCTAGTATGATGATGAGCAGCCTGAAAAGTGGTTTTAACTAATGTGATCCAATATTTGAAAAGTTGACGATTTCACATCGAATTTTATATTCTCAGCATCTCAGTTACAAACAGAAAATCAGGCCTTAAAATGCTTGCATTTCCCCAAGGCAACAACAGTTTGGAGCTAGAATTTGAATGTCCCCTGTGGATGAGCTGACACGTGCCTGTTAACCACAGTCCCCATCCATCCCTATTGCCCCCAAAACAGAGGTTGGCTACAAGTATCCTTTATCTATATGGCTAAATAGTTTAGTTAGTTTGGATTGGGTTGCTAGTTTTTCCTGTTTTGTTTTGCTTACTTTTGATTTTTTGGGGGGCTTGCAAATGGTGTGTATTTTGGTACCATGTCTTCCAAAGCGAGAAAACCAAACCCAGTAAGCCAAGAAGGTCAAACAGTCTAGATTAATGATGAAAGGAGGAGCCCTGTTGGTGAGGTAGATTATGAGTTGGACTTCTAACTGCAACATCAGAAGTTCGAAACTCCCCCCACCCCCACTCCACAGGAGAAAGATGAGATTTTCTACTCCTGTAAAGATTTACAGCCTTGGAAACCCACAGGGGCAGTTCTATACTCTGTCCAAAGGGTTGCTATATGTCAGAATTGATTCCAGGGTAGTGAGGTTTTCTTGATTGATATAAATAATTTTTGGTGAGTATTGAAAAAACCAGTCAATATTATTTTTAATACACATCAAAGAAGGTCCACATTAATTGTTCACACAACCCTGCCACCTTCTTTCTTTATTCCCTTGCCTCCCACTCTCCTTTCTTCCTCCCTATGGTCTTTTATCTCATTCATTTTCTTTCAAGGGTTAGCCTAGGAGTGGGAAAGTCTGACTAATTCTTAACCAAAAGACTAAATTGGTTTTATTGTTGGTGTTATTACTTGGGTTAAATTTTTTTCTTTTCTCTTCTTCTATTGGTTTGTGTCATGTAACCCAGAAAATGGGGAAACATTTGGAACATCAAAACACTATCCTTTCTCAGTAGACTACAAGCATTAAAGGCAACAGAGATAAATACTCCAATAATAACAATAACATACAAGGATAGCTAGAGAGATAAATAGATAGATAGAAAAACCACAAAATCTGAGCAGTTGTGGGAAGGGGAATGGGAATAGCCCCATGAATAAATATAGGTTTGCCAGAGAATAGTTCTATATACATATTAGCATATACTACAAGTATGACCATGAATATAATAGTGCATCCAGGAGGCATAGTTAGGAAATGTCTTAGCTAGAACAAAACTCCTTGAGGGAGCGTGTCCTAAATATCGGGGATCAGGAACATAGCTCTGAGAGACCTCAAGATCAATTGGTACAAACTAGCTCACAAAGACAATGTTCTGTATCCATCAGGGAAGTGACTGGGGTCTTCAAAACCTAGTGAGTAGCAAACTAAAAGTCGGTTCTTGGTCTCACCCTATGTGTTGGACAGGGTTCTCTAGAGAGACAAAACCATATTGCTAGTAATTATATATAAATATATTTATAAAGCTAGATATGCAATACAAGAAATGAACCACTAAATTATATACAGATAGATAACACAAGAAACTAACAGTTAAATTATAAAACAGTGAGACACTAGCAGTCCTTTAAGGCTTGAGAGCCGCCAGTTGCCAGTCCCTTTCTGTAGAGAGAGCTGGGCTATATATACCCAGGCAGCAAACAGCAAGGCAAGTCACCAACTGTCACCAACTGTCGGTCCCCAGCTCCAGAGACGAACATTCCAATCCTGTGGTATTAAATGGACCTCAACTTACAGCGACAGAGTCCACAAGCTAGGCATCCCACAGGTAGTGTACCCCTTTAAATTGAGGCATAGAACAAGCAAGGCGAGGCTCACGAAGCCATTTATCCCTCTGCCCTTCGATTATTCCTACTTGTGTTTATCGGCCAGGCTGGCACAATAAACTATTGCACCCTGTCTGGAGCGAATACCATTGAAGAAGCTCAAGATGCCTGGCAACAATTAGTCCAAATCAGTAATGGACTATGCGTACCTCAGCCTCTATGATGCTAAGGTCAGAAGAACTAAATGGTGCCTGCCTATGACAAACAGCTGCTCTGAAAGGGATCATGGTACATGGTCCTAGATAGAGTGGGGAGTAATGTGTAAGAAAACTGAAAGTCATACTACTACTACCAATAGTAATAATAATAATGATAAAAGATGAGGTTTATTGGTTAGATAGACTAGTGAGAACCCCACTACTATGGTCCTTCATCACCCTTCAGGTCTGGAACAGAATTCAACCCCCTGAAAAATAGACAGGTTTATAAAGTGAACCTTATGAGAAAAGATTGCAGCCCTCAGTATGGTTTACAACTCAATGTTAAGAAGACACACATCCTCACAACTTGATCAATAGGTACCATGATAAATGGAGAAGTTTGTTGTTTTTTTTACTTGTTGTTATTTGTTGAAGTTGTCACGGATTTTTTGTCTTGATGAGGTCTATAATCAATGCTCTTGGAAGCTGCAATCATGAGATCAAATGACGCATTCCATATGGATACATTTGGTGCACAATACGTCTGTAGAGTGCTAAAAAGCAAGGATGTTACTTTGAGGACTAAGGTGCACCTTACCCAAGCCATAGTAATTTAAATTGCCTCATAAGTATGTGAAAATCAGACATTGAATAAGGAAGGCTGAAGAAGAATTGATATGTCTGAATTGTGGTGCTGGTGAAGAATATTAAAATAACATGGACTGCCAAGGGAACAAACAGATCTGTCTTAGAAGAAGTATGGTCAGAGGGCTCCTTAAAGGCAAGGATGGTGAGACTTCCTCTCACATACTTTGGTCATGTTATTAAGAGAGACTAGTCCCTGGAGAAGGACATCATGCCAGGTGAAGTAGAGGGACAGTGAAAGAGGAAGCCCCTTAAGGAGATGGATTGACAGTGACTGAAACAAGGGGCTCAAGCTTGGGAACAATTAGGAGAATTATTCAGGGCTAGGTAGTGTTTCTGTCTGTTTGGCATAGGGTCAATGTGGGTTGCAACTGGCTCAATGGCACCTGATAAGAACAACTACACCAAAATGAATCATAGCACTGAGGAGCACACATTCCTCAGAACCATCAACCATTCAAAAGCAAATAGGCAGTATTTGCCCAAGGCCAAATTCAAAAGGCAGGCAAGGTTAGGGGAGAAGGGTGAATGAAAACAGGAAGCAGAGTTTCAATGGCATGAGTGATATTACATTGCAGGAGATTGTCATCAATGTCACATAACAAAACGTGTATAAATTGTTACGTGCAAAGCTGATTTTCTCTGTAAACCTTAACCCACCTTACAATAAAAAGTTTCTTTTTTTAAAACAAAGACACCATCTTTCATATTATAGACACAGCCAAAGAAAGATCTCCTGGACAATCCTAAAAGGATCTCCCAAATGATTTGGGTAGTTAGCCCTCCCCAGGGAGTTCTACCCATTGAAACGCTGGGCGGTTATGGCTGCAATTATATTTCAGGCCAGAAGAGGCAGCAGAGGCCTGGTTGTTCAAATGCTACAAAACTACCAGACAATGGGCAAACAGTTTCTTTCCACGGACGACTAGGGGCTCTGTCATATCCATGTCTGGTGTTCAACACTTGGCGACAGAATCCAGCCCGCTGGGTTTGGGTGGGGTCTGTTTCTCACCCATGCTTGGCTTGGGATTGTTCTATGGCATCCACAAAGTGGAGTCCTTTCCTTTCTGATGTCCCGAGAAAGCTGTTTTCTCCTTTTTCTCTCTCTGGCCCTCTTCCCAAGAACCCTGGGGTTCACTCTGCTTTCCACTGGTTGATGTTTCTCAGGCAGTTACTTGACCTCGGTTCATCTACTGCAGGTGACCATTAGCAAGTAACTGTACCGTCCTTGGATGGTATTGTTCATGAGCTAGGCTGCGAACTACGGGTTAAAGGTTTGAGTTCACCCAGAGGTGCCTTCCAAGAAGGGCCTGGTGATATGCCTCTGGAAAAAAACCCACCCCAGCCATGGAAAATTCTAGGGACCGGACTTCTCTAACACACTTGGGCTCTCCATGAGTCCGAGTTGACTCAATGGCAATTGGTTGCTGGTATTCCTGTAAGTAGAAGACAACAATCTTTAAGCAGTCCCTCTTGGATTCATGGGAGGAGGATGGCTTCCTCTGAGAGAACTTCTCAGGGCTCCAAGGGCTCAATGATCTTACAAAAAATGAGAGAAATGATGAGCCTGATGACAGATGATATTGCTATGCAGGCCTCGTTTCAGGATGCTCAAGTTTCCAGGTCTTTCCCTGACTCACAGTGTAGCCCTGTGAGGTTCCAAATAGAAGGGCACCCTTGCTCCCAGGACCTGGAGCCTTGTAGCTGAGCAGAGCAGTCATGATGAGAAAGAGGACCCAAGGGGGAAGTCAGGGGGCTGCTTCACTTGTCTCAGTGTCAAGCAAACAAATGTTTTGGCAGGAAATTTCTCTTCAAGAGTGTTCTGATTTCTTGAAGGAAATCTTTTTCTGAACCATTTCCTCAGGGGAAAACCACTCAACTACCTCGGGAAGGAAGATTTTTCTCCTTCCAAGCTTACCAGGCTGTGCTAACTCACAGAGGAGGTGTGACTAGCAGGCAATGAAACTGATTTCCAGACTCCTATGAAAATCAGCAAGTGCTCGGCTGCTAAGTGAAAGGTCGGCAGTTGGAAAACCCTAGCTGCTCTGCAGGAGAAAGTGGTGGCTGACTGTGTCTGACAAGATGACAGCTTTGGAAACCCAATGGGGCAGTTCTCCTCTGTGTTCTACAGTTGCTTTGAGTTGGAGTGGACTTGACAGTGATAGATCTGATCTTTTTCCCCATGAAAATCAACTTTCACGAATACATGTGCATTCATGGATGTCTGTGTCTGCTTTGGCATGCATGTGCACATATGTGCCTATTTGCACGTGGATGAATATGTCTGTGAATGTGGGCGTCTCTATTTACTTTGCCATGTGTGTGCACATGTCTGCCTTTGTCAGCATGCATGCGGGCTCAGGCAGCATAAAGAGATCACAGAGAAACTTGGAGAGAAAGAGAAAAGTAACCTATTTTCTCATGGGTCTCCCATACCTGACGGTCTACAAGCATCCACCGCCACGAAGACCAGAGGTCACTTCATGCCATGTGTCCAGCTGCACATTGCTGGTTGAGGTCAGTCACCAGGGAGGCAAGTGAGACTGGCCTCGCCAACCTACCACCCACCTGCAGGAGTGATTCCCACCATCTGTCCTGGAGCCCCTCCCACCTTACTCAGCCTCCCTAGACCTTGAGTGAAAGGCGTTTCCAACGTTTTTACATAAAGATTTCTGAGATTGACTGAAGAAATGATTTCATTTGACAAAACAAGAAGCTTTGAATTTAAAAATTTGAGGCAAGTGCCCTTCAGAGAGGGGGACACAGGACGGGGCCATGCTCCCTTCCGGTATTCACAGGGGTTGCTATGAGTTGGAACCAACTTGATGAGCACCTGCCAGCAACAACAACAACCAGAAGTTGTCCAAACTTCTGTGGCCTCAACTCAGAAATTAGAATATTATTATTGCCTCCTAGAAAGAACTCAAGGTATGTACAATTGGTTAATAGGCGTTTGGAAAGTGAGTACATTAAGTGGACTGATGACATTGATAAGGCAATAAGAAACTGAGAAGGCTTCACTAACAGGTGCTTTCACATCTGTAACCAGTAGATTCCTTCCTTCTTCATCTCTTGCCATCTTAATCAGCTCCCACACTTTCCAGGCAGCTTGAGGGATTAAATGTTCAGTCTGATCCTATTATAAGCCTCAGCCTCAGAATCAGAGGCTTTACCTGAGGTTTGAGGAGCTATACTGGGAATGAGGGAGAGTAACCTGTCTTTTCTATTGCTCTCCTATCGCTCCCTCTTCCCTAGCCCTTCCCTGTCTCTGGGCCTGCCTTTCCTCCCTAGAGCATTGGCTTCCGGGAGAAGAGGATGGAAACAATGAGCACAATGAGCACATTCCTGACCAGGCCTCTTACCATGCTATGTTCCAACCCTCTCTTGGAAGGGCCTCCACGAAGTCCTCTTATGTCATCTCACAATAACTTGTTAGATACCATTGAGTGAGCTCCTGACTCATAGCAAAAGTACACACAAGAGATTGAAGCACCACCTGGTCCTGCACCGTCCTCACAATGGTCCTTGTGTGTGAGCCCATGGTTGCAGCAGTGTGGAGGAGATCCTATCCAAGAAGGCTGCCAGTGGGTGGGAGGGGCTGCAGCTTTCAGAGACTTTGGAGGATGCCAAGGTGGATAGTTCACGGCGTATCATATGAGGTCAGCCAGCGGGCCTTGGGGGCCCTTCCCATTATCCATAGATATATGAAATAAATGGAGGCCCTCAGCAAGATGGGCTGCAGACACCTCCAGGACTCACTTGATCCTTGGCAAGCTCCCTTAGCCTTAGGACACCACCTGCTGGAACTGTGGCTTTGCTGCCTCTCCTGGCTCTCAACTTCCCTCCTAGAGGACTCCAGCCACCCTTCTCCTTCCAGATCCTTCCAGCAGGAGGCAGATATTGGTCTCTATGCTTTTGCATGTGGCCAGTTTTCTAGGGACAGATCAGCCTCTCCCAAGAATTTGGGTTCACCAGAGTGAGCGTGCCCACAAGTCTGCAGAGCGTACGGCCAGGCCTCTGAAGAGAGAACTGCTGGAAGATTTGCCCCTTTTCAAAAGCGCTAATTCCACAGTTGAGAGCTCGTCTCCTGGGGACTCAGCTTGAGTCTCAAGGAGCACATCCCCTTTGACACTGCTGGCAACTCGAGGTGCTGTGGGTCATTTTCTTGCCTTTGAGGAGTGCAAGGGAAATGCTACAATATGTCCCTTCACATGAACCACCAATCCTTATCTGGAGAACTCTCTGAGAAGACAGGGATGAGAGGGAGATGTTCCTGGGGCACGCTTTCACCTGCACATCTCTCAGGTGAGTCAAACATTTGACCCCCAAAAGTTGAGTATGATGGTGAGAGTTCAGGCTGGGAGATAGAGTGTCTGGGTTCAAATCAAGAGACTGCACATCTCAACTCCCATGGTTCTCCTGCATAAAACCCAAGCCAAGCAGTTTATCACTTCCCGGCTGAGTATCCTACTGAGGCCAGCTAAACTCATTCTTTGCTGATGACAACGTTGCTTGTACCAAATGGCTTTGCCATGTAGCCCTTAGCAATGGCCAGAAGGGCTGCTCATCAAACCGCAGAGCAGGGCTTCTGGCGCACACGTTAAGAAGGGGGCTATTCACAACAAGGTCAGTAGTTCAGAACCCACTAGCTGTTTCTCTGGAGAAAAACTGTGGCTGTGTGCTTCCATAAAGAGGCCCAGCCATGGAACCCCCCTGGAGAGGGCCATGATGAGCTGGAGTGAGCTCTACAGGAGTGGGATTTTTTACTGTGGATGTAATCCCACCTGGGCAGAGATTTTCTTTTTGACTTAAAGAGGCTGTACCTTACACCAATGACTTGACTGATACAAAAGGATTCAATTCAACACTGAAGCAAACCAACTCCAAAGGAAGAAGGCAGCTGCCATGCAGAGAGCTCCAAGGACCACCAACCATGGAGGTTATTGAAGCCAAAACAAGAATACCGCCCACCAGCCCTCAGCCCCCAGGGATGGACAAAGAGAGCGTGCCCATCAAGCTGGTGCACTGGCATGATGCTGTCAGCCTCCGGTGCTGTGAGAACATTGACTTTGGTGTGTTAAAGGCACCCACTTGCGGTATGTTTGTGATGTCAGCGTGTGGAAACTATGGCAAGCCCCCCCTCCCTGCCTCACAGCAGCAAAGCCTCGGCATTAAAACCCTGTGCCTTCTGTGGCGCTTGCCAGCTGTGAGAGGGCAGGAAATGCCCTTGGCTTTTCTGCTCCTTGTTGCGACCTCCCTCTGAGGCAGGGAGCAGAGGATTTGAGGTTGGAATCTGTTTTTTTTTCATCACTACCCTTTGTCATCTCTCTGAACACTTTCATGTGCTCCTCATCAGTGCTTCGCCCTCTCTATCACCAAGCCATGTGCTCTTTAAAACATGCACACACACACACACACACACACCTAATGTTCACATTTTGAGGCACATTTATCTTTAATTCACTAATAATAACAATAATTATTCAAAGCCACTTTACCATCTGAAAAGAAATCTCTATGCATACACTTAGATCATGGATGCCAACTGCCTTCTTAACAACATTTCCCAATGAAATATTCAGCAGCGATTATATTAAGCCTGAAGCTGTTCATCCAGTTTGTGTTAATCAAAACAAAAACAAGAGACGAAGGGATCCAAAAGGACATGTAAGATCATAGACTGAAAGTAGCCCCATCGAGCACCAAAGGCTTGTCCAGAAGGGCAGAGCCACAGGTAAAAGCTATGTCTCTCTGGAGTTGCTGGCATTTAACTAGATGCAAAATGTCAGCGCAGGAAATGGCTTGCCCAATGCAAATACTAACAAGGGAGGCATGTGTTCCTGTGTAAATGGAGCTTCAGCCAATCCGGGCCTTCAGGATCCAGCTCCCATCGCAGCATCCACGGGAAGCACCAGGGGAATGTTCCGTTTGCTTATTTTCCCTCTCTTTGCTAAGAAGAAAAAGAGCCTTTGTGGCCTAGTGGCTACAAGTTGGGCTGCTAATTGCTATATCAGCAGTTTGAAACTACCAGCTGCTTTGTGGGAGAAAGATAAGGCATTCTGCTCCCATAAAGAGTTCGAGTCTCAGACACTCACAGGGGCAGTTCTACGCTGCCCTATAAGTTGGCTGTGAGTCAGCATGGATTCGATGGCAGTGAGTTTTCTAAGAGTAAGAAGTATCTAGGGGTGTAAACAGTTAATGAGCTCTGCTATTAAGGGAAAAGTTGTCATGCCCAACCCACTTAGAGGAGCTGTGAAAGAGAAGCCTGGCAATCTTCTTCAGAATCCTCGGCCATTGAAAAGTTTATAGAATGTATTGACCTAGGTTGTTAAATAGATCCAGGTATATGGTGGAGCATACAGGGACCAATGTCATAAAACGGGGTGGGGGTGGAAAAAAATCTCTGAGACATGCAAAAACTGTGAGGGAATGAGTTGTTGAGGCTGGGGGATCAGGACCATCGTCTCTGGGATTTTCAAAGTTCCTGAGCAATCAGGAAAGGGGCAAGAGTTGGTCTCTCCCCATCCAGAGGACAGCAGAAGAGGAGAACTGATTGGGCACAATGAATCAATGACTAGTGACTCAAGCAACGATCACCCTCCACCACTGGAGACCAGAAGAACTAGATGGTGCCTAGCTCTCACTATCGACTGCTATGAAAGAGATCACATTAGAAGGGCTTGATTAGAGTAGAAGGGAAATGTGGGGCAAAACTCAAAATCATGATTGTCGCGCGCCAGGTCTCGCCAGCAAGAAAAGACGCACCACAACAGGATTCTTCCACAAGCATTTAATTTTTCATAATGCGGTAAAAGACCCCGAAACCCCAAACTACTGCTGCTTATATATGCTCTATGGGGACGTGCTGTGCCCTGATTGGTGCATTTGCCAAAACCTCATGCATTGATTGGTGAGTTCGCCAGAACCTTCGTTTGCATACTCCAGGGTGGAGTTATGACTACGTCATCTCAGCATCGCGCATGCGCTAAGTGGTTGTTTATCACTTAGTTGGACCACCGCCCTGACTGCCCGGCGCCATCTAGTAATGGCGGCGAGAGCTGCGGCTACCCACATCACGAGAGCTGTGGCTTCCCACATCTCGCGAGAGCTATGGCTTCCCACATCTCCTCCTTTCTTTTTTATTTTAAGCCTAATCCATCGATCAATTCCAGAGCCTCCAGCAGCTCCAAAAGATCAAGATGGATATAAAGTCCATCGATCCATCCCGGAGCCTCCAGCAGCCCCAGGAGATCAAGATGGATATAAAAACCCAAATCTGGTCACCCTAATGTGTGCAATGAGCAAAGCTCCACATGGTGCAAGGGCTGACCAAGATCCAATTTCTGTCACTCTTCCCAGTGCAATGGGACAATTCCCTTGGGGTGCAGGAGCTGACAACTTATGGGGGTTAGTTTTCTCTTAACAAAGAAAGCCAAAGATCATGGGAACCACCGCGCTCAATCGCTAAGAGCGCCTGCGTGATGATGACTTTGTCACGTTTTTGCTGGGCTTTAAGCTTGCAGAGTAACCATAGCCACAACACTCCTCCACAGCACATTATTGCAGCAAATGTAAACACCCCCACCCACTCTTTAAAGTAGGAAAAGGCAGTAGAAAGCCAAGAAGTAAAATCTCCAACAGTTATGGGTTTCATTCTTGTGCCATTAAGAGTCGTAATCTGCATCCGGAGTTGTTCTTGAAGTTCTTCCAGCTCAGCTGTCCATTGTCCTGTAAGATACTGGGATATATTCTTGCTGCTAAAAGAAGACTCATTCAAGAATTTTAAAGGTGTTATGCACAAATTAGGTGTTGAAGAAACTCAACTTAATTGCACCATGCTCGTAAGAGTATCCACTTGGTGTTGTAATAAATCAACTCTCTGGTTCACTAACAGTAAACCAGACATTAATCGAGCATCCAACATATGGACTGTAGATAAAGCTTCTGATGTAGATTGCGTAATATTGCTAATGACATTTGCTGTCATTACTTGATTAGACATAGCCAATCCTGCTGTAACCGCTGCTGCAGCTGAGATAGTAATAGCTGTAATAATTGCTGCGGTAATGCCAAAATCTCTTTTATATCTATAAAGTGTAGCAATAGGAAAAGTATTGGGATCTGCTTCAACCGGTACAGGTATCATAGTGGGAATCTTTACTATCAAGGCAAATGGCTCAGAGCCATTCCAACATTCAGCAAGCCAACACTGACTGCTAAAGCTATTACATGAAGCTTCCCAAAATGTATCATTTGCATGACTAAAGTTGAATGTTAACAGAAAGAAAAATGGGGGCTGGACACAAACAGGTGATGGCTGAAATTGCACTCTTGATATATTAACCATAGTATTTACTTTCAGCCTCTTTGTAGTGGTATTGTATACACCAGTGACATTGTATAAAGTATCATTAATTCCAAACATTTTTGCAAAAGGAGTTACTATCGTAGATGCTCCACGTTGTTTATATACCATCCATTCATACCATGGCCAGGTATTATCAGGACCAGTGGTATTAGTATTACTATTCCATTTTGCTTTACCTAAAGTCGGAGTCATATCGAAACCTGGTATAATAGGGTTGCTCCAATAATTTGGAGACTGACATTGAGTAAAAGTAGGCGGAAAACTTTTTCAGGTGAGCAACTAGGTAATATGACACGTCTGGTCACATTAGGTGGCACTACTGATCCATTAATGGGCCCAGGGGGCCTGGATCCTTCACGAATCACCATAAGTGTTGTTGTATTTACACGTTTTCCTTTCTCAGAGGTGCCACTTCCACCTGTAGCACCTTGTGCAACTTTCATAAGGGTGGATATAATATTATTAAATGTAGAGTCTCCAGAAGGATCCACCCAATTGACTAAAGATCCATTTCTTACATATATACAAGGTGCACTAGTATTGATGGTGGTAAAACACAAACTATATGCCAATGTAAAATTGCTTGCATTATATACTTTATGAGGCTCCCCTCTAGGCGTAATACATGGTATTCCCAAATCACATTGCGTTGATAAGAATAAGGGTAATATTGACGCATTCGAGTGTATGGGAATAGGTACAGGCCAAGTTTTAGCTATGGCCCATAAAAAAACTCCTTTAACTATTGGGGTCCATATTACCATCAGTATCAGCAACATTATTAGGTTGATCATCGTCTTCTTCATTCTTCCTGTTCGCACGATCTTCATCCTCCTTAATTAATCTCACCAGTCTCTCTGGCACCCAGATGGGGTTTTCTTCTTTCTGTGGAAAAACACAAATTGCTCCCCTGGACCTGATTAATATGGGGTCAGGGCCATACCATTTGTTGTCTAGGACATTTTTCCATCGGGCCATTTCCTTTGGTGGCTTTGGCCATTGTCCATGTCTGTCTGCAGCTGATTGGCCTTTCTCATCCAGATTTTAAAAAATTTCAGTTTCTCCCTATTGAGTAAGATGCTGGCAGTTGGTTTTTCAGATATGTCCCTGATTTCATTGAGAATTTCCCTTCGATTCCTATTTTTTAGTATTTGTATCTAGAATGGCTGTTAGATATTATCAAATACCTTTTCTGAATCAATTGAAATGCTCATGTGGTTGTTTTTCTTTTTTATATGGTAGATCACATTCATTATTTTTCTCATTTCAAACCATCTTTGCATCCCTGGAACCAATCTCACCTGCTGTGGTTCTTTTGCTTAGCTTTTTGATAGATTGTTGGATTCTGTTGGCCAGGATTTTGAGATTTTGCCCCTATATTCATAAGGGATATTGGTTTACAGTTTGGTTTGCTTGAAATATTTATTTCTGTTGACAAATAAATGAAATTTTGTCTTAAAGCATGGTGCAGCATGGGTAACAATGTTCACTCACGGTACTCACATGTGGGTGTATCTGCATGTGGGCGGACCCACCTAGAGACAGATAGAGGAGCGGTGTCTTGGTTCCTAAGAACATTGGTAACACAGAAAAATATGAGAAAAAAGACAAAAAGGATGGTAATAGAAATAAATTAATAAAAATATCTATTAAAGGCAACAAAAGAGAGACAATGGGAAGAAAACATAAAATTTAAATTTACAAGACATATTTTTGTTTTAAATTCTATACCATTGGCTAAATTAACTACACTATCAATAAAATTGCCTTATGCCCAAGGGGATGATTGATAATGTTCTCTAACAGAAAATAACAATTATATCTCTGAGGTGAACCAGAGCCAGATGAACCATAAATATGTGAATGGATTTTGCGCTTGCACTTAATTCTAGCCTCAATCTAAGTACAATTAGTTCTTATGAAATGGCCCTATTTGATGCTCGTCCTCATGAAGAAATCACTCAAGACATGAATGCTATAGGAAAGTGTAATGAAGAAACTAGATAGTGCCCACCTATCAGAAAAAAATAGCCTCTGGGGTCTTAAAAGCTGGTCTTAAACAGCCATCTAAGTGAGGGATCAACTAAGTCCATGTGGAAGAAGCACACCAGCCTGTAAGATCCTAGGATTTTAACTCATGAAATTCAAATCTGAAGGAGGGAATGATATCAGCTTCAATTATGAACACCTGGTTTTAAGGTTGTGGATAGCATTTGCAAGCTCTGGGGAATCCTCTCTGACCAGAGCCATGGGATGTGAACAGCCCTGTTATCAGACAGATAGCATTGTAAAATTGGTTATTGCAGATGTATTTAAGTTAAAATTTATACATCTCCCTTTTGACTCATTTTAAATATATTCCAGTTCTTTTAACCTCTGCTTTCTTTTCTAGAGCTTTTTAAAATCTGTTTTCTTTGTTATTGTTGTTAGGCTTTTAAAAATACATTTTTCTGTATATGAAATCCAGGATAACTAAATCTATATAGACAATGGTTTTGGGGGCTATGGCAGGGGAGGTTGGGGGAAATAACATGAATACAATAAAGAAAAATGTTCTAAAATTGATTGTGGTGATAATGATTATTACAATTTATCTTAATATAATTGAGCTATTGTATGACATGTGAGTCATATGCCAATAAAAGTGTTTTTGTAAATGAATTAAAACAATTTTTCCAAGCTGTTCTCAGCCTGCTAATTGTTTCTGTCTTGGAAATTTCAACGACAATATGTTCCAGTGTTTTCTTTTGGGATCTGTGGTGTTTTGGGTTCTCTCTGCTTCCTGGAGAATTATTTTCTCCTCCTCTGTTCTGTTAAGGAAGTATTATTCCGGAATTTCTTATATGGATAGAATCCCACTTAATTCTTATGTTTTCTTCAGATTCTTTTGTTCTTTTAGCTGATTGTATCACTCATAAATTGGAGTTAAGAGATATGCCTTCAAACTCACCAATTCAGCTTTCCATTTCTTCAATTCTCTTACTCTGTTCTTCTAAATTGTTGCCTAATTCTCTTATCTTAATATTTTCTGCATTTCTTTTTAGAGGTTTTTGTTGAAGATATCTAGCTTTTCTATTCTGACCATTGTTCTCGCAAACTCTTTGTTGAAAGTACATGACAACATTTTTCTGAATTCAATTTATGATAGTTTCAGAGCCTGTTCTTTTTAAGAAAATTCCTTGAGATCTGAGTGTTGTTCATTTGTTAATCCTTCTTCTGATGAATCAGGAGTGACTGCTGCCACTGCAGCATCGTGGCCGGGTATTACGGTTGGGAGGGCTGCTAGATTTTGTGGGAGTCGATGACTTTGTTGAGTAGTGCCAGAAATGAATGATAGAAGGGGGACGGGGGAGGGAAAAAAGGCTTTGGGCAGTAAAAGGCTGTACTAAGAAAAGTTGGGAGGGGGAGGAACACTGTACTTGAGTGTATTCTTCCCTAAGGCCAAGAGCTTCTTAACATAGTCCGTCAAAGCACAGGCAATCTTCAGGAAAACCATCATGGTGCCAAGTTTGTCCTTGGGATAGCCTAGGCTGGTCCTTTGGGACCTATGCTCCGGGAACTGTGCAGGCCAGCTTGCTTGGAGACCTGGAAGCCACATGGGACCTGCGTGCTTATTACACGTGAAGCTTTGGACCCTGCTCACAATGATAGTCTTTGAGGAGTGGAGCTGGGTTGCTGTAGCCAGCAGTGCAGAATGGAGCTACAGATGGGTAGCAGGAGACCACTGGGCGCCTCTTCAGTGGACCTGCTCTTTCCTTCCCTTCTCTGCTTGCTCCCACAGTCTCTGATATATGGAAGCCTCCTTTTACTTCACTTTCAAGCCATTGTCTGAGATCACAGGCCACCTGTCTTTTCTTAGGGCCTAGTCTATCCTGGTTGTTACATAAGGATCTACCTGTGTGTATGTGTTCAGTTGGACATGTTCTAGTCCCCTTTCTTTAATGTTTTTAAAAGTTTCTATAGAACTGGTGTCAGCACTTCTGAATTTTTTATGAAATATCCCAGTGAAGCCATCTTGCCATTGACTTTTCTTTTTATATATATTTTTGGTCTTTTTTGAAGGGGTGGAGCAGGGGGTTAATCACATTCTGAATTGCTTATTTCATAATTACTCTGCTTAAACCTATTTCTATTCATATTAGTTTAGGTATGTCGTATATTTTCAGGAATTTGTCCCATTCATCAGCATTTTCAAATCTGTTGCAGTTCTTTTTCATAGTGTTATGATTCTTTATTCAATGAATATGTTGTGTTGTCTCCAGATTCATTTCTTTTGATTATTTGCCCTTCCCCCCCCCCCCCCCCAGTATATCCAGTAGTTTGTTTCAGTGATTCTTTTCAAAGAACCAACTTCTGGTTTGATTGATTTTTTTCTGTTGTTTAACTGTATTCTATTTCATTTCTTTCTCACTGGTATTTATTATTCATTTCAGCTAGTATCTTTGGCCTCTTGCTCTTCCTTTCCTTTTTGTTCAAGTTTTCATTTAAACAATTGATTTTCATCCATCTTTTTAAATATGGGCATGTATTGCTATGAATTTCCCTCTGAGAATGGTTTGTGCTGTGTCACAAAGGATTTGGTATGTTGTGCTTTCCTTTATATTTGATACCAAGTATATTTTTATTTCACTTTTAATTTCTTACATAGAGAAATTGTTTTCTAGTCGTACAATATTTAATTTTGGTATAATAATAATTATTCATTTTTATTCTTCCTGTGATTGATTTCTTACTTCATACCATTATGGTCAGAAAGTATGCTTTGTATGATTTTAATGTTTTAAAACTTGAGATTTGTGGCCTAATCTGTAGTTGGTTCTGGAAAAATTATCCTGTGAAAATGTCTGCTGATGATGGATGGAGTGTTCTAAGTTAAATTGGCTTATGATTTTCTTTATGTTCTTAATGTCCTTATTGATTCACTTTTTAAATGTTCTGTTGAGAACTGAAATTGAAGGTTTCAAATCTACAAATATTAATAGCGGCACTGTAATTTTTTTCTTTGATATTAGTGTTTGTGTCATGTTTTTGGACAGGTTAGGTGAATATATGCTAATAATTGTTGTATCTTCTTGAAGTATTAGCCCTTTTATTATGTAATAGCCTTTATCAGTATGACCACACTCCTTTTTTTGGGTGCTGGTTGCACGGAACATTTTTTCCATCCTTTATTTTCAGTCAGTTTGTGTCCTAATGTGAATGTGTGTTTTGTGTAGGTAACAAAAGATGAATCATGTTTTTTATCCAGTCTATCACTCTGCCTTTTGTGTAAATATTTTGGCTATTTACATTTTCTTCATTCTTTTAGCTAATTGGGTTTTGAGTTTCTTTTATCTGGTTTCTCTTTTTATCAATTTTCCTGTTATTTTTTGTATTTAGCATCTTTTGTTATGAGCTTTAATTCCTCTTTACATATTCTCTTAGTGGTTACTACAAATATTATACTATACAACATGCAATTACAGTAACATTTAGCATGCAATCAACAATGAATGTGAAATATTAAGTATTCCTGGTTTACTGTTCCCTCTCCTTTTTCTGTTGGTGAACCTCCAGTGACAGTAATGAACACCCTACATCCAGTAGTCGTAATATGTACTTATTTTCTGAGATCTCTGTCTGACTCCTTCCTCCCCCTTTGTGTACATTTGAGTGTTTGATTAATGTTCTTTCCTTTCCATTTAGAAAACTTCCTTAAGTACATGTAGGGCTGGTCTGGTATTGCCAAATTCCCAAGGCTTCTGGTTATTTGGGACTCTTCTTCCCTGTTTCAAAGAAATGCCTTGACTTAGTGCTTTTCTGTTGTTTCCTTTTTAATTAAAGTAGGGTGATGCCATCTATCGGTTGGCGTGTGTCACATATTGGTATAAGGAGCCCTGGTGGTGCAGATTGGTGTGATACTGCTAACCACAAGTCAGCAATTCACATCCATCTTTCTCTGTAGGGGAAAGATCAAGCTATTGCTCCCATAAACATGTACGCTCTCAGAACTCTAGGGTAAAAAAAGAAACCAAGAAACCATGGGGAGCAGTTTTACTCTTCCCATAGGGACACGAACAGTCAGAATCAACTTGAAGGCAGTGGGTTTTTACCTGTTGTTATGGAATTAAAGAATTTCCGATTTATTACCAAAGGTTTATAATTCATTACTGTGCTTAGATTTCTGGTGTTCAAATTGTGCCAGACAGGTCAACCTATCTGCTAAGTTTTTGCACTGCACCATCATTGTTTTGGTTGTTTTATTACGTGGTTCCTGAGATACTCCAGATTTACCTTGTACATTGCTGCCATTTACCCCAGAATCTGCCATTTCTCCAATGACTGCCGGTTCATTTGACAAGAGAATGATTCTTGAGGTCGATTAGGTTACCAGATGGGCTCATTGCTACAGGGATATCCTTGCTTGTTGGCTGAACTCGGTGTCTTACACTCATTCTACAGAAGGAGAAATAGCATGACCTTTCCCCCTGCGTAGCGCCCATTCTTTTCCAAATTTTAGCGTAAAGTTTCACTGTAATTTACAATGCATATTGCAAAGCACAACAACCATGCTTCTTCCCTTTGTCGCTGAATTTTCCTCCAATTTAGCTATCATTTTAACTTTCTTTCTCTTTCTCTCAGCTGGTAATCTTTGTTTTCTCGATGAGGCTTCCCTTGGCAAATATAAGATTTTAGTCAGATCGCTTTCAGTGGCAGTTTTTACTGCTATTGTGGACACTACAATGGATTTATCAAATGTTCTTTCTCTTTAAGCATCATTTCAGCTTTTTCTTTTTTTTCCCAACTGTCCATCTTGATTTTCCTGGTGAGGCTGCCTTTGATAAAAGGAAATATAAGATGGTAACCCGCTATCTTTGGTTTGATACTTTTTTCTGCTGTGTATTTTGCTGGACACCATAATGGCTTTCTGTGGCCTCTGTAAGAAACCCAGAGTCCTTTGTTCTTAATGCTGTGATAGACCTTAGTGGACTTGCTACTTCACAAGACTTTCCCCAGATTCCTTATCACCTTCAACATCCACAGCCACCCACTTAAGCAAGTGATAACTTAAAAACAGTAGTCTGACTTCCATCCTTCCAGAGAGCCACCAAGTAGACGTGCTAAGGCCCTGCTGCTCCAGCTCAGGCTCCACACATCTCTACCAGTTGTAATGGACTATGCTCCTAGGTTTTGTGTTACTAAATCTCAAGACAGAGAGACTTCGACTCGTTGTATATCAGGCATCAGCTTTCTCACACTGCTGAGTGGTAGGGATGTGTCTAAAGGAGTCCTAGTGGTACTTAGTGGCTATGTTTGGGTGCTGTTAAAATCTAGGTCAGTCGTTCAAACCCATCAGCCAGTCTGTGGGAGCGAGATGAAGCCGTCTGTTCCTGTAAAGATTTTCCACCTCAAAAACCGAAAGAAGTAGTTCTCTGCCCTGTATGGTCGTTGTGAGTCAGAATCAACTTGTTATCAGCAGTGGACATTTTCAGAATACCTATTTGGAATATAAGAAGAACCACACAAGAAGCAGGCCACCAGATAAATATGACTGTGGATGTTGCTTCCAAGATCCGTGCTGCCCAGTGGAAAGGGAAATGAGCTGCAAGTGCACACAGTTGACGCATCCCACTGCCGACTGCGAGGCTGGCAGTTTGAGTCCACCCACATTGAAAGGGATATTGAAAGAAAGACCTGGTGATCTACTTCTGAAAAATCACCATCGAAAACCCTGTGAAGCACAGTTCTACCCTGACACCCATGGGATTGGCAGTACTACTCAACCGGGTGCCTAGCAAGACACCATTCTTTGTGGGATTTTTCCTATTTTAATTACCATCCATTGCTTTTTATTTTTTTAATCATTTTACTGAGGGCTCGTACAACATTTATCACAATCCATACGTACATCCATTGTGTCAAGCACATTTGTACATTTCTTGCCATCATCATTCTCAAAATATTTCTTTCTGCTTGAGCCCTTGGTATCAGCTCCTCATTTTTCCCCTCCCTCCAAACCCTTCTCCCTCATGAATCCTTGATAAATTTATAAATTATTATTATTTTGCCATGTCTTACACTGTCCAGCATCTTCCTTCACCCACATTTCTGTTGTCTGTCCCCCAGGGGGTGGTTATATGTAGATCCTTGTGATCAGTTCCTGCTTTCTACCCCTCCGTCCCTCCACCCTCCCTGTTTCGCCGCTCTCACCACTGGTCCTGAGAGGGTCATCTGTCCTGGATTGCCTCTGTTTCCAGTTCCTGTGTGTACCAGTATACATCCTTTGGTCTAGCTGGATTTGTAAGGTAGAATTGGGATGATGATAGTGGGGAGGAGGAAGCATTGAAACTAGAGTAAAGTTGTATGTTTCATCATTGCTACACAGCACCTTGACTTGCTCATCTCCTCCCTGTGACCCTTCTGTGAGGGGATCTCCACTTGCCTACAGATGGGCTTTGGATCCCCACTCTGCACTGCCCCTCATTCACAGTGATAATAATATTTTTGTTCTTTGATGCCTGATACCTGAACCCATCAACATCTCATGATCACACAGGGTAGTGTGCTTCTTCCATGTGGGATTTATTGCTTCTCAGCTAAATGGCCTCTTTATTTTTAAGCCATTAAGACCCTAGGTGCTATATCTTTTGATAGCCAGGCACTACCAGCTTTCTTCACCACATTTGCTTACGCACCTGTGTTGTCTTCAGCGATCGTGTTGGGAAGGTGAGCCTTATGGAATGCCAGTTTAATAGAACAAGTGTTCTTGCATTGAGGGAGTACTTGAGTAGAGGCCCAATGTCCATCTGCTACGTTAATACTATAAATATATGTACATAGATCGATTATTTCCCCATTGTCATATATAAATATGTTTGCATATGTACATGCCTGTATTTAGACCTCTATAAATGTCCTTTGCCTTCTAGTTCTTTCCTCTATTTCCTTTTACTTTTATCTTGTCCCACTATCATGCTCAGCCTTCATTTGGGTTTCAGTAATTCCTCTCAGTTACATTACCCTTGAACAAGCCCTACCAGGCCTTTTACACCCTCCTCATCACTGATTTTGGATCACTTGTTATTCCATTGTCCCTGGGATTTATTAACACCACTTCCTTTCCCCCACCTCTCCCTCTACTATGTCCCCTGGAACCTTCGGTCCTGTTGTTTTCTCCTCCAGATTGTTTATCCAGACTCTTTTATCTAGACAGACCTGCAGAGATAATACTATGCACAAACCAAGACAGAGCAAAACAAAGCAACAAAAAAGAAAATAGTTCAAGGTCTATTGACATTTAGGAGTGTTTTCTGGTGGAGTCTGATGGAGTGCCACACCATGGCCCCAAAGTCTATTTTTGGTATTCCCTCGAGACGTCCTTGCTCTGCTCCCCTTGCTGTTCTGTTGCACGCCTTTAGTGTTTTGCCTCGGTGTGGTGGGGTCTGATCAGGCATAATTCCCTCACTGTGTATCCAGTGTTGTCCCCTATAGGGCTATGGGCCAGTGAGGGATGTCATGTCTCATAGTGGGGTTGACCATATGGCCCTCTCTAGCTATTGGCTGCTCTGAGCAGGGATATCATCTTCAAGTCTTGGTGGGCCAGGATGTGCTCCACTCTCTCTTCCTCCCCCCTCATTTGCTCCTGTGTGCTCTGATCAGACATGTCCCTCTCCCTGAGCTGTAGCTTCAGTGCTGCCCCTAAGGTAAATTCTTCAGGGGGCAGGGGTGGTTGTCCACATAGTTGGGATTGGGGCCTGTCTCTCAGACCCCTCTACTGGTTCCCTGCTTCATGCCAGTATGTTGCATTCACATCTTAGAGCACCGCTTTGTAGTCTGGTCCCTCTTTCCCTGAGAAGATATGAATAATACACTCCCCTTGGGGGAGTTAGTGCCCTGTTCCCCAACTACTCATTTGTTTTTGTTTTTTCTCTCTTTCCCCTTCCTTTTTAGTTGTCTACCATATGTATTCCTGGATTTGGTCTGGTCCCTGCCATACTCCCTGAACCTGAACCCAGGAATGTTTATATACAATAGTTTTTTCCCTAAGCTCGTTTTGCACTTTTTTTTTTTAAGCTTTCCTCATCAGACTCATATAGTACTTCTCATTTTCTGCTTGGCTTACTTCGCTTAGTATAATTTCCTCCAATTCTTTCCAATGTGCTTCATGCATTCATCACTACTTTTTTTCTTATTTTTTAATCATTTTATTGGGGGCTCATAGAATTCTTATCACAATATGTTCTTGATCCATTGTGTCAAGAACATATGTACATTTGTTGCCATCATCATCCTCAAAACATTTGCCTTCTATTTGAGCCCTTAATATCTGCTGCTTATTTTCCCCCTCCCTCCCCACTGTCCCCTACCTCATGAACCCTTCATCATTAATAAATTATGATTATTTTGTCATATACTACACTGTCCGATGTCTCCCACCGCCTTCTTCTCAACTGTCCCTCCCCCAGGGAGGAGACTATATGTAGATTCTTGTAATCAGTTCCCCCTATCCACCCCACATTCTCTCCACCCTCCAGGCATCGCCACTCTCACCACTGGTCCTGAATGAGTCATCTGTCCTGGATTCCCTGTGTTTCCAGTTGCTATCTGTACCAATGTACATCCTCTGGTCTAGCCAGATTTGTAAGGTAGAATTGGGATCATGATAGTGGAGGAGAGGAAGTATTTAAGAACTAGAGGAAAGTTATATGTTTCATCGCTGCTACCCTGCACTCTGACTGGTTCATCTCTTCCCCACAACCCTTCACTAAGGGGTGTCCGATTGGCTACCAATGGGCTTTGAGTCTCCACTCTGCACTCACCCACATTTTCAATGATATGATCTTTTGTTCCTTGATGCTTGAAACCTGATCCCTTCGACAGCTCGTGGTCACACAGGCTGGTGTGTTTCTTCCATGTGGGCTTTATTGCTTTTGAGCTAGATGGCCACTTGTTTATCTTAGAACCTTTAAGAACACAGACGCTATATCTTTTGATAGCTGGGCACCATCACTTTTCTTCACTACATTTGCTTACACACACGTTTGTCTTCATTGATCGTATCAGGGAGGTGGGCACCCATTGATATGATTTTTAGTTCTTTCATGTCTGATAACCAGTCCCTTCTGCACCTTGTGGTCAGACAGGCTGTGTGCTTCTTCCATGTTGGCTTTGATGCTTCTCAGCTAGATGGCCGCTTGTTTATCTTCAACGCTTTAAGATCCCAGACGCTTTGATAGCCACGTACCATCAGCCTTCTTCACCACATTTGCTTATGCACACATTTTTCTTCAGCAATCATGTCGAGAATGTATGCATCCTGGAATGCCAATTTAATAGAACAAAGTGTTCTTGCATTGAGTAAGTGGAGGCCTAATTGTTTTATTAGGAGTTCACACAACTCTTATCACAATTCATACATACATCAGTTGTGTAGAGCACATTTGTACATTCATTGCCCTCATCATTCTCAAAACATTTCCTCTCCACTTAAGCCCTTGGCATCAGGTCCTCATTTTGTCCCCTCCATCCCCGCTTCCCCCTCCCTCATGAACCCTGGATAATTTATAAATTATTATTTTGTCATATCTTGCCTTGTCCGACATCTCCCTTCACCCACTTTTCTGTTGTCCACCCCCTAGTAACAAGGTCAAATGCAGATCCTTGAAATCGATTCCTCCTTTCCAACCTACTCTCCCTCTACGCTTCTAGTAGTGCCACTCTCACCACTGGACCTGAAGAGATCATCCACCCTGGATTCCCTATGTTTCTGGTTCCTATCTGCACCAGTGTACATCCTCTGGTCTAGCCAGACTTGCAAGGTAGAAATCAGATCATGATAGTGCAGGAGGATGAAGCATTTAGGAACTAGAGGAAAGTTGTATTTTTCATTGTTGCTACATCACACCTTGACTGGCTCGCCTCCTCCCCTACACCCCTCTGCAAGGGGATTCCGGTGACTGACAAATGGGCTTTGGATCTCCAATCTGCACCCCGCCCCCCTACCTCATTCACTATGGTAAGATTTTTTGTTCTGATGATGCCTGATACCTGATCCCTTCAACACCTTGTGATCGCACAGGATGGTGTGGTTCTTCCATGTGGGCTTTGTTGCTTCTGAGCTAAGTGGCTGCTTGTTTGCCTTTAAGACACCAGACGCTATACCTTTTGATATCCGGGCACCATCAGCTTTCTTTGCCACATTTGCTTATGCACCCATTTGTCTTCAGCGATCATATCATGGAGGCAAGCACAAAATGTTATGATTTTTTGTTCTTTGATGCCTGATAACTGATCCCTTTGGCACCTTGTGATCACACAAGCTGGTGTGCGTCTTCCATGTGGGCTTTGTTGCTTCAGAGCTAGATGACCACTTGTTTATCTTCAATCCTTTAAGACCCCAGACGTTATATCTTTTGATAGCCGGGCACCATCAGCTTTATTCACCACATTTGCTTATGCACCCGCTTTGTCTTCAGCAGTTGCGTTGAAAAGGTCAGCATCACAGAATGTCAATTTAATAGAAGAAAGTATTCTTGCATTAAGGGAGTACTTGAGTGGAGGCCCAATGTCCTTCTGCTACCTTAATACTAAACGTATAAATATATGCACATAGATCTATTTACCCATCCTCATATATAAATATATTTGCATATATACATGTCTTTATCTAAACCTCTATACATGCCCTTTGTCTCCTAGCTCTTTTCTCTATTTCCCTTGACTTTCCTTCTGTCCCACTATCATGCTCAGTCCCGACCAGGGTTTCAGCAAATCCTCTTTGTTACATTACCCTTGATCATGCCCTACCAGGCCTCCCAGCCCCTCCTCACCACTGATTTAGATCACTTGTTCCCTTGTCCCTGGGTTTGTTAACACCACTACCTTTCCCCCCACCTCTCCTATGTCCCTCCTGAACTGTCGGTCCTGTTGTTTTATCCTCCAGATTGTTCATCCAGCCTATCTTATTTAGAAAGACCAGCGGAGATAATAACATGCACAAAAACAAGACATAAAAATACCAAGGAACAATATACAACCAACCAACAACAATAAATCAATGACAAAAAAAAAACACAAGAAAGAAAAGTTTGTAGTTAGTTCAAGGATTGTGTGTTGGCCTTTAGGAGTGTTTTCCAATTCAATCAATTGGGGTACCACACCCTAGCCCCAAAGTCCACCTTCATCATTCCCTGAGGACCTCGCCGTTCCATTCCCTTACTATTCTGTTGCACCCCCTTAGTGTTTTGCCTCGGTGTGGCGGGATCAGGTCAGGCGTAGTCCCCACACTGTGTCTCCAGTGTTGTCCCCGGTAGAGCTATGGGTCAGTGAGGGGCGTCATGTCTCATAGTGGGGCTGGCCATGTGGTCCTCTCTGTGGACTGGCTGCTCTAATCGGGATAATCGTCCTCAAGACCTGGTGGGCCAGGATGTGCTCCACTTTCTCCTCCTCCCCCTTCATCATCACCCATGTGCTCCCATCAGATATGTCCCTCTCCTGGAGCTGCAGATTCAATGCCGTCTTTTGAAATAAGTTCTTCTGGTGGGAGGGCCAGGCGTCCTCTTAGTATTTGTCATCACTGCTTTTTAGTGATGTGTAGTACTCCATTGTATGTATATACCACTGTTTTTAATCCAATCATTTGTTGGTGGAAATTTGGGTTGTTTCCAACTCCTTGCATTCGGATTTGTACCCTTGTGGAACTGCTGTTCAGGTCCTTTGCCCACCTCCTCGGTGGGCAATTAGTTTTTTTTTTCTCTTTGGAAACTAGCAGAGTATTGTAGATTTTAGTAATAAGGCCTTTGTCTGATGTGTCAGGCTAAAGATGTTTTCCCAGTCCGTGGGCTCTCTTATTACTCTCTTGGTGAAATATTTTGATGTACACAGATGTTTTATCTTCAGTGTATCCCACATGTCAATTTGTGACTCATGTGCATTTGTGTCCTTCCCTGTTTCTGCTATCCCATGTATTCCCAGTGCCAAAATTCTCAGATTGGTCCCAGTTCCCTTATTGATGGACCTAATAGTTTGGAGTTTTACCTCAAGGTCTGTGATTTACCTTGAGTTTATTCTTGTGCATGGAGTCAGATAAGGGTCATGCTTCATTTTTCTGCAGGTAGATATCCATTTTTCCAACACCGCTTGTTAAAGAGGGTACCTGCTTTTGATATTTTGGGGGCTTTATCAAAAGTGAGTTGTCTGTATGCTGATGATTTTATTTCTGGGTTTTCAGTTCTTTTCCAGTAGTCTAAGTATCTGTCATTATACCAATACCTCCCAGTTTTGACCATGATGGCATTATAATATGTGCTAAAGTCAGGTAAAGCAAGCCCTCCCACTGTGTCCTTCTTAGGGAGTCTCTGCTAATTCTGGGCTTCTTCCCTCTCCATATGAATTTGGTAATCAGTTTTTCCATTTCTTTCAAGAAAGATGAGGGTAATTCTCTCAGGATTGCATTAAAGTTATATAGTGCCTAGGAGAGAACTGACATCTTTACTATATTGAGTCTTCTGATCGACAAAAATGGGATCTTCTCCCATTTGTTGAATCACTCTTGGTTTCTTGTAATAGTGTTCCATAGTTTTCCTCATATAAATCTTTTGTTCTTTTAGTCTGCTATTTCCCTAGATATTTTAATTTGTGCTTGGCTATTGTGATGGGTACCACCTTTTTGACCTCCTCTTCTGTTATTTTAGCTGATATGTATAGCAGTCCAGTGGACTTCTGTTTGTTGATCTTGTATCCTGCCACTCTGCCCCTTTTGGATCTTTTGGGATTTTCCATTTATAAAATCATGTCATCTACATATAACGATAGTTTTACCTCTTCCTTCCCCAGACGAATACCTTTGATGTCTCTCCTTTGCCTTATGCTGCGAGCTAAAACCTCCAGTACGATGTTAAATAAGACTGGGGACAAGGGGCATCCTTGTCTGGGCCCTTTTTCTGTGGAATTGTGTTCCTCTTTTCTGCATTGACTACCATGTTGGCTGTTGGTTCTTCATATATAGCTTGTATTGTCTTGCGGAATTGTCCTTCCATTCCTATCTCCTGACGTGTCTTAAAAAGGAATTTGTGTTGGATGTTGTCGAATGCTTTTTCCACATCTATCAATATTATCATGTGGTTCTTAGAGTTTTTCATGTCAATGTGGCACATGATACTAATGGTCTTTCGTATGTTGAACTATCCCTGGTATGAATCTTGCTTGGTCATGGTGAATTACCATATATACTCGTGTATAAGCTGAATTTTTCAGCACAAAAATGTGCTGAAAAACTGGGGTTTAGCTTATACGAGGTGTAATATCTCACAGGTGATTGTCGTTCCTCCGCTGTTCATTCAAAGCCCCACTGATACTGCAGGGCTTTGAATGTTTGTTACTCACATCTAACCAATCAGAGCCATCCTATGACGTGGAAGGCTCCAATTTGCAGAAGCACCCATAGTGATTCACTTACGCTGCCAGCTGAACTGGTCAGGATGTGTCAGTGGCTGCGCTCCGTCTCTCCCCTCTGGTCTCTGTGTTAATTCACATCCTGCATTTCCCACCCTAGGCTTATACTCAAGTCATCAGTTTTTCTAGTTTCCCAGGTACCTAGGCTTATACTCAGGTCGGCTTATATTCAAGTATATATGGTATTCGTTTTATATACATTTGTATTCTATCGGCAAGTATTTTGTTAACAATTTTTGCATCTGTGTTCATTAAGAATATTGGTCTGTAGTTCTCAATTCTTGTAGGATTCCTGCCCTGTTTGGGTATCATATTTATACTTGCTTCAAGAGGTTGCCGTCTTTTCTATGTTCTGGAAGATTTTGTGTAGGATTGGTGTCATTTCTTCCCTAAATGCTTGGTAGAATTGTCCTGTGAAGCCATCTGGTCCAGGGAATTTGGGGTTGGTAATCCCTTGATATCCTTGTCTATTTCTTCTATTGCTATGGGTCTATTGACATTCTTGATGTTCCTCTGGGAAATTCGAGGGAGGGATTGTTTTTCAAAATTTGACCATGTCTTCCAAGTTGTTGAATTCATTGGAGTACAGTCCTTCGTAATACTCTTTAATTATCATTTTGAATTCATTAGAGTCTGTTGTAATGTCCCCTCTTTCATCCCTCATTCTTGCTATTGAAATTTGTTCCCGTCTTTCTTTGGTTAGGTTTACCCACGATATGTTGATTCTGTTTATCTTTTCAAAGAACCAACTTTTAGCAGCATTAATTTTTTCCATAGTTTTCTTATTTTCCCTCTCCTAAATCTCAGCCCTGATTTTTATTATTTCTTTTCTTTTGCTATTAGCACGATTGTGCTGTTGACTCAGCCCTAGTTGCTGTAAATTTTGTGCCAGCATATCAATCATATGGCTTTCTTCCTTTCTCAGGTGTGCATGTATTGCTATGAAACTTCCTCTGATAACTGCCTTTGCTGTGTCCCATAAGTTTTGGTACGTCTTATTCTCATTCTCATTGGTTTCTAGAAATTTCCTAATTTCATCTATGATCTGAGCCAGTACACACTCCTTTTTCAGTAGAGAGTTATTCATCCTCCAATTGTTTGCCTTGTTTTATTCATCTTCCTTTTGCTGATTTCCAGCCTTATGGCACAGTGGTCAGTGAGAGAAGTCTATATGATATCAATGTGCTTAAATTTATGCAGATTTGACTTATGCCCCAGCATGTGGTCTATCTTCGAATATGTGCTATGTGGGCTTGAAAAGAATGTGAAATATTTTGTATTTTCATGAAAAGCTCTGTAAATATATATCAGGTCAAATTGACTAATTGTAGTGTTTAGATCTCTGGCCTCCTTGTTGAGTTTCTTTCCCTGTGATATTTCTTTCTCAGAGAGTGGTGTATTGAAGTCACCTACTATAATTGTTGAGGCTGTGACTTCCTTTTTCATATTTTGAAGCATTTGTTTGACGTATTCAGCAGGTCTGTCATTTGGGGAATATGTTTACAATGCTTAGTGGTTCTTTGCCTACTGCTCCCTTGAGCATTATATAGTGTTCCTCATCTCTTTTTATGGTTTGCACTTTGAGGTCAGTTTTATCCAAGATTACGATTGCAACCCTTGGTTTTTTTTTTAATTGCTGTTTCTTTGGTATGTTTTCCTCCAGCATTTGATTCTCAGCCTAGTTTTGTTTGTAGTCTTGACATGTGTCTCCTGTTGGCAGCAGATTGATTAGTTGTATTTCTAAACTAGTCTAAACTAGTCTGCTAGCCTCAGTCTTTTAATGCCTGAGTTTAGTTCATAGATATTCAGGGGTATTATTTCCATCCGTGGACTCTGTGATGTCATCTTACACCTTTTGTGTTGGGTGTTTTCCCACCTCCCTTTCTTTTTAATGTAGTGTGTGTGTGTGTGTGTGTTTCATTCTTGACTTCTTTTCACCCTTAATCCAATGCTATCTTGGGGGCTGTTTTCTCTTTGTTTCCCTCTGGGTGAGGTTGTTCTCTGTGGCAGTCTCTTACTTATGCTTGGTGAGTGCTGTTCTTCTGCCTATACTGGATCGACAAGGATCCAGGCTGGGTTTCTTCTAATGTATTCTTTGAGTTTTTCCTTCTCTAACAAGACAATTACTTCTTCATCTATCTTGATCAGTAATTTGGCTGTGTAGAGTATTCTTGGGTTTGCATTATTTTCCTTCAATTTTTGCAATGTTACTCAACAACTCTCTCCTCTTCTTCATAGTGTTCTCTGATACCCTGTTTCCCCGAAAATAAGACAGTGTCTTATATTAATTTTTGCTCCCAAAGATGCACTAGGTCTTATTTTCAGTGGATATCTTATTTTTCCATGGAGAAGAATGTGGTACACGTTTATTGTTTTATTAAAAGAGACCTCGTACTACCTGTCTGCTCTGACTGCGCTGCAGCCAATAGTGAGCTGCGTGGTGGTGCCCACCACTATGATCCAGAGTCCAGAGTTACGGTAGCTTCGGGGGTGCTGATTTTTGGGGAGGTCTTATTTTTGGGAGATGCCTTATATTTCAGCCCGAGGCAAAACTGTAAGTAGGTCTTATTTTGGGGGGATGTCTGACTTTTGGGGAAACATGATAGGTCTGAGCATATTCTTATTTGGGAAACTATGTGATTGCTTGTTTTTCCCTAGCTCTTCTCATGATTTTCTCCTTTTCCTCAAAGTTGGATAGTAAGTATGATGTGCCTTGATTTCTTCTTGGGTTTCAATCTGACTGGTGTTCTTTCAGCTTCCTGAATGGTTGCCAGGTTTTCATTCATTAAGCTCGGGAAGTTTTCCTCCAAGAATTTCCTCTCTGTTGCAGTTGACTTCTTTGTGGTGTCTTCCTCTGGTAATCCAATAATTCTAATGTTGTTCCACTTCATAGCATCAGACCTGGCTTTTAGGTTCTCTTCAGCTTCACTAATGATCTTATTAGATTTTTGTTCGCATTTAAAGTCTCCTTGGCTGTCCTCTAGGTCACTGGTGCAATTATCTGCCTCCTCCAGTCGATTCTCGAGGTCTGCGTGTCTGCTACTAGTTTTTGTTATCTCTTCCCTGATCTCTTGTATTTCCCTTTGGTGTATGGACTTAATCTCCTCTTTCATTTCATCTTTTTTCTGTATTGTTTTTCTCATATCCTGTATTACTGCAAGAAGTATTCTGAAAAATTCTTTATGTGGCAGATAAATATCTGCTTCTTCTATGCATGTCGTTCGGTTCAGGACATCTCTGCCATTGAAGTTTGTTTCTCATGTTTTTTTGTTGAGGTCATTGGGCCTGATTGCTGTTTGTTTTAGAGGAGCCAGGTGCCATTTTTCAGGGAGTCAAAGAGCACTGGCTCTCTCTGGGAGACTCGTAGGAAAGCTTCTTCGAACTGCTACAGCTAATTTCACTATGGAATTAGCCAACCACTTTATCCTCCTGTGGCTTCACTCTTTCCCTAGTCAACAAGTTGGATGGGCCTCTCCGGAGATGCTGGTTGGGTTGTTGTGGATCCACGAGGATGGTGCTTTACTGGGTGATCTCACAAGAATCCATGATGGTGTGGCCCATGACGGCTTGGGTTGCCACAGGTGGCATGCAAAGGTGCCCGCTGCAACAGGAGTGTCACAGAAATCTGGTTGGTTGCCTGCTTTGGTATAGAGCACCGTGAATGGTGGGCGGAATTTCCCTGATCAGGTAGATCACTGCATAGGTTAGGCAGAGGTTCCCACTGCTCCGTGGAAAGCTGGTGAGTGTTTGATAAGCTTTCTTAGTCTGTGAGGCACTACAGCAGGCGGGAGGAAGCTCCCTCAGTAACGTGGGACCACAGAGGATGGATAGGAGCTCCCCAAGGCACACAGGCAGGATTTCCCCCAAAGAAGGGGTGCCGAATTTCTCCAGCCATGTCTTAAGCACTACAGAGGACCGGCAGGTGGTCTTTTCCAGGGAAGAAGTTGGGCAGGATATCCCCTGTTGGAGTGTGGGTGGGCTTTCCCAGCTTCCGGTTATGCTGCAGAGGGAGGAGCTCGCCCAGCAGGGTTGAGTGCAGGCATTAATGCCCTAGGCTAAGGGTAGTGGTCAGGATGTTGGCAGTGCTGTGTGAGAGAAAGGGGAAGAGAAAAAGAGAAGGAAAAAAACAGCCCACTGAGACAGGGGGATAGGGGGGAATAGAGAGAAGAGAGGGAAACTGAAGCATCAATATAAATGAACCTGATCCTTGACCATGGGGCTGGAGGGGTTTAATCCCTGCCCTGAGATGGTGTCAAACTGTGGCTGTGTTGAGATAAAGCCCCTGTGTTGGCTACAAATGATCCTGGCTCCAGCCAAGACAGTGGCCGGGCCAAGGTAAGGTGACCAGATTTTAACATTGGTATAGCGGGACACCATTGATAAAACTCATATCCTGGTGAAATTGCCACATGGCAGCCGAAAACCGTACATACCCTCACTTGTTGTCCATTCTTTCCAAAAATTGGGACTTTTTAAAAACACCATAGACACGAGAAAAAATGTTTAAAAAGCGGTACGTCTGGTCACCTTAGGCTAAGGTCAAACCCTAGCTGGCCTCCATTGTGGTAAGCCAAAAGACCCAGCTCCTTAAAACCTATTGGATCTCTGCCTACTTATCTTTCTGATGCTCCTTCTGCGACCTGGCGGTGTGGAATTTCCCTCTTAGTGACTCTCCTGCACAGATTTCTGTGGAGTTCCTCTGCTATGTGTTACTCAGTCGCCATCTTCCTGGAAGTCTCTACCATCCATTTCTTAACAGATTTTTGTGAGAACTTTTTTTTCTCTCCCACTTAAAATTAATATACTTTTCCCCTCAAGAGACTGTAATTTACCTTTGTAAATTACAGAAAAAGGGCTTCAAAAATTCATGGAAAATTCCTTTACCTTTTAATCCTATTTCCATGAGCTATTTGTGGCTCACTCATACATGTTATTCCAGTTACTATGACTCCACAAGAAATTATCGCCAACACTTAATGGCCTAAAATAGCAATTAAATATGCTCATAGATTTTATATTTTGTGGGAAGGAACTCAGACATAGCATAACAAACATGTTTCTTCTCTGCCCTAGGATGCCGGGGCCTCAGCTACACACCTTACTGGCTAGACCAGAAATGTCTGAAAGCTCGCTTACCATGTGGCTGCCTGATGGGCCAGTTTGGGCTTCTTCACAGTTCAATGTCTAGTGTCCCTCCAGAGTACGTTTCCTAAAGGAGAAACCAGGTAGAATCATACTCCTATAGTCCCTGGGAGCACTGCTGCCGTATTCATTAGGTCTGAAGAGTCCCAAGTCCCCCATCCCCAGGTGCACAAAAGGGAAAGTGACCACACACCTCACATTCCTTCACGAAGGGATCTAGGGTCCCTGAGTAAACCGCATGGAGTGCATAGCTGACCTCTGGCTACATCAAGGAGAAGAATCCTACGTAGCTCCATCAATCAAGGCCGATTGCCACAAAATAGAGATCAGGCATGCCTCCACCCTCCATCATTCTTTACCCTTTTCTGATAGTAACTGTTTCTTCCACAGCATTCTACTTTTGTGCTGTGTTCTATAATCCATTGCACTGGTCGCACAGAGCTCACAGGCAATACTCACAATTAAGGGAGCTTTTTAGAGAACTTAATGGGTTACTACAAGCCAAGATCAGAAAACACTAAGGATACAGTCATTGGTCCACAGTATCATCTCGCCTCAATCAAGTCTTTCTCTAGTCCTTAGTCTCTGTGTTGCTCTTCAATTCTGTCTCGTGTCTCCTTGCCTCAGCCTCTGACTTTGCCTTGTTCTTTCAGTCTGTCCAGTAATTTCTGTTTCACAGCCTCTGGTTCCTCTTGTCTTTAGACAGAGATCTCATTTGTTCTCCACTGGTAGTTCTTTATCCCTTAAGTTCATGGGATTCCTCTCTGTTCCTGTTCTAAGATAACACATCCCTATGGCCAGGGAAGTGGCAACGAAAATGAACCAGTCCACTCTGTTTTGTGTTAGACATGCCCTATTTGCAAAGTCCCACCTAATCATCAATGGGAATCACAAAGACCTAGACAGAAGAGCCATGCCAAGAGACTTCACACCACGATAGTCCCACAGACAGGCGCTTCTTGCCTTCTTACCCTTAAATCTACAAGTGAGAGCTGTGTCTTGGGAGATTCGCCTCTAAACCCTGGCAACCAAGTGTGCTTTTTACAGTGCATTTCCTCAACTCCTGTGCAGACAGACCACTGCAGCCAGGTGCAGATTCAGGGCAGCCTCCCAGCATTGCCTGTCTGTCCTGCAGCCCCCACTCTATGTGCCTCATTGGGCCTCAGCCATCCATGTGGCCTTTCTGCTCTGCTGGGTGGCATTCTGTTTTAAGATGATGGCAACGCCTTGACAGTCAAAGCTGCAGAACCCTCTGGAGAAAGGACACCAGTGAGTTGCGTTTCTTGCCCACACCCCATCACTGTGGTGGACTTGCACACATTCCTGTTGAGTCAGATGTTGGTGATCTGCATTTCTCCTCCACAATCACTTCACTTTAAAAAAAAAATTTAGCCCCTGCTATGATTCTAGTGATAGAAGGCGATGTAGGATTTAAGAAAGCTGAATTATCCTTGTCATGTTTAACTCACTGCATAGTTGGAAACTTATAGTTTGAATGTTACATGTTTGCTGTCAGGAATTGAATTTCCTTTCCACTGGGCATCCTGCAGACCCTGCGGTGCTGCATTGCTCCTTGGGCCTTGCTGTGTAGCATGGGGATTGCAGGGCCATCTCTACTCTGCTTATAGGACCTGCAGGACCGCAATGATGAGTTGCAGGCTGCGCTGGAAGGCCTACAGACATGGATGCACAAGACACAGAGTAGCCCATCTAGTTTCCGGCCAGATGGATGCCTGCCCCCAGCAGATTGCTCCGAAGGTAGAGGATCTTCTTGGGGAAAGGGTGGAGTCCTTGTTCCAGCAAACTGGGCTATCTCTCAGACCTACCCGTAGTTTGTGTCATGGGCCACTTCCAAGCATCATAGGGTACATTGAGGCACAAACACCTGCCCCAGACACACTGGCACCACCCGGCTGAGTTCCTTGTAGCTGGGAATTTATGGAAGGGGATGGGGGCTTTATCAACTGTAATGAAATGGCAGCAGTTATGTGATCTCACAATGACCTCATGAGAGGCATGTCCATCACTCCTAGATGTTCCAAAGCCACCTCCAGAGTTGTGATTAAGATGAAGGGACTTGGTGGTGAGGTTTCAGCATAGGCTAGAGACAGAGAGAGTGAGGGTATGTGACAGTAAATAAAGGAGCTATATTTCCTTTGCCCAGGTCACAGACCAGTCTCTATACAGATTGTCCTCTGAGCTGTAAGCTGGTTGATGTGAAAACTCTTTTAATAAAAGAGATAAATTATATCTAATACATATTAATGACTCCCTGATGTTCAGAGAGAGCTTGAGATTTGTCCCCTTGAGTGTCAGAATTCGTCAGAATAGACCTGTGCCAGCGGCGCCTGCGCAGGACACAGGTCAAGCACTGGAAGCAGTTGGGACCTGTGTGCATAGGCGTGCATATCTGCTTAAAAGTAGATATCTCTGGCTTCAGGATCCTCTTAGTGCTGAGGTTTATGACAAATTCCACCTACAGTGTAGACTGTGTTTGATTAATCTCAGCTCCTTCAAAAGACAAGAACAAGGAGGTAACACAGCTGCCCTAGAGTTTTGTCATAGTCCTGTATAGCCAGGGGTTGGTTCTTGGATCAGTGCCCCCAACTGTGCATCAGCAGACACCGTGGCAAGTCTCTCAGCCCTGCTGCCAAAGCTCTGATACACAGTGGTTTTGTGTGCTAAGTTTTGGCCACTCCCTCACCCCAGGGAGATCTGTGGACACTGACAGGCCACTCCCTCACCCCAGGAAGATCTGTGGACACTGACAGGCCACTCCCTCACCCCAGGGAGATCTGTGGACACTGACCTGTGGATCTTTGGCAGTCGAGCATTTTGCATCCTCCTCCCTCCCAGTTTTGTAGTGCTCTAAAGCTATTTATTTAATAAAATGTAAATGAATTATAGCTAAAAGAGCCAACCTGGGAACCTTAAGTTTTCTCTGAATGTGGGTACAGCGTCTTTGGACCCCAACATAACCTGCTCACCTGCAAATGGCAGATTGGTGTCTTGAAATCCTGTGAGTCAACAGCCAAAGGCCATTAGACTCATTTGGGAAATGTGGGATGGAGCCTGACACAGCCAGCTGCACCACATCCAGAGATGCCAAGGGTGCTGTGACATCCATTTAAGGCATCCTACGTATTCTTCCACACAACAGACAGGTCAGCCATCCCCAGGGAAATGGACACTGTGTCCCCTCAACTACACAGAATTTATGGCCCTCAGCACGAACCACTGACCCAAAACCTGGGAGACAAGGCCCTGAAGTCTTGGGTCTGCTCGAGACTGGGGACTGCGGCACCAGATCACAGACCTAGGCTTCATGCCATCGCTAATGAAACCTAGCAGTTTCACAATGTGGCCTTTTTATGTACTGTCCTCCCATCCCTCTGATGGAAACCATTTTAGAAGCAGCACCAAGGCTCAGTTGACCCTTCCGATGTTTGTCTGCTGCTGAGAGAATAGTAAGAAGCTGGGTTGCAGTAAGCCTAGTGATGTGGACTGTCCAGCCTCACGGACCTCCTGTCAGCCCAGGTGACTGCGCAAGTTGACAGTTCTCAGTTTCCAAGGCAAAGTAATTCTTTCCAGAGGTTCTCATTCAGGTTTTTGTCTTGTCCCTTATGTCAAAGTTTGTCACCATTTTCAGGGTGACAATGAGAGTAGAGGATGACTTTGCCACGTCCCATCCTTGACACTGCAAAATGAAGACTGAGTCATGGCATAAATGCAATTCTGAGTCTCAGACCAGCTCTCTTCCAAGCCCTAGCAACACACGTAGTTCAAAGATGTGCCTTGTGTGCCTGGTGTGCGGAGTGGTGATTCAGGTCGGAAAGCGAGTCCTTGCAGTGCTCTCAAGCACCATTCCTCATTCCACACGTATGGAATGTGCCTGACTGCTTTATTTATTATTATTATTATTGTATTTTAAAATCATTTTGTTGGGAGATCTTACAAGTATAACATTCCATAGTTAAATCACATCAAACAGTGTTGTACAGTTGCTACCACAATCCGTTTCAAAACATTTTCTTTTTCTTGAACTCCTTGATATCTGCTCCCCATTTATTCCCTCCTTTGCCCACCATACCCCGCCCCAGGAAACCTTACTTTATTTTTTTCCATATCTTGCACATCCAATATATCCACTCACATACAATTCTGTTGTTCGATCCCATTGAGTGGGGTTATTCAGTCATCAGTGCTCTCAGCTCCCTGTTATCTCCTCCCCCCTTCCCGTACCCTCAGGGAACCGTTACTCCATTTATTGTTTCTGAAGGGTTATCTATCTTAGCTTTCATGTATCAAATGATATTAAATATACGATGAACCTACATCAAATCTGATATGATTAAAGAGGCAAAACAAATAAAAACCATAATCATAAGGGGAGGGAATATTAAGGAACTAGAGGATAATTATGTAGTTCATCAGTGCTATACCACACCCTGGATTTATCATCCCTTCCTGTGTCCCTTCTGAGCGTGACTGTCCAATTACCAGAGGGGCTGTGATTTCTGGGTCTCTACTACATCCATGCCCCTTCACATCAATTTGGTTGCTTATCTTTTGAACTTCTGATACCATTTCTCCTCAACACCTCATGATCACACAGGCTGGTGTGCTTCCTTGTGGGCTGTTTCTTACCTGCTAGTTGGGCACTTATTTAACTGCAAAGCATCTAAGACCCCATATGCTATTAATAACCAGGCACCATCAGCTTTTTTCAACCACATTTGCTTATGCACCCATTTTGGCTTCAGCAATCATCTGACCAGTTTATCGAGCAACACACAGACTTACTGCCATCAAGTTGATGCCAACTCATAATGACCCTATAGGACATGGGAGACCTGCCCCTGTGGGTTTCTGAGACTGTAACTCTTGATGGTGGTTTCAAACTGCTGACATTTCAGATCACAGTCCAATGCATAAACACCATGCCACCAGAGCTCCTACATATCCTGAAACCCAGCATTATTTGTGTGATATAATAATGTGGAGGAGGAGGAGGCCAATTTGAAGTCTTTAGCTAATAAACAGGCCATGAGGTGTGTCTGGCCACCTTCACACACAGTGAGGCTCATTCCCAGGCATCACACTGCCCAGAGGCATGTGTCACCAGGTCACCCCACTTCTTCCATCTCCCCACCTCCTCTATGATCCTGGCATCACCAGGGAATAAACTTGAAGTGAAGTACAAGGGGGCCTTACATTCATGGACAATTCCATTATCTTTTTCTTCCGTGTTCTGGAGGTTTTTTGAAGTCCCTTCACACGATATCACTGCCACTTTGTAGGAACTTGAAGGGTGTGATGGGCTGCAGGAGCCTCCTGAGCAATCTGTTCTGGGGAAAGTGTGAAATGGTTCTAAATGAGTGTTTCCTAACGTGGGCAATGCTGCCCCCTGGGGGGCACTGGAATAATCCGTGGGAGCTGCCAAAGCAAATAACCTACACCCTATCCTGGATTAGGGATGGGCTATTGTATAAAAGTTAATTGCCAGAGGGTTGCTGGGTAACTATTTTTCTGAAAATTGGACAGCTGACCAAATAAGTTTGAGATCCTTTATTCTACATGGATACAACATAGCAGATCACCAGTGATGCGTGCTGTTGTACGCCAGTGCGGCAGGACTCCACCATCACTGCCTTTCCCTTGAAAAAGCACATGTAGAATCTGTGCTTTGTTGTCCCTTGGGAATAGGAAAGCTGTAAGAAACCTGTAATGTCCTCACTGAGCTAAGCTGAGATTTCCTCTTCTTCGCAGGCTTTTTCACATGCGTTACAGCTCCTACTCCAGTGAGCCTCGAAACGGAACTCATGATGGAGCAGGTGAAAGAACGTTACCAAGACGTCAAGAGCCAGCTGGAGACGAAGGTAGGTGTGAGGGGTGCCCGAGGGGGAGCCTGGGGCTTCCTTTTGTGCACAGAGAGCCGTGCTTAGTGCTGACCCTTCTCCAGGCAGCTGCCTTGGATTTCTCTGGTTGGTGAGCGGGGGCACTAAGAAGACAGTTTGAGGGAAATACAAGCAGAGATGACTGTCAGTGCCTGGCCCAAAGTCGCTGGGGGCTGGCATGCTGAGTGCAGCCCTGCCAACTGCTGTGCGGGAATTCACACCACCTACCTCATTCTTAGCATAACTTATCCTTGGCTTTGCCTCTCTTGGGATGCTGCATAGTTTCTCAGCCAGGATTACCCTGGCTGACAAGGTCTTCTCAGATGAAGTTAACTCCTGCCTCTCCTTAGATGGTGACTAAGAGAATGTCCGCACACAGTTGCCATGTGCCGCGTTCTTTCTACTTTCAGGACTCAGAGAGCCAGCCACCCTGTTTCCACCGGGACCTCTGAGCTCCTGGGTGCAAGTTACTTACCTAAACGGAGCTTGCCAGCCAACGGCCAGACAATATCTTCTCCCACGGGAGGTTATCCGACTGGTCCAGACAAGGCTGTGCCTACATCTTGAGCACTGAGTCTTGGGGATGTCACCGCTGCCTTTTCATCCCTGACTTCTGCAGGCCTCAGCTCCTTGGCATGCCAGACAACCTTGCTGTTTCCATGTCATATTGTCAGGGGCTAATGTTTCTCTTTCCAGGTAAACTACAAGCAGGAAATTGAACTAATGAAGAAAAACTTTGAGAAGGAGAAAAGGGAAATGGAGCTTATGTTCAAAAGTGAAGTCAGCATGCTGGAGAGCCAGAGAGCAGACCTGGAGGCGCTCCATGCACAGTCTCAGGATGCCCTTTGCAGCCTGCAGGGGCAGCTGTGGGAGATAAGGAGTGGGGGCCCACATTGCCCCAAGGAGTTGGCCACCTTAGCTCAGTGGCCAGACGAGAAGCTACGCCTGAGACACCAGCACGGACTACCACAAATCAGGTCTGCTGCCCTGTTTTCTTCTGGGTCCTCCTTCAGTCTGAAGTTCTTCCCAAAAACCCACATTAGATATTTAATTCAGGAAATGACTCAACTGCAGTGCATGCTAAGTGGGTAGTTTTTCTCTGGCCACAGAGAGGAAGGTAGGAAAAAATAGGGCTTTGTATGAGTTGTTTTAACTTAAATTAGAAATATATATATTAAAACTTAAGTTATGAAGTAATTTAGTTTGTAGACTACTTTTAACACATTCATATTTATTTTCTGCCTCAGACTTCTCTGTAGCAAAGGAACAAAGTAGCAAAGCATCTTCCTTATTTAATGTCATGTTCTAATTTTCCAGTGCACGCGGTAGCATGTGGGCAAATGGAGAAAAAGGCTAAAAGCTCCTTTGCAATAGGGAGGCCAGTTATCTGCGAAGGTAGCTTTTCAAAGCTGTCCTAAGCGAAAGGAGCCCTGCTGGGGCTTTGGGTTAGCATCAGGCTGCTAACTACAAGATTGGTGATTCCAACCTCCCAACTGCTTTGTGAGAGAAAAACAGACTTGCTCCTCCAAGAAGAGGGACCATCTGAGAGCCTCGGCAGCAGTTTGCTCCATCCTGCAGAGCATAGGAGTTAGAATCGGTTTCATGGCAGCGAGTTGCTGTGTCATCACAAAGAAAAGCAATGAAAGATTTCTTTGGAAAACTGAGCGTATCAAGTAGGTTTCACTTAGTGGAATGATAACTGGTTGCTGCCAGCCCATGCCTATTTATCATGACCTCACTCTCCCACAGAGAATCTTGGCCCTCGCCAACTTGGACACCAAGCGGGCTAGAGCCCTGCTGACCAGACCTGCAAAGCCTCCTTGGGAAGCATTCTTAGCTGGGAACATGGCTCGGGTTAGAAGTGGCACTACGATGACCACAGTGGACCAAGCCATCTCCCGTGTCCTGTGACCTGGGGAGGTTGATGATCCCAGAGCCAGTCTGCCTTTCTGTCATGGTGCAAGGAAATTGAGGCAGCTTGAGTATGGGCGGTAAAGAAAATCCTGGACTACTGAATTGTACCCTCTTCTGTACCCTGCCTTTCTGTTCCCCAAAAGATGACCACACAGTGGCCTCAGACCTGGGCGTTGCAATAACACATACTGCCCGCTAGGATGATCCAGAGCTTCCTCCTGAGAATTTTGCTTCATAGTATCTGAACCTGTGAACTGTCTGGTAAAGGGCGGGCTACTGTCCAGAACACCTTATAGACCATTGCCACTATTCCCAAGCCCTCTCAGGCTCTAAGAAGCAGCAAAGGGACATGTCTGGTCCCAGGAGTTTCCTTAACTGGCTGGAAGGCTGCTCCCACCCCCATTCCCACCCCATGTCATGATTGTGAGTCGAGCCATATTGCATGACTCTGATGAGCTGAGTTACTCTTGTTCTCCCAGGCTGACTGCTCTCAGCTGGGCCTCACTCCACCTCAGTGTTATTTTCCTGGGGCTTCTAAAGGCCTCTTTCCTAGATGTTTAAAATACTTTTTAGAGTAATTTCGACTAAAGGTACTTTTTTTTTCCACTAAACTTTAGGCCAGTACTGCCCAATACAGCTTTCTGTAGTGATAGACATATCTTGTGTTTGCCTGCCCATTACAGGAGCCACTGGCCACATGGGGTCACTGAAAGTGACTGATGTGACCAAGAATCTGAGCTTTGATTTTATTCCATTTTAATCCGTCTAAATGTAAATTTAGTCCCATTTGACAAGTCGTGTCTGCTGCATTATCAACTAGATCCTGTGCATGCACTCTCTGAGCGCAGCTGGCACGAGTAGCGAGGAGTTGTGCACTTAGAACGTGCGCTTGGGCAGGCCTTTCTAACCCTGTGATACATGTGACATTCGTGTTTCTGAGCCAGGTCCATGTGAAAGTTTCTGTAGAAAGGGGGCAAAGGCTGAACTGAGCCAGAAACTCCTGTGAATGGAAGCAGCGCACTTGTTACAGCAATGGGACTGTAAAAAGAAAAAGATGCTTCAGAGGCAACTGCAGCTAGTGACAGACATGGGAGCCCAGCTGGACATGGACAAGGGATAGAGAAGAGAGGCAGAAGGAGATGCTAGCCCAGTGCAAGAAGCAGCAATGCAAGTTGGGTGGGGGGTGGAGGGTGGAGGGTGGCAGGGAGGGCTGATGAGTAAAGAGCAAGCTAAAATTTGCAAAGTGTTTGCACTTGAAAAGTTAGAAACCACATATAGGAAGCAATTAAAAGGGCTTTCCCTGGAGGCAGAGGGGCTGAAAGCCTTCTTGAAGGAGGGAAAGGCAACTGCCTCCAGGCCTGCTGAGGTCCACAGAAGTCAGAAAGGAGACGGGACCAGCAGGGTCAGAACGTGGAGAGGCTGAGTTCCTGCGTATGCCAGGGAGGCATCTCACTGCAGATCCTGTCCAGAGCCCGGTCCCGAGAGCAGCCCCACAGCCCAGAGGACCCTCTGCATAGCTCACTATCAGGGCCATCCCATCTTGGTGAATGATATAGAGGTGGCTCCTGCTCCTTTAGAGACATGGGTGATCTATGCTATCCCCTAGAGGGGCAAGGCCCATGTTCCTGGAGAAACCCGTACCTTTGGCTAGCAGCCTTGCTGGTCAGAAGCAAAGATCATCTGAGCAGCAGGAGTCCAAAGCCACAGAGCAGCCCTTACTGGACATGGCTGGACACAAGCTGCCCCTCTAGGAGCCTCTGTGTCTTGGAAGGTGAGCATGGGGTAGGGATCACTAGGACAGGACAGCAGAAATTAGAAGATGCTGTACCGATAACAGAAGGTAGAAACTGTGCTGGAGAGAGAAAAGAATGACAGAAAACCAGGCTCCTACAGCTGGAAGATAAGCTTCTGGCTAGGGAGAAAGAAGCAGACTCGAGAGAGAATAACAGGTTTGCCCTCTATCCATTCTTAAACAAGTGGAACTGAGTCATCTCAGTCCCTGATGACTTGATTGCATAACCCCCTTTCCTCCTAGCAGGCTGGTAGACTCGGCACCAGGAGAATACCACGTAGCCCAGGTGTGCCCAAGCTTACAAGCCCAGTCTGGCCTGTACTCGGGCCGTGGTGTTGCTAGGTGCTGTGTGAATGCGAAAAGAGAAATTTTCCATACAGAAACCCCCAGAACTTCACCAAGAGGACTGCTGTGGCTTAGACTCAGGTTTTCACTACCTCTGTCGGCAGGAAATCTGTGCTTGTCTCACGGGGCCCACGAAAGACTGCCCTGAACCCCATTTCATTCCTTTGGGGTCTCTGAAGGTCTCTGCCTGCCAGCTCCAAGCACCTTCCTTTAGTCCCACTGTGTGTATTTATTGAAAGTGTCCTTGGCGCAGATCTACTGCTTCGTGAATTCTGTGAGAGCCCCAAGAACTGACTGGGACACTCAGATGTTGGCCGCAGAAGCCAATGCCTTCTAGAGAAAGCTGAGCTGAGAGGGAGTTCTTAATTCCACCAGCTGGGCAGGCTGCTTGAAAGGCCACAGGTGGAACTGGCCTTCTCGCTTGAGGACTTTGGCTGGCAAATGCTCTATCTCAAAAGCCTGGGATATAGGAAGGCCTTTCCCAATATTTTCCATAGATGGACCCATGTCCCTGAGTGGCTTAAAACAACACAGATTTAATATCTTACAGTTCTAGACGCTACAGGTCAGAAATAGGTTAAAATTTAGCTAATTTCTTGACAGCTTAGTTGCATGTTAGCTAGAACTGAGAGCTAAATTGTACTCTAATCGAGGTGTCATCAGGGTTGTGCCCCTTCCAAGGGGTTCTAAGGAGAACCCATGTACTTACTTTTTCCACCTTCTAGAAGCCACTCACATTTCTTGACTCGTGGCCTCTTCCACTTTTCAAAGCGTCCAATGGCTGGCTGAATCTAAGGCTGTGCCTCTTCTGCCTCTTTCATTTAAAAGGACCCTAGTCTGTACAATAGGCCCACTAGAATAGTCCAGAATAATCTCATTATCTCACAGTCAGCTGATCAGCAGACTTAATTTCATCTTCAACTGTAATTCCCCTTAGCCATGTAACATAATATTCACAATCGGGAATTAGAACATGGATAATGTTTTACCAACTGCCATCGAGTTAATTCTGACTCATATCCACCCCAAAGGGCAGAGTAAAACTGATCCCTAGGGTTTGTGAGGCTATAAATCTTGATAGAAGCAGAAAGCCCCATCGTTCTCCTTTAGAGCAGTGAGTGGGTGGGTCTTTTAGCTGCTGGCTTTCCAGTTAGCAACCTAGAGTGAAATGCAGATGAATACAATACCAACTGCACCACCATGGCTTCCCAGAACAGTCTTTAGGAGGTCATTAATCTGCCAACCACAGCAGTGATCTGGATGTTTTTTATCTCTGATACATTCATGATCACATATCTTTGGTGTATTTAGGTGTGTATTTTTTAAAATATTCTAATGTTATATGCAATAAAAAAGTGTACTGCTATGATTTTATAAGAAATTGATCAGATCGTTTTACCAGCACCCAAAACAAGAAATAGAACCCTCCTGGATTCCCCACACATAGCCAGTATCCTGACTTCTAACTCCTTAATTTTGCCTGTTTTTGCACTTTATATAAAAGAAGCATACCATCCGTCCTTTCTTACCATATGTTGTTTGTGAGATTCTTCCATATTGTTGCTTAGAGCTATAGTTATTTCATTTGCACTTTATTTTTCATTCTCTTGCCTGCATTTTTCTACTGCTATGAAAGTTCTGGGTCAATGCAATATGTTTGTATGGAATGGAATTTTTTAGATTTTAAGATATAATAATGTTTACCTTTTTATTGACATAAGAAACAATGTGTCTTTTGCAAAACTCAACTACAACTCTTTTTTTAATGAAGTTTTTATTGTGAATGAAGGTTTACAGAGCAGATCATACTTTAACACTCTGCAATTCATACATATTTTGATGCCATTCATTCATTCCAGTCCCCTTAATATGCCCTCCCTTAGTCCACGACTTCCCTGTTTTCTATGTCCTTTTCTCCTCCTTTCCTAGCCTTCTGTCTTTGGGTGAATGCTCCCCATCTCATTTTAACGGTTGACTTTTCTAACACAGTAGTGAGTTGAAGTCCAGACCCAAGGGAGCACGGTCTTAGGGGCCCTACCAGACGCTGTCTGACCAGTAAGCCTGGTTTCTTTTAGGATTTTGATTGACAGGTTCTTCTTCTCTTTCCAGGACTCTCTAGTGTGATTTTATGCAGAGCTGGTGGTGGTGGCGCCAGGTATCACCCCGTTCTTCTGGGCCCAGGATTGTGGAGACCGGTGATCTCACTGTCCCTTCGACTAAGTGTTTTCCCTGTGTCTGTTTAACTGCCACCCCGCTGCTCTGCTCTGGACAGGGAGAGATCAGTCCTTGCACCCTAGACGGCTGCTCAGAGACCTTTAAGACCGCTGCTACTTACCAGATTAGAATGTAGAGCACTGTCTTTGTGAACTATGATATGCTAATGGATCATTTTGTCCCCTGCAACTATTGTGATACCACTCCCCCAAAGCCCAGTACCTTATTCCTTCAGAGTATCTGCTTATATTTAAGAAGTTGTCATAATTTTGTCCTCTGTTCGCCCTACCACATTCATGGATATATTTGCAGTAAAAGTAAATATACAAATACTCTCTTTTAAACACACACACACACACACACATATATATATGTTTGTAAAAGTCTCCTATCTGTTCAGCCTGTGTGTATGTCCAAGTACTCACTTGTAGATTCCCCAATCCCCCACTGTTGTAGGACTTTGAATCTAACAGTGTTTGCGTCTGTAGTTTCTCACTCTTGCAAACTACCGGTGTACTCGCCTGCCTGCCTCCATCGTTTCTCCTGTGTGTTGCATTCCCCTCCGCCCAGGCTATCACTTGCCTGTGTTCTAGCCGCACCTCCCCCCCCTCCTTTCCATCCTCTGCAACCATCAAAGAATGTTTTTATTTCCATAAGAAAACTTACTGTTGATTTTTATAGTGGTGGTCTCATACGATATCTGTCCTTTTTGTTTTTGACTAATTCCACTCGGCGTACTGTCCTCCGTGTCCATCCCTCTGTGAGGGCTTTGCAGGTGCATCGTTATTCTTCGACGTTGCATAGCATTTCATTGTGTGTTTATTGCACCCAAGTTTGTTCATCCATTCTTCCACTGCAGGGCATTTAGATTGTTCCTGTTTTTTGCTATTGTGAATAATGCTATGATGAACATGGGTCTGTATCTATTTATTTGTGTCATAGTTTTTATTTCTCGAAGACACATACCAAGTAGAGGGATTGATGTGTCATGGTATTTCTCTTCCCAACTTTCTCAGGGTGCACCATACTGCCTGCCACAGTGGCTGCACCATTTCCCAGTTCCTCCGGCAGTGTATGAAAGTGCCAGTCTTTCCACACCCTCACCATCATTTGTTGTTATCTGTTGTTGTTTTTTTAACCTTCCAGTTAATTTGGGGGGTGAGGTCGTATCTCATTTTGATGTGTATTTCTCTAATGGCTAATGATTAAGAGCATTTCTTCATATATTTTTGCCCCCCTGAATGTCTTCTTTGGTGAAGGATCTGTTCACATCCTTTGACCATTTTTTAAATTAGATTGCCTATCTCTTTCTGTTGAGATACTCAATTTTCTGTAAATTTTAGAGATGAGTCTCTTGTCCAGTATGTCATTGTCCAATATGAAATTCCACAGCCTTTGGCTTCTCTTTTGACTCTTGGTGGAATCTCTTGACACACACAATTGTCTACGTTTTCGGAGCCCCTAGTCATCCATTGTCTTCTGCTCTGAGTGTGTTCTCCATTACTTCTGTGAGGGCAGTTACATACTTGGCTTCACATAGTCTCTTAATTGTTCAGCAGATAGGATGAGCAATCTTCAGTGTATCTGCGCTCCAAGCAGCCAAAAGTAGAATTCCACCTCCACCTAACACAGTGAACACACCTAGAATCAGTCTGTTTCCCATACTAGAGCAAGAGTGACCATTTCAAATTTCATGTCCCATTTATTTGACAGCCCTACTCTAAACCCTTTGCTGCTTTTAAAGTTCCCATGACTTCTTTTTCTCTATTTTTCCCTTAGTGCCCCATGAGATCAAATGAAGTCAGATGAGACATACTTGTGCTTGATACTAGAACATAATGCATAAGATAAGCATGGCAAGGTTATATAGTACCTTGATTACTTAGATTGGGAAAATTAGAATCTAACAAGATGCCAGACAAAGACGTAGTTGGGGGGATAAATATCGACATGTGTTCCGGACAGAAAGTATGGGTTCAAAGCTCATTAGGGATTTTTTTGTTGGTAAAAATACTTGCCTGTCATAAATCACTGTTGTTGTCTTGGCAGAGATTCTTTAAGAATTGTTTGTCAGGAAATAATGTGGCCCAGGGTAGCCTTGGTCATGGAGTAGATAGTGACACCTGCCTTTCTCTGCTGAGGTATTCACTGTGCATCAGGCCGCTCCATAAATCAATATGTGTTTCTTCCTCAGTTTTCCTTGGAGTATAGCAGGTGACAGTCTCACTAAAGAGGAAAATGTGTGCATATATTTTAAGCTCTGGTCATTCTTGTTTCTTAGATCCCTGCCGGGATTCACTAGCAGGGAATAGTTTTTGGAATGCCCCAAGGTCTCACATTCAGTATTACGCATTGATACCAACCATGGGCACATGGTTCCCAACTTACTTCTGATTGTCAATTGTGCTTGCAGAGCCGAGCTACAGAGGCTTTCTGAAGAAAACACATCGTTGACAAATGAATTGGGAAGGATTCAGCAAGAACTTAAAGTTGCAGGAAGAACAAATGATGTACAGAGGTAAAGGCTTGTCCAGGTTCAACTTAGGACCTTTGAGCTTGTGACCCAGTTTTCACATAGCAGAATGAGTGGTTTCCTCTCAGTAAAGTGAGTGTAGAAGTTACTGAGATAGAAAGTGGGGCGTATTCTCAAATCAACCTCACTTTCCAGAAAGCCAAGAGTGGATGAACCTAATTGGTCTCTGACCATGACATGACACATATGTAAAGGGCCCTGGCCTACCTCCACATGCAGGCAGCCCCTCTCATACCTGAATGCCTGGTCTCAGACATAAAAGGTAGAACACGTATGTATGTGGCAGCATTGCCCACCCCACAGTGAGCAGCTGCTACACCCATCCTTCTTACCTCTGCCATCGTGGCATACCACCTTATTCCCTGTATGAAAGTACTCCGCATCACACCTGATGGTGAGGACAGGTGGACATAGTTTAGTACAGTGAAATGATCCTAGGGCCTTCCTAGACAAATACAATATCTATGTTCATGACTCAGTAATAATTTCAGGTGGACTTTTCACCACGGTTTATATTTGTATGTAGATACCGGCATTAGGGGTAGGTCTGGGCCCTAGGACACTGAGGCAGGAACAAGGGACAGGGAGTGGAGTGCTAACACTGGTCAGTGAGTTTTCACTGCTGTAGCCATATCCAAGGGCAGTCTGCCTTTTGATTTTTCTTCCAAATAAGAAGTTCAAGATAAAGTCAACTCTGACCTGCTGCGAGCATGGAGCATAGTTGATGGAGTAGCCATGACGGTCAGAATATGGATGGCAGGGGAAGGGACCAGCGGGGATTTGCATCATTACAGTTCTGAAATCCAGGAGGTCTTCCCTTGAACCCATTTTCTCCTAAGTTTACTACCAGACTCCATTCCCAGCAGATCGCAGTGAGGGTAAGATGGTTTGTGTTTGTGTTGCTGGGTGGCTAGTTCCATACTTTGCTAAATCCGTAGTAATTTGCTTGACTAAGGATTGCCACGGAGAATGCTCCTTTTGTACAATCTGGCAAAATCTTGCAAGCGAAAACTAAACCCACTCTCACTGAGTCTGTAGAGGGTTTCTAAGACTGAATCGTTAAGGGGTGTGGGAGGCTATACCATTGACCTTGGCAGTTACCAGCACAAACCAAGGTGACACCTGGCTTTGGTTTCACCCTCCCTGCTGAAAATTTTCATTTCCGCCTCAAAAAGAGTCACCTGACGAATCCCATCTGACCCTAGACCAAGGATGGGACCAGCCTTGTTCTCATGTAAAATGCATTGGAAAGGGGATTATTGGAGATGCAGTTAGTTTAAAATTTGGCACCTTGTCTTTTGATCTCTCTTAAGTTCCATTTTTAATTTGTTCCAGTTTTTAATACTTTCTGCTTTCTTTTCTAAAGGTTCTTGTCTGTTTTACTTTGTTATTGTTAGTTGTTTCTGTTGTTTTTAAAGTATGTTTTCCTATAGATGAAGTCCAGAATAGGTGCATCTATACAGACCCTAACTGGATTAATGGTTCTTTGGGAGTTTCACACAGTTGGTTAGAAGGAAATGGGAAGCTAATAACGACGAGTACAAGAATGAAGAAAATGTTCCAAAACTGATTGTGGTGATGATTATACAATCTTGATATGATTGAACTATTGAATTGTATATATGTGAATTATGTATCAATAGAACTTTTTTAAAAATTAAAGAATCGCCTGAGAACTTTGCTAAAATATTGATTGTGATTCAGTATATTTAGGTCAAAAATTCAAATTATCAACAGGGGTTGGAACTGGAATGAATCGGTTTGAAGTCCTAAGGGTAAACTTTCCTAAATTCTTCTGGCTTTAGGAGCTTGGGATCAAGATTGAACCATCACCACTATTATCAATCATAGCAGTAGCAGTAGTGTAGAGGGATCTGGGCCGTAGAATATGAGGGGAGGTAGGGGTGGGCCTTTTTGTCCAAGCCATGGTGGACTGTTACTAGAAGAAGAAAACTCATTAATTGGCAATGATATTGTTAATTTTGCTTTTTCAACAGGAAAGAAATTGATATTTTAAAGAAAGAGAAATATCAGGCCTGCCTTGAAATGGAAATGATCAACAGTCAGGTTTAGTATTACCACCTGATGTGAAGCTAATGAACTTTTCTTTCTCTCTTTCTTTCTTTCTTTAAAAACTATTTTCGAATATTATAGAGGACTTTGTTCCTCAACGATTTCAGAATGCAGTAACTACCTCCCTTGTCAAAAATCAGAAAGTTCGTGTGGATACATTACTGCCGTCAGGGACACCCCATTTTGGTGCTGCCAGCCATCCTGATAATTCTTAGAATCACATGTGGCATTTATATCATGTCTTCTTGTCTCTTTCTCTCGGTCTATTCTTTATTTTGGAGACCATGGCACTTTTGAATATTACATGCAATTGTTTTGTTCCGTGTCTTGAAGTTTGGGTTTGTCTAGTCATTGATAATAATTAGATTGAGATGAGGCTTCTTTGGCAGAAGTACAAGAGTAAGAGTTGTGCAGTCATCAGCACCATCAATGTCAGAACTCTTCCTTCTTCCACTCATTGTTAGCTTCCCACTTCCCGCATCCTCCCTGCCATGCCCCTAGCCAACTATCACTCCAGTTACTGTCTCTAGAGATTTACATAGCCTGGATTTCATACACAGAAAATCACACAAAGCACAAACAATGACAAAGCAAAACAGAGAAAAACCTCAGCCAAAAGAAAATATAAAATGTTAGAAACTGCCACCAGTTAGAACCTCCTTGGGAATTCAGCCAGTCTCAGCCAGAATCTTAACAGTGAGACACACTTTCACATAAACTAACAAGTACTAGCAGACCCCTTAAAATCCCCTTTTTTAATTTATCAGAAAACCACTATAACCAGAACACCACTTATGATTATTTCTGTCACCTAAATCCTACTCATGTATTCCTATCTCCTATTCCTTCTACCCAGTCAGCTCTATCATTTCTTCCTCATCTCAACAGAATACAATTTCCAGTCCCTATCTGAACTTTCTCCACTAACCCAAAGAGCAAGTCCTGTCCCTCCCTCCTCCACCTACTCACACACAATCCAGAACCTTACATACCATCTACAGTTGGATCACTATGCCATGCAAACAACAGTCAGCAGTAGTAACCACAAAAAATCAAGATAAACAAAAGTCAACAACTGAAGATTACGCAACTTCATTGGAATACACAGAAAGTGAAGACCTTAAATTACCAGAAAGAGAATACAGGTGAATGATGTTTGTGACCATACAAGAGATTTGGGGATCAATTCTGAAAAAAGGAAGAAAGTGTGATACTAAAAACCTCACACCCCAAAGAAACCGAGAAACAAAACAATGAGATAACAGAATTAAAAAACATTGTATGAGAACTGAGCAATACCGGTGTTCATCGCAGCACAGTTTACAATTGCAAGGAGTTGGAAACAACCCAAATCCATCAACAGATGAATGGATTAAAAACCTATGGTACAGATGTGCTTTACATAATTGATGTATGTATGGATTGTGCTAAGAGTTGTATGAGCCTCTAATAAAATGATTTAAATAAAAACTATGGTACATACATACACTGGAGTACTACACATCACTAAAAAGCAGTGATGAATGCATGAAGCACCTTGCCACATGGGAAAAACTGGAGAAAATGATGCTAAACAAAGTAAGCCAAGCACAAAACACAAATACAACATGAGTCCGCTGAGGTAAACTTAAAAAAAATGCAAAAGAGACATAAGGAAAAAGCTACTGTATACAAACATTCCTGGGGTGAGGTCCAGGTAGTATGGCAGGGGCCAGACCAAATCCAGGGATACATATGGTAGAAAATTAAAAAGGTTGGGGGGGGGGGAAGAAAATGAAATAAATGGGTAGCTGGGGAACAGGGAACTAACCCATCCAAGGGGAGGGTCTTGTTCATATCGTCGCCGGGAAAGAAGGACCAGACTTCTACCCCATGCTCCAAGATGTGAATGCAACATACTGGCATGAAGCAAGGAACCAGTAGAGAGGTCTGAGGGGTTGGCCCCAATCCCAACTACATGGACAGCAGCCCTTGCCCCCAGAAGAAAGTACTTCAGAGGATAGCATTGAAGCTACAGCTCCGAGAGAGGGACATGTCTGATCAGAGCAAATCGAAGCAAATGAAGGGGGAGGAAGAGAGACTGGAGCACATCCTGGCCCACCAAGCCTTAAGGACAATATCCCCACTAAGAACAGCCAATGCACAGAGAGGACCATATGGCTGGTCCCACTATGAGACAGGACATCCCCCACTGACCCATAGCCCTATAGGGGACAACACTGGAGACACAGTGTGGGAATTAGACCGATCTGACCCCACCACACTGAGGCAAAACATGAAGGGCATGCAACAGAACAGCAAGGGGAGCAGAGCAAGGAAGTCCCGAGGCATTATCAAAAATAGACTTTGGGTTCAGAGCATGGCACCCTATCAGGCTCAATCAGCAAACACTCGCAAATGTCAACAAACAGACCTTGAACTATTGACAGGCTTTTCTTTTTTTTGTCATTTGTTTTTTGGTGGTGTTGTTTTGTTTTCTTTTTTTGCTTTGTTTTGTTCTGTCTTGTTTTTGTGTATATTATTATCTCTGCAGGTCTATCTAGATAAAATAGGTGGGATAAACAATCTGGAGGAGAAAACAATGGGACTGACAGTTCCGGGGGGACATGAGAGAGGGGAAGGTTGGGGAAAAGAAGTGGTTAACAAACCAAGGGACAAGAGAACAACAAGTGATCCAAAATCAGTGGTGAGGAGCGTGTAAGAGGCCTGGTAGGGCTTGATCATGGGTAATGTAACCGAGAGGAATTACTGAAACCCTAATGAAGGCTGAACATGAACAAGAGCAAAGTCAAAGGAAATAGAGGAAAGAACTGCAAGGCACATAGCATTTATAGAGCTCTAAATATAGGCATGTACATATGTAAATATATTTATATATGATGATGGAGAAATAGAACTATGCATATATTTATAGGTTTAGTATTAAAGTAGCAGATGGACATTTGGCCCCTACTCAAGTACTCTCTCAATGTAAGAACACTTGTTCTATTAAACTGGCATTCCATGATGCTCACCTTCCAGACACAATCACTGAAGGCAAATGTGGTGAAGAAAGTCAATGGTGTCGGCTATCAAAAGATATAGCATCTAGAGTCTTAAAGGTTTGAAGGTAAACAAGTGGCCTTCTAGGCCAACCAAAGCCCACATGGAAGAAGCACACCAGCCTGTGTGATCATGAAGTGTCAAAGGGATCAGGTATCAGGCATCAAAGAACAAAAAATAATATCATTGTGAATGAGGGGAGTGCAGATTGGGGACCCAAAGCCCATCTGTAGGCAACTGGACACCCCTTACAGAAGGGTCACGGGGAGGAGATGGGCCAGTCAGGGTGCAGTGTAGCAATGATGAACATACAACTTTCCTCTATTTCTTAAATGTTTCCTCCCCACCACTATCATGATCCCAATTCTATCTTACAAATCTGGCTAGACCGGAGGATGTACACTGGTACAGATAGGAACTGAAAACACAGGGAATCCAGGATAGATGAACCCTTCAGGACCAGTGGTGGGAGTGGCAATACTGGGAGGGTGGAGGGAAGGTGGGGGTAGAAAGAGAGAACCAATTACAATGATCTACATATAACCCCCTCCCTGGGGGATGTACAACTGAAAAGTGGGTGAAGAGAGACGTTGAACAGTGTAAGACATGACTAATAATAATTTATAAATTATTAAGTGTTCATGAGAAAGGGGGGCAGGGAGGGAGGGTAAAAAATGAGCTCATACCAAGGACTCAAGTAGAAAGCAATGTTTTGAGAATGATGAGGGCAACAAATGTACAAATGTGCTGACACAAAGGATGTATGAATGGATTGTGATAAAAGTAGTTTGAGCCCCCAATAAAATAATTACCCCCAAAAAAGAACTGAACAATAGAATGGAAGAAAATGAAAATTGAATCTATGAACTTGAAGACAACCATGCAGACTTCAGCAAATGAGAGAAACAAACAAAAAAGTAAAATAATCTGAAGTAAACCTGAGGATGATGTGAGAAACCATGAACAGAAGTAATGAATGTCTTGTTTGGAATACTGGAACGGGAAGAAACAAACAAATCTACATATAAATTAGTAAGAGAATTTGTGGAGGAAATTTTCCCCAGTACTATAAAGGAGGAGATAATAACCATTCAGGAGACAGAGAGAACTCCAAGGAGGTTAGACCCGGGGGGTGGGGGTAGGGGACATGTATAGGAGGGCATCAGGACATATGATAGTCAAAATATTCAACTTCAAGGAAAAGGAGAGAATCTTGAGAGCAGCTAGAGAGGGAAAAAGTCACCTTCAGAGGTAATCAGATTGGAATAAGCTCAGAGCTCTCAGCAGAAAATATGCAGGAAATAAGAAAATGGAGCAACATAGATCAAACTTTCAAAGTAAAAACCTGTCAACCAAAATCCTGTATCCAGCAAAGCGATATATCACATATAAAGAAGAAATAAAGGTATTCCCAAACAAGGAAATAGTTAGAGAATTCATAAAAACAAAACCAGCATTGCCGAAAACACTAACCATATCTCTATGGTCAGAAAATCAACAGCACAAAAACATTATGAGATCGCCACAGTCCGTGCTACTATCCAGAAGTCAACACACTAAAACAACACCCAAAACAGTAGATCTAGACGGGAAACAAGGACATGAATAGATTCCTCCCTCCCAAACACAGATAATACAATATGATAGTAACTCACCTGCATTTGGAATTAATACCAATGAAAATCAATGGGCTAAATACCCCAGTCAAAAGACAGAGTAGCCGACTGGATTAGGAAACAAGATCCATCAATCTGCTGCCTTCAAGAAACACACCTCAAACTCACAGACAAAAACAGACTGAGAGTCAAAAGATGGAGAAAAATTTACTAAACCAATGACAATGAAAGGAAGACCTCACACAAATAGAAAACTACAAGCCAATATCTCTCATGAACATAGATTCTCAACAAAATCCTGGCCAGTAGAATTCAACAATATATCAAAATAATAATAATACTTCATGCCCAAATGGGATTCATACCACCACATAAACAAAATATAGAAGAACCAGATGATCATATTGATGGATGTAGAAAAAGCATTTGACAATATCCAACACCCATTCCTAATAAAAACAATAATTAAATATAAGGAAATTCTTCAATATACTAAAGTCCATATCTTAATATCCAACAGCCAGTATCATACTGGATGGAGAAAAGCTGAAATCATTGCAATTGAAAATGGGAACCAGACAAAGATGCCCATTATCCCCACTTTTATTCAGCATTGTGTTAGATCCTAGCCAGAATCAAAAGGCAACAAGAGATTAAGGGAGTGCAATTGGGCAAAGAGAAATTAAGCTCTAGTTATTTGCAGATGGTATGATTTTATAGAGAGAGAAAAACCCAAGGTCTCCACAAAACCCTGTTGGAAATAATTGGAGCTTGTTTCAAATAAGCACCCATCTAAGTGAGATGTCAGTAAACTCACCTGGAAGAAGCACACGATCATCGATGATCCAAGGATTATCAATTATATAAACCAGATCTGAAGAAGGGAGTGCTGTCAGAGCTGAAATTTGTGACATTCTGGTGTTCACAAAGCTATGGCTGACAGTGGGAGCCCAAAATACATGTTCAGGTTCTCCACAGGGAATAAGCCTCCAGTGGCCCCCCTCTGACTATCACTGAGAGATAGGAATAACCTGGTTATCAGGCAGCTGGTATTGGAAAGACGATTATAGTAAATTAAAATGATAAATAGGGCTTGAATGGTTAAAATCTTGTTATTTGAGCTCCCTTTAGATACACTTTGACTTTTATCTAGTTTTTAATATTTTCTGGGTTTTGCTATTGTTTTCTAGATTAGGTCTTATCTCTGCTGTATTTTGTTATTGTGGTACCTTTCTTGATTCTCTGTTATGTATCTTTCTGTGTTTGGGGGTTTATCAAACCCAGATTGGGTGAATCTGTAGAGGTAATAACTGGAGTAAGAGTTCTTGGGGTGTATTGATGGGGAGGAAAGAGGTAATGGGGAGCTGATATCACGTAGTATGAAAAGGAAGAAATTGATTATATGCAGTAATTGCACAACGCTGCTTGATCTGATAGAGCTATTGGTATGATGTCTGGATTATGCCCTAATAAAATGATCTGGGAAAAACATAAATTTTAAAAAATCAATTTTCATTTACATCAGGGCTATCACATTTTTAACAAAACTCAAGTGAATATTCCCAAATTAATTAAGTTTTCCCACAAGTTTACAGGAATGCTGCTGCTCCACATAACACAATACTTTTTAGCGTTTTAATGAAGGTCGGGAAGACCTCAAAGATGAATTCAAGGCAAGTCACCTCAGAAGGCTTTGGAGACTCTCTTTCTGGGTTTCAAAGGAATCCTCTTTATATTTTCTCAAGGATGATCACAGAGACTTCTCAGGAAGACATCTGAAGAGAATGGAAAGCTGCGCTGGGGAGGAGGAAGAAGGACAGGAAAATGTACCACGGCGTGTGTTCTGTTACGGCGCCATACCTGCTCCTCCTGGAGGGTAGCAAGGACTGTCTGACGAGCTCCTCATTGGGAACGACCCATCCACCTGACGCAGCCTTATCTGCCTTCCACACTGCTCTGTGTTCCCAAGCTCAGAGGACATTTAAAACGAACATGATTTGCATCCCTTGAACATGACAAAACTCCCATTTGACATGACATAAATTGAAGAGTGAGAATTCTTTGGGAAATGAATAGAAAGATGAAAACACTTCAGAAGCATATAGGCATAGATAAAGATATGACATGAAACAGTAGCTTCATATTTTGATAGTTTTGTTTAATTAAGGTTTCTTTTTTTAATCATTTTATTGGGGGCTCATACAACTTATCACATTCCATACATACATTCATTGTGTCAAGCACATTCATACATATGTTTCCATAATCATTTTTAACAAGTTTCTATTATACAATGCTTTTATACTTACCCTTGTGTGTGCATATTAAACCTACAAGATAAAAATGATATGATTCTGCTCATTGCTGAACCATAGGTATTCACACCAACGTGGGAATACCTTGGAACTGTGGTTGATCTCTCCCCTGAAAACTAATTGTTGTGAGAAAAAAAGAAAGGCAATCCAACAAAAATGTAATTTGATTCTTTTAAATTGTAATTTATTGAAAGATGCTCCTGACCAGTGGTTGACAGTAACTGAAATCTCTATGGTGAAAAACTGAGAAATTTTCTAGCAACTGTTGGAACACACGGCCATTTGTGTATACACCAAGAGGACATCTGTCAGACACTCTAATTTCCTGGCCCAGTGGTACTGAGAATATCAACAACTTTACTGCCAGATAGATTTGGATATCAGGGACAGGTCAGAGGTCCTTTTGAAGAGATTCATATGTTTTAAGTTTCTTCCTCCCCCCCCTTAACACGATGTTTTAAATAACTTAGATAAAAGTGGGAGGCCTTCAGAACAGTGGTTTGAATGTTCTTAATGGTCTAGATGTATTCTCACTTCTTCTCAGGAATAAAGCAGAGTTCTCAACTTCAGCATCATTGCTGTGTGAGACTGGATAAGTCTGTATAGGGGCTGTCCTATACACTGTAGGATATTTAGTAGCATTTCTACATGTCAGTAGCCACCCCTACCTACCCCAATTATGACAATGAAAAATGCCTCCAGATGTTGCCACGTCCCACAGTGAGACAAAATTACCCCTCATTAACCACTGAAAGGATCTGCTGGGGCTTCGTTTTTGTTTTCAATCATTGTTTTACCCTTTTTTGCTCTAGAGTCAGAAATACAAGGATCAGTTATCTCAGCTCAACCATAGGATCCTTCACCTGGGTGAGGAGGCCTTTGTCCACAAGGCTCAAAATGAGAAAAAATCAAGTACCCGTTCAGTTGCTGACACTGAAGATGGATCAGGCTGGTCACCAGGTGAAAGAGCAGGTGAGTGGGCAGTGCAGAGTGGGAATATGAGAGCAACAACTTAAAGATATGGAGACATACACTGCCCCACACATAGCCAGGAAGCCTGGGGGAAAAGAACATGGAATATCAGTTTTTTATAAATCTGCTTTATTTAGAAGAGTAGCATAAAGGAATTAAATCTTAAAAAGAGAGTAAATTCCTACAACCTTTCTGAAAAGACAAGTTGAAAATATAGATAGCAAGAGCCTCAAGAATCTCATTATAAGAAGTGAAACTTCACTGTTTGCAAATAATATGATTTTATATATTGAGAATCCTAAAGGGTCCACAAGAGACTAGCTGGAAGTCATAGAGGAGTTTAGTAGAGTAGCAGTATACAAGAGTAACAATTGACTTCTTCTATACCAGGGATGGGGGTACAGAAAAAGATACCAAGGAATCAGTATCCTTTGCAAAAGCTGAAATACCTGGGAATAAACTTAACCAAAAACCAAGACTTGTACGAAGAAAACTATAGAACATTACTATAAGAAGCCAACCGGGATCTACACAAATGGAAGCATATTCCGTGTTTGTGGATCAGAAGACTCAGTATTGTGAGAATGTTGATACTATCTAAAACAATCTACAAATAAAATGCATTGCCGATCCAAATTCTAACATCATTCTTCAAAGAAATGGAAACACTGATTATTAACTCCATATAAAAAGGGAAGAAACCCAGGATAAGCAAAGAACTCCCCAAGAAAAAGAACAAAGCAGGTGATCTCACATTACTTGACCCCAAAACCTACTTATACAGCCACAGTTGTCAAAACAGTCTGATACTGGTATACTGATACATGCTCCCTGTCACTAGCCACCCAGGAAATGCGAGTCAAAATGACCATAAGATCCCACCTAATGCCCATAACTAGCCCAATTAAAAAAAACCAGAATGTGAAAGGGAGGATAGGGCGGAGGTAGGGGGAGGAATGAGGAGCTGATGCCAAGGGCTCAAGTAGAAAGAAAATATTTTGAAAATGATGATGGCAACAAATGAACAAATGTGCTTGACACAATGGAAGGATTACAATAAGTTGTACAAGTCCCCAATAAAATGATTTTTCAAAAGAAACAGAACAACAAATGTTGGAGAGTGTGTGGTGAGATAGGAACTCTTATCCCCTGCTGGTGGACTGGTAAATATGTACAGGCACTCTGGAAGGCAGTATGGCGATACCTAAAACAGATGGCAACTGAACTACCATATGATCCAGCAATACCATTGCTGGTATGTACCCCAAAGAAATAAGAAGCAGATCACGGACAGATGTTTCCCTCCCCTATGGTCATCACAGCAGAGTTCATAGTAGCAAAAAGCTGGTGGGTGGGCAGGAAGAAGCTGGAAACAGCCTACATTACCATCAGTACAAGAGTGGATAAAAACTCTGGTACATACATACAATGGAATACATCCCTAAAAACAGCAATGAAACACCTCAAGTTGTAGAGGCATCTGGAAGATATTATGCTGAGTGAAGCTAGTCAAGCACAGAAGGATAAACACTGTGTGAGTCCACGATAATAGGAACATGCAGCAGAACGGGCACAAGTTCAAGTGTGCAGGCCATCCAGTCGTCTGGCTGGGGACCAGGCAGGCCGCTAAAGAGCCACACATCATCTGCTCAAAGTAAGTATCATGTAGGTCACTTGGCCGAAGGTCACCTCATGAGAGCTGGAATCAGATGGATGGGGTGGGGTTGATGCTGGTCCCTGAGAGGTAGCCATGTGGATTTGGGGTGAGGTCTCCCAGAGAGGGAATCAGCCCTGTCAGAGGAATGGGGCTTACTGATGCGAGGGGCAGCACAGGAAAGAAGAAAGGCAATGGTCAAATTTGGGGGAACATAGGTGCATGCCTGTTGAGGGGAGAAGAGGGAGGGCTGACATTGTGGGGGGAGGGGTGTCCAGTGAGGTTGCTCTTGGGAGGACCTGATGCAGAGGGGTTAAGTGGAGAGCAAATGCTTTGAGAGTGATTAGGGCAAAGAATGTATGGATGTGCTTTATACAATTGATGTATGTATATGTATGGATTGTGATAAGAGTTGTATGAGCCCCTAATAAATTGTTTAAAAAATAATAATAAATTTTTTTAAAGTTGTATGAGCCCCTAATAAAATGATTTTTTAAAATACTGTAAAAAAAGAAACCAAACTTGACCAACAGTTACCATGGGTGAAGGGGAAAGATCTGTTGCTTTGGGAGCATTGAGTTTCTGTCACTGTGGTCGATAGTTTGAAAAAGGATAACAATGATAGTTGTACAACATGAAGAATATTATTGAGCCTCTTCTCGCTCTGAATTATACAACTAGAAGTTGTGCAATTGGAAAATATTTCTGTATATTTGTGCCACAGTTAGAAAAAATAAGTACATGAATTACAATGAGTACAAGGAAGAAGAAAAAGGTTTTGAATTAAATATTGTAACAATTGGACAACTTTTCTTGATCTGATTGAATTGTATGACGTGGGTGAAGTGCTAATACAACTGTTTTAAAAGATGTGATGCAAAACAATAATATGGATTATTCGGGAGAACATGATGCTGAGTGAAATTAGTCAATCACAAGAGACAGATATTGTATGAGACCACTACTGCAAACGGTTTTCATATTGAAAAATAAATAACGAGATAGAAAGAAACTCCATGTGGTTACAGATCAGATCAGGTTTTCTGGGATGTTAGAATTACAGAGTCAGATCATGACCAAGAAAGCCCCATGGAGCACTTCAACTCTGACAAATACATGTGTTGCCGTGAGTTAGAACTAACTCCACAGCATCAGTTTTCGTTATTAACTGCTGTCTCTTGTTCCCATTCAGGATGACGCTTAGGGTTGCCCGTAGGCATGCCCTGTACCCAAGATTAAAGTTTCATGCAGAATAATTTCACTGACCTTAAAATTCTCTGCTCCACCTGTTTGTTCCTCTATTGTTCCTTGAACTCCTGCTAGTCGCTGACCTTGTTTCTGTCTCTTTAATTTTGCTTTATAATTGGAATCATGCTTTATGTAGCTTTTTCAGACTGGTTTCTTCTTGTACTTAATAAGTACTTAAGTTTCCTCCATATTTTTTTCATGGCTTGATGGCTCATTTATTTTTTTTTGCTAGATAATATTTCCATGATACAGATATGCTCGTTTGTTTAGCCATTGACCTGTTGAAGGACCTCTTGATTACTTCCAGTTTGGGGCAATAATGAATAAAATTACGATTAATATTTGTATGCAGGCTTTTATGTGGATACAGATTTTCAACTCATTTGAGTAAATACCTAGGAACACAACTGCTAAAACATATGACAGGCCTTTAGAATAGTGGTTACATTACCAGATAAGTATTGGACTGTTGACAGCGAGATTGACAGTTCAAATCCACCAGATGATCCGAGGGAAAAAGATAAGCCTATCTATTCCCATAAAGAAATCCTGTCAGAAACTCTATAGAGGGACGCTGTGAGTCAAATTGGCTTGATGGCATTGTTTTTGTTTTTTTGTAAGCCTATGTAAGAAACTGCCACTGTCGGATTCCTATGCAAAACACTACGCCCTGCGCCACACCTATACTCCTGACAGAGCTTGTTAGCATCCCATGTTCAGACAGAGGCTCGTAGCTAGTAACTTGTAGATGTGTACATTTCGCCCAAATACCATTTTAAATGTCTTGAAGTTAGTTCTTTTAAAACATAATTTTTTGATTGGTAACCTCCTTTTGTCAGGAAATACATGAAAAACAACTTAATACCACAGAAAAGCAAGTGGATAAAGTGGAAATGATCTTAAAGAATATGGAAATGCTTCTACAAGAAAAAGTAGATGAGCAGAAGGACCAGGTGAGTGATAAGTTCTTGTCATTTCCTCACAAACATCTTATATCTGCACACTTCTACCTCCTGGGTATTCACACAGCTGGTGTAGTAAGAGACTGTCTGGTCACAGACTCCGAGAGGCCATGTTCATTAGTTACCCCTCAGACTGAGCCTCTGTCAACAGCTTATACTTGAACATAAAGTAATTTTCCACAGGATTCATAATTAATAGCAGTCAATAAAAGATTCTATTATATATATATAACTAGCTTGTTTATTGTACTTATTTTCTTTTGGGTATCATTTTAAGGTTTCTTTTTTGAGATGGCCACATAACCTCAGGAAGTTTATGGATTTATTCATGCATCCATCATTCAGCACATTGCCTACTGAGCACCTACTGTGTAGGAAAGCATTTTTCTAGGTAGACCTGAGATAAATAAGCCCTCATGGAACTTAAATTCTAGAGCTGATGAGAGCTAATAATAAGATTGTAGTTGGCCAAGGGCTTTGAAGAAAACACATTTTCCTGGACTGTAGAGTCAGGGTGTTAGGGGAGACTATACTGCACAGATAAGGTATCTGAGCAGCCCCTTAATCATGACCTAACATATATGAGTGGGTAAAAAAGAAAAACAGGAAAACTCCACTCTGTGGAGCTTTCATAGGATGCATTGTTCCTACTAGCTGAGCATCGAGCAACTTGTTCTGAGTTAGTGCACCCAGCGGCGTCGCCTGGGAAGGTTCTCTGGTCACAGTGAATTTTTTCATAAAAGCAGTTTTGCTCACACCTTGTTTTTTTGTGATGGCTCATTTAAGAGAACTGCGTGTGGCTGTGAAAGTTTGCTTTCTGCTCCAGAAAAATGTCACAGAAACTGTTGTGATGTTGAATACAACTTACAAGGATAGCACTCTGAAAAAAACTCAAGTGTACCAGTAGTTTTCTTATTTCCAAAAAGGTAAAATGTCGATCGATAACAAACCTTATTCTGGATGTCCATCAACTTTCCAAACAGACAAAAATGTCCAAAAAATTCATCCACTTTTGCTTGAAGACCAATGATGGACCATTAAAAAGATGGGGAAGTTATCTGGACTATCTTGGAGCTTAGTTCAGTGAAGTTTAACAGAAGATTTGTGACAGGCCACCAAGAAGGAGTGTCAACTGGAAACAAGTCATTCTTGGAAAGAACAACTCTGAAGTGATCCAGACTTTTCTCAAGGTCATTACTGGTGACAAGCAAACTTCAGTCAAGCCAGGGGAAGACACCATCATCACCTTGCCCAAGAAAAACTCGTCAAGTGAAATTAAAGATCAAGATTATGCTCATTTGATTTTTTTGATGTCCATAATATAGTGCATTTAGAGTTCCTTCCACTAGGTCAGACTGTTAATCAAACTTTCTATGTAGAGGTTTTGAAAATATTGTGTAACAATGTGCAACAAAAAAGACCTGATTTGTGGCAGATGGGGGACTGGTTTTACCATCATGACAATGCAACTGCTCACATGCCATCTCAGTGTGCCAATTTTTGACAAGAAACAGCATGCCTCTCTTGTCCCATGCACCTTACCTGACTTCACTCCATGCAACTTCTTTGTGTTTCCACCAATGCAGAGGAACATGAAAGGACAGCTAGTTGATGATATAGAAGAGATGAAGCAAAAAAATGAGAGAGGTGCTGTCAGCCGTCCAAACAGCTGAATTTGAAAAAAAAACAATGTTTCCAAGAATGGAAGCGCAGAATTGACAAATGTATTAGGTGTAATGGAGAGTACTTTGAAGGTGATAAGGTTGTTTTGTAAAAAAATTTAAATACAAAGCTTTGAAACAAAATTCCAGGTTTTGGGGGTACCCCATCGTATACCTCAAGTAGAAAACAGATTAGCATTGGGGGAAGCATGTTGCTCACTGGTGGAATATCACATGTGTTGTACTTGAGAATCCTTCCTGACAGGTGCTAAATACCGGTAACATTTCCTGATCACCAGACAGCCATAAATAGGCACCCACACACTTACACTTCCCTGTTCGTGGTTGTGGGAAAATAGTCTCGGCCCTGTAAAAGGTTTTGCTCTACCGAGTGCCAGGCACCATGCCTGTCACTGTTCTACTGTTCCTTTACTCCTCCTGTCCCTCCCCTACTCCTCTTAAGTCCCCTTTCTCCACTTCTTTCCATCCTGCCTTGCTCTTTTTTATTCCCCCACTCACTGGGAGCCCTCCTTGCCATAAGTATGTAAGCCCATTGTAAAGAAGCCTGGCCCTCTGGCCTAGCCCTCAGCCCTCCTCTCTGCTCTTTAAATGCCCTTCAAAGACTCTGTGCTCACAACCCTGCTTCTCTCCCTTCCATGCTCCTCTCATGGCTCAGCCACTGTTCGTCCCCCCCTGCCTGGGTCTACACCTAATTCGCAGCTCAGCTTTCAGAATGGATATAGACTCCAAGCACTCGTACCCCACTGATCTCACTCTGGTCCACACCCCCTCACTTTATGCCCTCTCTCTGGCCTTCCTGGTTCTGCCTTGCATACCGGCCTTGATTTCTTCTTAGCACAGGCGCTGCAATACCTCTGAGATCTCAGCTTGCCGCACCTCACACCTTCCCATCTTCTTCAAAGTAAAAGTCAACCTTGTCACGGTGTCCTTTAAGGCTCTCTTAGATTTAGTGTCCACTCCTGCCCTGACTTCCTGTCTATGTTTCCTCAGGAGCACACACCTTCAGCTATGGTGGCTGCCTGCTGCTACCTAGTCACCCGAGGCCCTGACCAGCTGCAAGGTCTTTGTAATCTCTCTTCTTGCTACCTGGTGTTCACATAGCCCCTAGATTCCTAAACTTACTTGGCCTACCACCCCTTTTTACAGGAAAAAAAAATCACTCATTGTCCACCTGACCATTAAAATCTTTTGTACTATTGCCCCTAATTCAGGATACGGTTTGGGTGTCTGCTTGTGTAGCGCCCCTGGATGCTTTGAGGCCCAGACATCGTCACTGGACTGTTTCACTGCTACCCAACGGGCAGTACCGCCCCCTTTGGGAAAAACTGGGATAGTCTCTGGACTCTCATTTTACTCAGAACTCCGTTCACATGTCATCTTACAGGAACAGCCTCGGGGTTTCTGTAGACAAGCAAAACCAGTAAAACATGTATGTAAATATATTGAGAAAATTGTACTTCGTGACTCACACACATGGGGGGGGTTAGCACGTCCCATATCCGTGGGTCCAGTGGCAACTTGGAGACCTCTGCTGGTTCATGGGGTAGCAGAGGAACAGATGTCTGCAGGTTTATGAACTAGAACTGCAGGCCAGGCGTTAAGCAAAAACATAACAAAGAATCGAGACGGCTAACCACGATGACAAAATACAACAGAAATAAACCCCCATAGTTTTAACTGTTCGAGATTTTAGCTATTCAAGTCAGAGTTATCATTTTAATTTCCTATAGTCATCTTCAGTACTCTCATCTGGTAACCAGGTTCTTCCCATTCCTCAGTTTCATCGGAAAATCACTGGAGACTTATTCGCTGAGTAGCTCCTGCAAATGTATTTTGGCCTTCCGCTCTCATCCATTCCCTTCTGAAAACCAGAATCTCGCCTGCTAAGCTTTGATACTATTCCCTTCTTCCGATTTGGATTATATAATTTACAATCCATGGATAACAGATGTTGGTGTGCTTCTTCCATGTGGATTAGTTGACATCTCACTTAGATGGCTGCTTGTTTGGAAACAAGCCTTTAAGATCCCAGATGCTGTTCTGTCTGATTAGTGGGGCACCATCTAATTTCTTCACCAATGCTACCCTTAAGGGACCTGATCTCATTCAAGAACTTTTTGAAGCCCCCTTGTATTCTTGACCTGCTTCTGACAGGTATCAAGAAAAAGACATTGATTAAAGCAATAGCTATGTGCTGTCTTCCAGGAAATGTACTAATGTGCTCAAGCAGTGAAACCACATCTGGATTAGCAGTTACAATCAGAGCCACCACTGGTTAAGTTTATATCAATTCACTGTCACTCTCTTAAGATCCTTTTTTTTTTTTTTTGCACAAGACAGATAGGTAAGTTGAATGAGATTGTGGTGGAAATCATCCCCCTCCATTCTTCAAGTCTTTATGGTGACATTAATCTCTGCAGGTTCTCCAGCAATGTAATACTGCTTTTGGTCTAATATTTCTTTGAGGAAAGTTCTAATGGCTTCCACTTGGCCTTTCTTACTGTAATAACCCTTTGTCCATGTGTCAGGGATCCAAAATTCTGCCAATTGCATATTCTGGACCTGGAGAGATTATTACAGGATTATTTCAGAGACCACTGTACCCACTGTTGGATAGGCATGAGCTGACATTTGGGCCTCCTAGAATGAGTGTCAGTTTAGTGCCATAGGGATCCTTTGAGAAATATTAACTATCTATATTCTGACAGTGTAGTGGATTTCTACCTCAGAGGATTCATAGGAGTTGTGGGCCTATACACTTGCTCATCTTGGAATTGATAGAGCCCTCTAAGCATCCCCTGCATGTGTGGGTATGTCCATCTTGATAAATCTACTCTAACATTCCAATTTACTTCAGCTTTTAGATCCCTTTTCCAGTATATAAAAGCAATTCAACTTCATTCAGTATAGGCCACTTCATAGTCCTCATTGTCGTCCCGCAACAATGTAACTACTAGGTACTTTTCTGACGCCGTGAGCTGAAACATCGAATGAAGACTTGCCACTTGGCAGGCTCATAGCACTACACTCAGACTGACACAGTTCCCACACCTAATCCCGAGGCCTTTGTTTCTCCTTGTGTTCAGTAGGAAAAGCAAGCAGTCTCTGTCTGGAGTATGCCATACCTCCTCCTGGGCCACACTTTATGCCTCAAAGAAGTCGTGTCACGGGACAGCGGACTTCACACTAGTTATTGTTCTAAAAGCAAAAAGTGCATCTTGCAAAGCATTTGCCTCATACAAAGATTCCTGGGACACAGCTGTGGGACTATGGTCAGATGAGGATAAGAGGGCTGATTTTACTCTCGAAGGTGATTCAGGCAAAGAAGGTGGGTTAATCCCTTCAGATGGGGGCAGGAGGCTGGTCCTTCTGAAAATAAAAAAAGGTAATTCAACAATAAGGGCTCCATGTCCCTAGCTTGATCCTTTTATTGTCCACATTTTCCCATCTCAATTTTCAGGATCTCACATCTTCCCCGTCAAACCTTTCAACATAAGGGATTCAGTTGATGGTGTAATTAGCTATTCTTCAGCTAGGACTCAGGAATGATGGTGGTGTGTGGGTTACAAACTGGACTGTTAGCTAAAGGTCAGCGATTTTAAAAGCACCAGCCACGCCCCAGGTAAAAGATGAAGTTTGTGCTCCGATAAATATTTATAGCCCCCAGAGCCCTCGAGGACATTCGATTTTGGCTTATGCAGTCACTGTGCATTGCAGCCAACTCAGTGGTAGTGAGGATAAGACTCTGGATGGGTTTTCAGCAATCTCAACACTGCTACAAGAAATAAGACTTTATTTCAAGACCCAAATAGCAACTTTCAGGTCCTTTATGTACTGCTTGAGCCAGGACTTTGAAGCTCTGGACTCATCATTTTCTCTTTCCGCGTTGTGTATCTGAAAGCTGAACCAGCCAGCTTCACTATGCTTGTGGGTGTAACAAAAATGTTGAAAGATAATAATGAAATAGTAGTCACTCACAGCATTGTCTCTCACAGATGTTTGATCTAATGGTGGGGATATTATGCTTGTCTTTATTGCCACCTCATGCCATGGATTACTATGCCTCTTTACTATTGGAAGTCGAGCAATTAGTACTTTTAAATCCAGCCAGACTTGAGAATAAGTTCAGAAAGCATGCTGTAGTGGAGTTAACAAACCCAGGGACAAGAGAACAACAAGTGCTCCAAAATCAGTGATGAGGATGGTGTAAGAGGCCTAGTAGGGCTTGATCAAGGACAATGTAACTGAGAGGAATTACTGAAACTCAAATGAAGGCTGAGCATGATAGTGGGACAAGAGAAAAGTAAATGGAAATAGAGGAAAGAACTACAAGGCAAAGGGCATTTATAGAGGTCTAAGTACAGGTGTGTACATATGTAAATATATTTATATATGATGATGGGGAAATAGATCTATGTGCATATAGTTATAGATTTAGTATTAAGGTAGCAGATGGACATTGGGCCTCCACTCAAGTACTCCCTCAATGTCAGAACACTTTGTTCTATTAAGCTGGTATTCCATGAAGCTCACCTTCCTGACATGATCGCTGAAGACAAATGGGTACATAAGCAAATGTGGTGAAGAAAGCTGATGGTGCCCAGCTATCAAAAGATATAGCATCTGGGGTCTTAAAGGCTTGAAGGTAAACAATTGGCCATCTAGCTCAGAAGCAACAAAACCCACATAGAAAAAGCACAACAACCTGTGTGATCATGAGGTGTCGAAGGGATCAGATATCAGGCATCAAAGAACAAAAAATCCTATCATGGTGAATGAGGGGAAGTGCAGAGTAGGGACACAAAGCCCATCTTTAGGCATCTGGAGATCCCCTCACAGAAGGATCATGGGGAGGAGACAAGCCAGTCAGGGTGCAGTGTAGCAATGATGAAACATACAACTTTCCTCTAGTTCTTAAATGCTTCCTCTCCCTCCCCCGCCATCATGATCCCAATGCTACCTTACAAATCTGGCCAGAGGATGTAGACTGATACAGATAGGAAATGGAAACACAGGGAATCCAGGATGGATGAACTCCTCAGGACGAGTGGTGATACCGGGAGTGTCAAGGGAATGTAGAATAGAAAGGGGGAACCAGTCACAAGGATTTACATAAAACCCCCTCCCTGGGGGACAGACAACAGAAAAGTGGGTGAAGGAAGATGTCGGACAGTGTAAGACATGACAAAATAACAATTTATAAATTATCGAAGGTTCATAAGAGAGGGGGACTGGGGAGAGGGGGGAAACAAGGAACTGATGCCAAGGGCTCAAGTAGAAAGCAAATGTTTGAGAATGATGATGGCAACAGATGTACAAATGTGCTTGACACAATGGATGATTGTGTGGATTGTGATAAGAGATGTAAGAGTTCCCAAGGAGAGTATATAACTAAAAAAGAAAGAAAGCATTCTGTGTTGGGCCGGGTTGACTAGAGAAACAAATCCAGAGATACTCATATATGTATAAGAAAAAGTTTTATCTCAAGAAGTAATTATGGATCAATAAAACATTCCATCCCAGTCCAGCTCTTCAGTCTATAAGTCGCTCTTCAGACTCATTAAGTCACATGCAATGATGCAGAATGCAGGACAATCACAGGCCAGTGGGTGTAGTTATGTGGATCCAACTGACCGTATCGTAGTGCTTGCAGCAGCCAGGAAAGTGAAGGCACAGAGAGTGGGGGAGGTGCCCAGGACCCTGCTTATGAGAAAGTCTCGCCCACAGAGAGTCACCATCAGGGTGTGACCTGATTGACAGACTAAACTCTACCCTTACACTTTCATATATCTTCAAGTTGACATGAAATGATGTAACTACCACTTATTCTTTGAGTTTTGTTCTTCTAGAATCACTCTTGGTGCCAAATAGCTAAGTCTGAGTTCTCGAGAGGGGTGCATCAGTGAGATGCACACATACATACATATAAAGAGATTTGCTGCATGGTAGGGGTTTATGCAGTTGTAGAGGTTGGCAAGTCCCAAACCTACCGTATGTGTCCAGTGGAAGCTAAGGATTTCTGATGACTTGTGGGGTTGTAGGACTGGTGAATCCACGACCTGCTGGTTAGGATGGAGACTTCTTCAGGTTTATAACACAGGAACTGCAGATCAGGCAACTAGAGTGCAGGTCAAGAAAGAGAGCAAACTTTGCCACAACTTCCACTTCGATAAAGGAAGCTGGCCACACTCCCGAGGCAATTTCCCTTTCAACTGATTGGCTGTTCATATCAGATCACAAAAATGAAAGTTGATTCCATTATGAAAAAGCACCTGTCAGACTGATGAGAATCATAGTCTAGTCAAATTGAGGTTTACATTAGTCATTACAGTTCCCTCAACCAACTAGCTGCCCCCCTCTTGCTCCTTGCTTGGTTTTCTCAGCACTTCCCCCATATGGCATACTAAGTTTGGTTCTCATTAGCATATGTGGTGCACAGCCCAGAGACTACGTTCACCACTGCTTCGCTAGTGCTAGAGCAAGACCTGGCATGTGGGCGCTTACTGACTATGTTCTACAAGTGAAATTTGGTGTTGACTGAACCCCATGCTGGGATTCTTGTGCCCTTGTATTTTGAATGAGGTCATTGCTAGTGTTTCCTGTCATTCACATCTGTGAAACCGTATGGGTTTGGCAGAAAGCTCAGACCCAGGAAACAGCAGTGGGGGTCAGGGCCACAGTGATTCCTAGGGCAAGGGGCAGTAAAGAACCAAAAATTGTTGTCATTCTTTGCAATTAATTATTGTATCGTACAATAGCCTTTCTGAGAACTGTTGATTTGTGACTCTTGGGTCTTCCGGTTAAACTGATTCCCACAATTTCCCTTAAATTTTCTCCAGTACATAATTCATCACACCCTCAGTTGGAGGTCTCACTTCAGGGTAACAAGAAGTGTCATACACGCAATATTTTTGTTATATCCTTAAGAACCTAAAGTTATCATTTCAACGACCGTGGAATGAACAGGGTCGGGAGCATGTACCCCTTCCCTGCACTCACAGTAATGGGTGGCTCTCTTCCCTCTCTAGTTTGAAAACAGCGTGAAGTCCAATTTGCTGCTCAAGGAGCTTTATGTGGAGAACGCACACCTGCTAAAAGCCCTCCAGGTTACTGAAGAGAAACAAAGAGGAGCTGAGAAAAACAGCCTCATCTTGGAAGAAAAACTCAGAGCTCTCAACAAATTAATCAGTAAGATTTCTCCGGCATCCCTCTGTGTGTAAAGACTGCTTGCTTTCTTGGAATTCATTCTGAAAAGAAAATCTTAAAACCTGAGCCACTGTGATGCCTTAATCACTTGCAGCTTATTGGCCATGGTCCTCAGAAACAGGGCGACTGTGGTGTCTGGCTCGTTCCAGCAGCATCTGCTCTGTGCCAGATCCTGGGAACATACACGTGTTGGACAAGAGCACATTTTTATAAAACTCCCAATTTTACCACTGGGAAAACATGATGGAAACACTTGGTCAGGCCTGACAGAGAAAGTGGGTTAAGATAATGCAGTTCCAATACTGCATTTTCGACTTAAGCTCTCATTGCCATCGAGTCAATTACAATTCGTAGTGACTTTGGCTTCAAAGATTAAAATGTAAAGTAGGGCTCTAGACAGCTTTATCATATTTTTCCTTTTAAATTTCATTTATGTTTTCTTAAGCAGACACACAACAAAACATACATCACTTCAGCAGTTTTTAATGTATACAGTTTGCTGATACGGATTATATTCCTCCGGTCTGTAGCCATTTTCAGCTTTTTTGAGTTGTTGCTCATCTGTTAGCCTAAATTCACTCCCCTTAGAGTTCCAGGGGAGTCCAGGTGGCATGGTGATGACAGCGCTGGGCTGCTAGCCACAAAAGCAGCACTTTAAATCCAACAGACTTGGGAGAAAGACATGGCTGTCTGCTCCCATGAAGAGTTGCGGTCTCAGAAACGCACAGGGGCAGGTCTACTCGGTCCTGTAAGGTCATTGTGAATCAGAATTGATTTCATGGCAGTGTGGTTGGCTTTGTTTTTTGTTTAAAGTCCCAGGCAAATACTTCAAGTTGTTTTCCATTTTATTCCACATACATAGTTGTTAAAAGATCATCAAGCTCAAAGCAGACTTTTTTTTTACTAGTTAAGCCAAACTATTACTTGGTTTCAAGAAGACATTATGGTACATTTCTGGTTTAAGGCAATAGTTTTAGGAGTTCAGCCACCCTCCATGGCTCCAGAAAGTTGGGAATTATGAGAATTTTCTATTCTTGTCTGTATTTTTGCCCCATTTTGTTCAGGATCCTTCTCTGAACTCTTTGATCAAAATGCTCAGCAGTGGTAGCCAGGCACCCTGCAGTTCATTTGGACTCGTGACAAAGGAGGGCATTGTTTATGGAGGCAGCTAATTAGCCATGCATTCCAGAATCCTACTCTATTCGATTCTGTTGTTCCACATGAATCGACACCAACTGTGCCTGACAACTGAAGGAGGAGGTAGAACAGAAGCACCAAACATGTTAATAAGCCAAATAATGGTATGTCCCATGAAACCATTACCCTGAACCTAAGAGCTTTACTGTCTGGTTATTCAGCTCTGTCCTCTGTTACACTTCCCAATGGCTGCTGAGTGCAGACTTTCCAGAAGGGCTTCCCTCTGTAAGCAGAGTGTCCTCTAGACAATAAAGGGGAGGACTCTTGTTCGTTTGGAACCACTTTACCACATGTAAATATTGGTACTGTGGTTACATCTGTAGGCTTGTATTTATTGTACATTAATCTTTTTTTCATTGGAGTGTTTTTGCACTGGGAATTGAACTATATGTTAAAAAAGATAAAAATATAGTTTTATACCAAATTGATGGTCATTTGTTTATCTGAATGTACTACTGTAATGTGAAATGAGTCACTGTATTTGCAGTTTTTCAATTAAAAAATTTCAATTTTGTCCTTTGTTCTTCAATTATAAAATATCTCAAATAATTAGAAAATACAGTTTTAGGAGAAAACCCATATACCCATCAACTAGATACATTTAATATAATATTTTGAAATTTTTCTTTTTAAAAGATATAAAATATTTTAGATAGAGGTGAAGGTCGTATTCTATTGATTGCAACCTTTTACTCGTCCTAAAGGCACGCACTATCCCAAAGATGGTAAGTAAGTCTCCTGGTCTCTTTGTACATTTATTATATATGCATTATATAGTCTTGATTAGTGTCCACTCTTTTACTTTTGCATGTATCCATTGCAACGGCTACACAGAAACTCACAGACAAAATGCGTGATGAAAGAATTTAATAACTCAATAAGTTATAGTGCCAAGAGAAATGCTCAGGGTAGGTGTTTAACAGGACACATTACAGAGTTTCAGGTATGCTAATAAACACCCGAAGTGGCATACAACTCTGCTATGAGCCTCAACCCAAAGACATTCAGCTCAGGCTCTGGTCAAACCCAGGTCAGCAAACCCAGGTCTCCGAATTAAGTGCCCAGACTGAAGGACCAGGAAAACGTCAGTCTTCACAACCTAGAAATTGAAAACATTGTTCGGCACCCAGCTACCATGACCAAGTGTTATGAAAAGGATCACAACAGAAGGTTCTGTCTAGAGTGGGGGAGAAGTTAAGAACATAACCCTAAAGGATGCCAGGTTTACTGATCGAACAGAGATAGGCAGGACCTCCAAGATTTGCACTCCCCCCTGCAGATCGGGAACTGAACTCAAATGGTACATTGACGGTATTGCTGCAATTAATGGGTTGAATCAGAATGCATATGAATTGTGGTAAATGATGTAAAAATATCACCTGATCTTTTGAGGGCAGGCCAGGTATGAGTGATAGGCTTTTTCACTGGGGTCAAGGAGGGGAGCCAAGCCCTTCTTTCAAAAGATATTTTTAATTAAAAGTTTCTTTTTTCATATAACACTGTTTAGGAATGAATAAAATGTAGCACAAAACCTGTCTCTTTCAGCCCTGCCATGTTCCCAAACATGCTCCGCAGTGTTCCCCTTGCTCATATGATAAATATGATTATATCTATCCATACTTGTTTTATGAAAAATGCTCACACTGTACAAGTTGTAAAGCGGTCCTTCAAAAATTAAGGACTGTAAAAATTGTCCTTCAAAAAAAAAGTTAAGTATTCCAAGATAAAAGCTGAGCGTTCATAGCTATTAGACTCCCATACAAGAAAACTTAAAGCCAGTCCTCCAACGTGAGAAATGTGAAGGAATGATACTAGAAAGTCACTCAAAGTTGAACACAAAAGGGAAAATGATGAGAACAAATGTACAAATGTGCTTGGAAATTGATATATTTATGGATTGTGATAAGAGTTATACAAGCCCCCAATAAAACTATTTTTTAAGTTGTACGAGCCCCCCAAAAACTGATTTAATAAAAAAGAAAGAGCTAGATCTGGAAATGGTGGAATGTCACCTGGCTTATATTCTTTTCTTATTTTTTGTACAATGACTATATTCCTTTCTCTCTTTTTTAATCATTTTACCACAATCCATATCTACACCCATTGTGTCAAGCACATGTGTACATTTATTTCCATCATCATTCTCAAAATACTTTCTACTTGAGGCCTTGGTATCAGCTCCTCATTTTTCCCCTCCCTCCCCACCCCCTTCCCTCATGAACCCTTGACAATTTATAACTTACTATTATTTTGTTATGTCTTACACTGTCCAACATCTCCTTTCACCCACTTTTCTGTTGCCTGTTCCTCAGGGAGGGGCTTATATTGTAGATCCTTGTAATCGGTTCCTCCATTCTATCCCACCTTTCCTCCACCCTTGAATTATCGCCACTCTCACCACTAGTCCTGAGGGGTTCATTTGTCCTGGATCCCCTGTGTTTCTTTCTGTACCCGTGTACATCCTCTGGTCTAGCCAGATTTTAAGATAGAATTGGGATCATGATAGTGGTGGGGAGGAAATATTTAAGAACTAGAGGAAAGTTGACTCATCCTTCCCTGTGGTCCCTCTGTGGGGAGATTGTTCCACTATCTACAGATGAGCTTTGGATCTCTGCTCCAGCCCTCTCGTTTTTATTTGTTATGTGTCTGCTGATGCCCAGTTCCTATGACTCCTCATGATCGCACCAGCGATGTGCTTCTTCCATGTGGACTTGTTGCTTCACTGCTGAATGGCAGCTTGTGTGACATCAAGCCTTTTAGACCCCAGACACTATATCTTTTAATAACCGGGCACCATTTGCCCTCTTCACCACATTTGTTTATGCACCTATTTTGTCTTCAGCGATTGTGTCAGGAGGGTAAACATCTCATGCTGCTGACTGGTTAGAACAAAACTTTCTCTTTTATAAAAAATTTATGTATTGGGGCTCATGCAATTCTTATCACAATCCACACATACATCAATTGTGTAAAGCACACTTATACATTCATTGCCCTCATCATTCTCAAACTTCGCATTCCGCTATGGTTCCTGGAATAAGCTCCTCATTTTCCTTTTTTCTCTCCCTCTCCCTCCCCGCTCCCCTCTCCCTCATGAACCCTTGATAATTTATAAATTATTATTTTATCTTATCTTACACTGCCAGGCGTCTCCCTTCACCCACTTTCCTGGTGCCCATTCCCCAGACAGGAGGTTATATATAGATCCCCGTGATTGGTTTCCCCTTTCTACCCCTCCTTCCCTCCCGGTATCACCACTCTCACTGTTGGTCCTGAGGGGGTTCATCTGTCCTAGATTCCCTGTTTCCAAATCCCAACTGTACCGCTGTGCATCCTCTGGTCTAACCAGGTTTGCAAGGTAGAAGTGGGATCATGATAGTTGGGGGGAGGAAGTGTTTAAGAACTAGAGGAAAGTTGTGAGTTTCGTTATTGCTACACTGAAGCCTGAGTGACTCATCTCCCCACTACCGCTCTGCAATGGATGTCCAGTTGTCTACAGATGGGCATTGGGTCCCCATAGAACAAAGTGTTCTTGAATGGAAGGAGGATATGAGTGGATGCCCAAAGTCCATCCCCTACCTCAGGGTATTTCCATATAAATATATGTACATGGGCCAATACCTCTATTTTTGTAGATTAATGTATTTACATATGCACACCACTATGTTTATACCTCTATCCATTGCTTTGCTTCCTTGGTCCTTCCTCTGTTGCCTTTTACCTTCCTCATGTCCCACTGCCACTTTCCCCTTATTTCTGCCTCTTGGTAACCCCCTTAGCTAGTCTGCTGTTGCTCCAACATTACCACCACCCCCACCTTGGATCCCTATATCCTCATTACTGGCTCTGACACCCCAGTTGTTCCCCTGTCCATGGCGCAGCCTGCTCAGCACCCCCTTCCTCCACCACTCTGACCTCCCAGGTCTCCCTGGAACCGTTGGTCCCAATGCTCTCACCTCAAGCATGCCTCCCATACCTATCCTATATAGGTAGGTACACCGACTATGACATAGTCCAAAATGATTTTTTAAAATAAAAATAGTAAATCAATAAGAAAAATTTTTTAAAAAGAGAAAAGAACTATACAAAAATCCTGGGTCTCTTCGCTGGCCTTCAAGACTGTCCAAGAGCTGCCTCTCCCAGCCTGGAGTGCATGTAGACCCTACTATGAAGCACCAAACCATGAGGACAGCATGGTCACATGGAAGGATGCATGAAGAGAGAGAGCTACAGGCTAGGGAGAGGAGCCAGCATGCCACACCCACACAGAGGCAGGCCAGGAGAGAGGAAGAGAAAGAGAGCGGGACTAGACCCCACGCTGGCACGCCAGGCTCGGAGGATGACGTCCCTGGGGGAAGCTAATGGGACACAGAGGGAACTGGACAACTGACAACAGCTGGTGGCATGCTGTCCCCTTGCTGGAGCAGACTGCGACAAAGTATATTTCTTGATCACAATTGAATGTAAACAGAATTTGGTAACACAATGAAACTGAAATACACAATTATATGGAAATTAAACCATTATACAAACAACCAGTGAATATTTAGAGTCAAATGAAAATGAAGATACAACACACGAAAACATTTGAGACTCTGAAACTGTTAGGGTGGGGGAAGGGAAGTATACTTATTGCCAATGAAGTGAAGGTTTACAGAGAAGTTCATCAGTTTTACATCGAAAAATTCATACACATTGATTTTGCACATCCACTCCAATACCTTCCATGTGCCATCCTACTTCCCCACTGGGCTTTCTCTTACCATCACTCCTTCTTTAGTAACCCTCTGGACTTTGTCATTGGGTAAATGCTGCCCTTTGGGTTTTAAGCTGTTGATGGTTTTAAAAAAGGTCATTTCAGTTCCACGCCTAGACACATTGGTTATATTCTTGGGGTATGCTACTAGATTCCATTCAACCAGTAAACCCAGTCTGTTTTATGATCATGAGTTCTGTTCCACATTTTACACCCATTCCATTGAGGACCTTCTAATGTGATTGTGTTCAGAGTAATAGGTAGCGGTAGTCAGGCACCATTTAGGTTTTCCAAGCTCAAGATTATAGAGACTAATGTTTGGGTTGTTCATCATTCTATTGTAATAATTGTATTCAACATGTCTTTTGACTTCACTCTTGTTTCCTCCGAGTGCAGAGAGACCAATAGTTACTTCTGGCTGCTCATGCACAGTTTTTCTTATTTAAGTCACTTTTTTAAAAAACAAAAATTTCAAAAGAGGACCTGATGCAAGGGGCTTAAGTGGAGAGCAAATGCCTTGAGAATGATTGGGGCAGGGAATGTATGGATGTGCTTTATACAATTGATGTATGTATATGTATGGATTGTGGTAAGAGGTGTTTGAGTCCCTAATAAAATATAAAAGAAGAAAAGAGAAAAAAATGATTAGGGCAAAGACTGTACAGATGTGCTTTATACAATTGATGTATTTATATGTATGAACTGTAAAAAGAATTGTATCAGCCCCAATAAATTGTTAAAAAAATAAATTAAAAAATATTCCTTTTATTTTTTTTGTACTGTCTGACGTCTCCCTTCACCAACTTTTCTGTTCTGTTTTAATGTAATTTTTATCATTAAACTGTGAGTCTAATGGTAACAAAATAGAACGTGTGTGTGTCTGTGTTAAAATAGTCATTAAAAAATAGAATTCAGAGACAGAGAATTTTTTAAAAATATTTTCTATTGTTACTTAGGTGAAGGTTTATAGAGCGGACATCAGTTTTACATTAAATAACTCGTTAAATCTACCATTGTCTTTTCATTTCCAATATTTTTTGCCAATCTCTTGTTTTATATTGTCTTCCCTTCACAAAAATAACACCTGTCTACCCTCTAGCTTCCACAGACAGAGAACTTATTGTTGACAAAGGCCTAAAAAACATTAAATGGGAAGCAGACACCTCTTCAATAAATGCTATTGGAAATACTGGCTATCCACTTGCAGAAGAACAAAAAAAAGACGACTGCCTCACCCATGCACAGAAACAAACTCAAGATGGATCAAATTCCTAAATGTAAAACCCAAAGCTCTCAGGATCAGAAAACTGGGACAAAACTAGGAACCCTAGTGCAGTAGATGGGCTATCAGAAATAACAAAGCTGACACAATCCATAGAAAACAAAATAGTGGGACATATTAAAAAATAAAAAAAACTTGCATACATTAAAAGACTTCATTGAAAGAGTAAAAAGACCCATAGACTGGGAAAAGATATTTAGTAATGACATAACAAAGGACTAATTACTAAAATCTACAGAATTTACAAGGTGGAAAGAAAAACAAACTAGTAGCCCTATGAAAAAGTGGGCAAAGGACCGGAGCAGATGATTCACAAAGGATGATACGCGAATAACTAATAAACATATGAGTAAGTTCTCTCAGACATTAGCTATCCAGGAAATGCAAGTCAAAGCAACCATGAGATACCACCTAACACCCATAACTGTAGCCCAGTTAAAGTAAAAAAGCTGAGAACAGCAAATGTTGGAGAGTGTGTGGTGAGATAGGAACTCTTATCCTCTGCTGGTGGACTTGTAAATATGTACAGACACTCAGGAAGGCAGTATGGCGATACCTAGAACAGATGGCAACTGAACTACCATATGATCCAGCAATACCATTACTGAACATATACCCCAAAGAAATAAAAAACATCATAAGCAGACATTTGCTCCCCCATGTTCATCACAGCACAGCTCACAATTGCTAGAAGCGGCCTCCATTCCCAACAATGGATAAAAAACCTCTGGTACATAAACATGATGAGTACTGCGCATGCCTGAAGAACAGCAATGAGACCCCTCACGTCGTGGAGGGCTCTGGAAGACATGCTGAGGGAAGCGAGTGAAGCACGAAAGGACAAGCACTGTGTGAGTCCAGAGCAGCAGGAACAAGCAGCAGAAGGGGCGCAAGCTCAAGCGTGCAGGCCATGCAGTCGTCTGGCTGGGGTCAGACAGGCCGCTAACGAGCTGGACCAGTGCCAATGACCTACACATCATCTGCTCCTGGTGAGTATAGTGTAGGTCACTTGGCCGGAGGTCACCTCACGACAGCTGGGATCAAATGGAGGGTGCGAGGGGGTAGTGGCTGTTCGCTGAATAGTAGCCATTTAGATCTGTGGTGAGGTCTCCCAGAGAGGGAGGTAGCCCCGTCAGAGGAATGGGGTTTACTGATGAGAGGTGCCGCACAGGAGATGAAAGGGAATGGTCAAATTTGGGGGTACATAGGTGCATGCCTGTTGAAGGGAGGGGAGGGAGAGCTAACCTCCAGGTGGGGGACAAAAGACTGAGGATGCTCTTGGCAACAATAAATGGGAGGTGTCTTCAGTGGCATACAATGGGTGGGCAGAACTGGTGTAGGGCATCTGGGGGGGGGGTATCCCAGGAAAGCAGACCAGGTGCCATAAAATGCTGGGACACCAAATCCTGGATCTTTGGGGTGCATGCATGCTCCAGAGGCTACATCAGTGAGCCCCATATGGGAATCCCACTGGGTGAACTAGACTCTACCTCAGACACACTTGTAACATGAGGACTTAAGCGGGAAATACATGGTGCCTGAGGAAGCAGAAAACAGCTGTACCAAGAGTGGTGTACTGATGGTTGGTGGACAAATAAGGTCATGTTACATCAACCCCCTTTATGCTGGGTTAAGATATCTATTATTCTGGAAATCTTGTGACAGCCCCTCTACTGTGTGTTGCATGTGCTTGGGTATATTAAGGTGTGTCTCAGGGGTGCAGCACCATGGGGGTCACTTTCTTGAAGCTGTTATTTGTTTCTGCTTTTTAGTAAATGAGACCCAGAGACTTTGAGAAAGAAAATATAACAATAGTTTGGGGGGGCGAGGATAAAGAGGGTTGGGGGAAGTAAGAGGGAGATGATGTCAAGTAGTCTAGGAGGGAAATGTATGTGTGGAGACTGATTGTGGCAGCAATTTTACAATTCTGTTTGATGTGATTGAACTATGGAATAATATGACATTTGTATTAACTCCTAAGTTAGCAAATTTTTTAAAAAGCATAGATTCAGGAATGGTTTGGGGACTCACACTTAAAAAGAATTATCATGGCCCTGCTCAGTACTCACCTTCATGAAATGATCACTGAAGATAAAGGTACTACAGCGAAGTGTCGCAAAAAAGTAGATAGTAGCACTCCCTCAATGTATGAATACTTTCTTTTATTAAATTGGCACTCTGTGATGCTCACCCTCCTGACACAACTGCTGAAGCCAAAGCGGGTGAACAAGTAAATGTGAAGAAAGCTGATGGTGCCCGGCTATCAAAAGAGATAGTGTCTGGGGTCTTAAAGGCTTGAAGATATACAAGCGGCCATCTAGCTCAGAAGCAACAAAGCCCACATGGAAGAACACACCAGCCTGTGTGATTGCATGGTCCCGAAGGGAACAGATATCAAAGAACAAAAACTCAAATCATTGGCTGCACACCTCCATGATACAATCACCGAAGACAAACAGGTGCATAAGCAAATGTGGCGAAGAAAGCTGATGGTGCCCGACTATCGAAAGAGATAGTGTCTGGGGTCTTAAAGGCTTGAAGGTGAACAAGCGGCCATCTAGCTCAGAAGCAATAAAGGCCACATGGAAGAAGCACACCAGCCTGTGCAATCACGAGGTGCCAAAGGGACCAGGTATAAGGCATCATGCAATATATATATACACACACACACACCATAGTGAATGAAGGGGGAAGTGCAGAGTGGAGACCCAAAGCCCATTTGTCGGCCACTGGAGATCCCCTCATAGAGGGGTTTAGGAGAGGAGATGGGTCAGTCAGGGTGCGATGTAGTACCGATGAAGAACACAGCTTTCCCCCAGATCCTGGATGCTTCCTCCCGCCACCTACTATGATCCGAATTCTACCTTGCAGGACTGGATAGGGCAGAGGTTGTACACTGGTGCATATGGGAGCTGGAGGCACAGCTGAATCCAGGGTGGATGATACCTTCAGGACCAGGGGTGTGAGGGCCGATGCTGGGAGAGTGGAGGGTGAGTGGGTTGGAAAGGGGGAACTGATTACAAGGATCCACATGTGACCTCCTCCCTGGGAGATGGACGGCAGAGAAGGGGGGGGGGGGCGGTAGACTCTGGATAGGGCAAGATATGACAAAATAACAATCTATAAATTATCAAGGGCTCATGAGGGAGGGAGGAGCGGGGATGGAGGGGGGGAAAAAAGAGGACCTGATGCAGAGGGCTTAAGTGGAGAGCAAATGCTTTGAAAATGATTAGGGCAAATAATGTATAGATGTGCTTTATACAATTGATGTATGTATATGTATGGGTTGTGATAAGAGTTGTATGAACCCCTAATAAAATGTTTTTTTAAAAAGTACTAAATCTAAAAAAAAAAAAGAGTGGCTGAATTACAACACTAACTGAACCCTCTACTTAGAATGATTTCTGATGTTAATAGGAGAGCATGGATTGGGACTAAATGGGAACCTGAAAGTTACGGTGGAGAGGACTGTGCTACGCTGAGTTTTCTAGAGAAATAAATCAAACTACACTCAAATAACTTTATAGCAAAAATAAATTTACATCAGGAAGCCCAGCCCAGTTCAACTCAAGTCCATGGGTCAGATGCTAGATGAAGTCCCCTTTAGACTCACCCAGCTTCCAGCCAATGAAGCAAAGGCAAAGCAGGAATCGGGAAAATCACAGGCCAGTAGGGGCAAGAGCATCTGGATGTAAGGTCAGCAGGAAGAGGGCAGGGCACTGCAGCTCCTATGATCAGCAGGCCGGCTCGGCCATGAATCCTAGAGATGCAGAATCAAGGTAAGCAGGATGGAGGGAGAGGGAAGGAAAGTTGTCCATGGCATCTCTCTCAATTGGGCACCTCCTCCAAGGAGAGGGCCTTATTGAGATTGAACTCTACCCATACTTTCACACAGATGCATCAAACTGATATAAAATCGAACCATCATAGGGACACACGGAAAGATTATTCTCAGAAATATCAGAACATGGATCCTTGACATGCCATTGAGTTACTTCAGCCAACAACACTACCACTCACATCTGAAGAGTTTAATCCATCATTAGTAAAGCCATTGTCCCCTCCACCTGCACTTGAGCTTAGCCCAACTTTCCCTGCTGATAGGGAACCTCGAGTTGTATCTGGAGCATTCCCTGCAGCAGATGCCTTGCAAGATAATGCTGACACTTGCTGGGAAACACCTTCGACACTCATGCCTGCTTCGACACTGCCTCTAAACTTGTCTCAGTAATCCCAAAGGTGACCTCCAAATATTGATCCAGAAAGAGCTGTGCTATCCTCTTAAAGGACTGCTAGCATTTTCTAGTATGTACAGGCAGAGACCCGAGGAATGTGTGCGGGAGTGAGATGATGATGCAAGGAGCGAACGGTTGCATCAGTCTGAATGTGTTGACGTGGACCAACTAAGCACTGATCCTTCAGTCAGTGTTTCAGCACCAGATGTTAGGACAGAATCTAATAGTTTATCTGTTTGGTTTACTGAAGCAAAGCTTCTGCAGTGGCTTAGAGCAAGTTAAGTTGAAGTACCAGACCTAGCTTGGTATACTTTAGAGGATTAAGGGAATGGGCGTGTTTCAGGGCAGACCCATAGACTCACAAATGGAATGCACTGAGGACACACCTTTTCTCTCAGTGGGAAACAAATTTCTGAAGGGATCATAAGTATCTCTAAAGACTGCTGTGATTGATATTTTATTTTGAGCCAGTTTTGACAGTGGAAAATACCCTAATTAAGATGTTTGCACATAACATGGCTGATTGGGTCCCATGGTAGTAGGCGGTAAGCAGTAGCATTTAACAGCAACAAGGTGGGTGTGGCTGCCAAATGGTTAGCAGAGTCAAAGTAGTAACAGAATAGCCTGATTTGTATGGCATTGGATACCTAAGCAGAGTGTCCCTAGGAGTGAAATAAATGAGAAACCTACCAAATCTATCATTGATCTGTACAAGTTGAAAAATTCTAGGCCAGTTGAATAGCAGTCTAATTCAAATAGCCAGATATAGAGTCGCAAATGCTCGATCAATTCCCAAAAATTGAGCCAGTTCACAAACCCTTCATTTACGGGGAAGCCAGGTCCCTTTGAGGAAGGCACCCACTACACTAATTAAAAAAATGCATAGTTAGCCTTTCTCCCAGGCCTGCCCAGTGGAAACTGCGCCTTTTATAAGTGACAATTCATTGGAGAAAGGAAATAATCAGACGTTGGGGATGGTTACTGGACATTGGCTCCAAACTGACATTAATCTAAGTGACCCTAAATTTTAAGGTCCCACAATCAGACTAGGAGCATATAAAGGTCAAGTTATAATGGAGTCTTAGCTCAGGTTGATCTCACAGGGGATCCAGTATGAGCCCAAACCTATCCTATAGTAATTTCCCTGTTCTAGAACACATAAATGGAATAGACAGACTCACTGACTGCCAGTACCCCATATGGCTACCTGACTCTAGAACATGGACTACTATGGCAGGGGCAGGAGTTGAAGCTAGTAAAGCTACCTCTACTTAGGAAAATGGTAAAGCCAACGCAATTATGTTTTCCTGGAGGGATTGCAAAGATCAGGGTGCAAAGATTGCACCATCAAGGAATTGAAGAATATAGGGCTGGAGACCATTACTTCCGAACTGAGCTGTTGTCTATGGGGGGACTAGCAAACTCTAGACCTATGTGGTTTGTAAGGGTCCAGGTATAAGCTGTGCTTACACACACACAAGCACCAGCAGCGGTTAAGCCAGTTTTTAGTGTGGGGTTTTTTAATCACTTTATTAGGGGCTCTTACATCTCTTTTATAACAATCCATACATCAGTGGAGTCAAGCATATTTGTACATATGTTGCCATCATCATTTTCAAAACATTTTCTTTCTACTTGAGCCCTTGATATCAGCTCCTTTTTTCCCTCCCTCACCCACCCTCCCACCCTCAAGACTCTTGATAAATTATTATCGTTTTCCTATCTTACACCATCTTCTGTCTCCCTTCACCCACATTGCTGTTGTTTGTCCCCCTCAGGGTGTGGGGGTTATGTCTACATCATCATTGTAATCAATTCTCTGTTTCTCCCCCTTCTCCCCCTACATTCCCCCTAAGTGGCCTACGCTGATAGTATTGCTACTCCCATTACTGTTCCTGATGTGTTTATCTGTCCTGGATCCCGTGTGACAAGAGCTCTTATCTGTACCATCTGGTCTAGCTAGATTTGTAAGCTAGAACTGGGATTTGTAAAGTAGAAGTGGGGTCATGATAGGTGGGTGGGGTGGGGTGCGGGAAGCACTAAAGAACTAAAGAAATGTGTGTCTCGTTGGTGCTGTACTGCACTCTGGCTGACTTGTCCCTCCTGTGAGGGATGTCCAATTGTCTACAGATGGGCTTTGAGTCTCCATCCGACTCCCTTCATTCACATCATATGATGGTTTGGGGTCTCCTGATGTCTGATACTGTTAGATTCCTCAGGTGGAAATACCTGGGTCATTGGCTTCCCATGAGAATGAATTCACACCGAAGCCTGGTTTGTGATCCAAGTGAATTTTTATAAAGAAGTGTAAAGGTGAAACTGAGGTACAGGGAGGAAGACAGACATAACTGACAGGACAAGGAAAGCAGAAACAGAAATAGCTTTAATAGGTGGGGCAGTAGGGCGGCTCCTGCGGCTCCCTGCCGAGGTTTCGTGACCTAGGCGGACAGGTCAGGGAAGTCCCATTCAGCAGCTGGGGGCGAGGGTTTTTACAGGGGTAGTGAGGAATGTATGGCAATTAGCATATGGGGTCTGGAGACCTGGAGAATTGCTTGTCATCTCCTTGCAATTCTGACTTTTCAGGGCCCTCCACTGGGAGGCGTGGTTGACAGTACTGGTTGACTCCATTGACTCAATTAAGCTCACCTGGCCTAGATTGAGGTCCTCCCAAGAGTACTGGCTTCGTCTCAACTGCCTGAATTTATTCATGCCATCCAGCCTGGAGCAGCTTCCCACAGTCTGTAAGGGTGGAGGGAGGCCTTGGCAGGTAGAGGTAGAGGTTTCTGCCTCTAGCTCCCTAACACTTTCTGATCCCATCTACACCTTGTGATCACACAGGCTGGGCAACAATTTTATTAAAGCATAGATAGAATCATTTCCAAAGAAAGTATGTGAGTCCTTCTGGCATGGTGAAAAGGATACCTTAAGCATAGATAAAATATGCTTTGCTCCCGGAATGTAGTGGGGGCCCCTTTCACAAATTAAGAAGGGTCATTCATTGTCTAGGGGAAGACTCCTAGTTTCTAAAAGACAGTTTTAAAGGGGAGGAGTTTGCCACTCCACAGATGTACAATTAGCTTTCTAATTAGTTATTTAGACCACCCTTGAGGCTCTTTAAATTGCAATCTCAGCTTTTGTCTCTGGATCAGTGTGCTGTCAGATTTATCTCCAGCAGCACTGCTGTGTGAGGACATTCATTAGGGCCTAGCTTCAAGGTTGACCTGTTTACTAACCTGTTCTCACAAGGTCTTCTGTTAATTCCCATATTGCAGGCAGAAAATGCCTCTTCTGTCCCTGTCAATTTGGTCAGTGCAAAAAACAGATGGATCTTTGAGAATGGCAGGGGGTGCCTGGAAACTTATCCAGGTGGTGACTCCAATTGCAGCTACTGTCCCAGAAATGGTTTTATTGCTTGAGTAGATTAATATCTCTTCTAGTATCTGATAGCAGCTACTAATTGGGCAAATGTGTTTTTCTCAATTCCAGTTTTAAAGGAGCAGCACAAGCAGTTTGCCTTTAGCTGTTGTGGCAGTTAGATGTTATGTCAACGTGACCCTGTGGGAAACTGTAGCACTAGTCCCACCTATCAAACAGGTTACAGCCTGATGACTCCTCCTAGGGGATATGAACTTTCAAATAAGAAAGACAATGAGAGCAGCAAGAGGAGATAAGCAGCACCTGAGAGGGGATTGAGGGGCAGCTGGGAGGAGGAGGATGACCAAGCAGCACACACTGCAGAGAACAGCGCAAAAGAGTTACTGAAAGGGATAGCACTTCCAGACCACAGGATTGTCACCATAAAGATAGGTAGACACAAATAGACTACAACGAGAGAGCAGAAACACCAGCCAATTAGAACCGCTTAGGGCATCTCCTCGGCCGCCTGAGGGGAGATTCCCGGGTCTTTGAATTGGGAAGCTAGCTGAGGGGGTGGGGGGTACGTGCCAGTGGGGTGTGATGGAGCAAAAGGATCATAATTCGAAGTGACCAGACTGGGACCAGGGAAAATAAAAATATAAATTTCTTTGGCTTCCTGCCAAGACCAGAAGACTGCCAGTGGAGATCCCCCATCTAGGACTCACTCCTAGTAGTGGGTACTTCACAGCTTACTGAGCCTCACAGGGCTGAGAACAGGGCAGCTGAAAGCAGGTGTTAAGTGATTAACACCAAGAGCTCCAGCCCCCTCCTGAGGTACCACTCAGCACAACCCCTGATCTGAAGACACCCCAAAGGCCTGGTACCTTAAATAATTGGGCCACTCTGAGGATTTATTTTCATATTACTTGTTACACATACCTGGATTGCATACACCTGACTCATTGACTAAGTATTTGCATCACAAAACAAGAAGCTGGAGCAGGTTTGGCAGGCAGAACAGGTTTTACAAGCCCAGGCAAGGAATTTATATAAGGGAGTTTATATATATCATTTGTATGATATATTACTTTACGTTTTTTCCTTCCGATCTCATTGGTTTATTTCCTAGACCCCTAACACCCCATCTACCTACTAGTTCGCACCCACAACAGAGACTAAGCTCTGTGTGAAGCTTAGTGTCCGGACAAACATACATTAACAGCTCTCCTGCATCTTATGCTAGTATGATTTTTCCTATTACTATTATTAAAACTTTCATCTCTTACCCCTTTTCTTTCATTTTCCTTTCTTTAGTCTAAATATCCAAAGTTTTACTTCATAACATCATTAACCTGTCTTTTAGTTTCACTGTACTGATCATCAAAATTTTTCTTACATTTTCAGACTCATAAAACCAAAGACTAATACTACTATCACTATATTTAAAATTGTTTTTGCTCTCAAATACTAGTACCCATTGATCCATCGTTGCAAATGAGGCATTTCAGGGCCAAATACCCCTTCCTTTAACCTACTATATAACACTACCTGATCCTCCACCCTCTTTTTTAACCTACTGCTTCTTTCACTCTCCCAACACTCATAACATTTCCTCCCCAAATTTCATATGACTCCCTTAACACATAAATTAGCAACCTCCCTCAGACACTTAATACAAACTATCCATTAGCCCTCTACTGCACCACTTAATAGAGTTAACCAGTTCCAAATAACATCGCCTACATAACACTCCCAATAGACTCCAAGATGACAAGGAAACAACAGAAGATATTAGTCACACACACACACACACACACACACATACACACACACACAAAACAAGAGAAACAGAAACAAATAACCAAATAGCAATCAGACTTAAATGTAATACCTGAAACTGTACAAGTTATGGATTTCCCAGAAAAAGAATGTAAAGAATGATGTTTGTGCTCATGCAACAGCTGAAAGAAGTCTGAAAGGAAAAATCAAACAATAGAAAAGCTATAACCTCATTAGAGAAACAAACAGAAACCCAAAAATCAAACACTACAATAAATAGCAGAATTACAAAGCAGGGGTGTCAAACTCAATTAAAAAGCGGGCCATTTGGTGCAACAGGCAAGATTCACATGGGCCACATCACATTTACAAATTTTGTTCAATTTCTATTTTGAAGTGAGGATTCAGGAATATGGATAGGATAATTAAAATACTATAATAGCTTTTATTTAAATATTTATTTTATTTAATGTATTTATAAAACTAAAATTATTGTTTTACCCTTAACTTGACAGTGCTTTCCTTCTACTAGTTTTCACTACGTCTTATGTTGTGACCGGAAAATATAACAAGGTAACTAATAAAAAACACCAAGATTTGGGCAGCTGACAAACGTGATGCACAATTGTAATGGCTTCCCTCTAAAAATGTTCACTAGCACTGCTGCTACGTATGATCATAACAGCACAACCCAGAGTGCTATTTTTCACCTTTTCACTATTGGGATCTCTTTACATTATGTGACACTGAGAGTGGCAGACAGATCGCTTCCAATCATCACTGGAACTAGGTCAGTGCATTTATACACATCCACAGGCCCCCCCCAAAAGCACGGGGCCACATGTATACTCATCTTCAGATAAAGGGTTAACGAGGGAATTGTGTGTACGGTATTGCCTCGATCTCCCCTAAGTGCTATTTTCTTCATAACAATTTTTTTCTATTTTCATTTTATTTCAGAGCATCGCAGGCCACAAAAAAAGCTCCTCAGGGGCTACATGCGGCCGACAGGGCCAGTTTGACACCCCTGCTATAAAGGAAAAGCGGGAGGCTGTAAAAAAAATAGAGATACAGAATTGAAGAGATAGAAACCCAAATTAGTGAACTGAAAGACAAATCTATAGATTCCAATCAAAAGGAAGGACAAATAACCAAAAAATGCAAAAGAGACTGAGAAAAGCTTGATAATAATGTGGGACACCATTAAGAGGAACAACCTGCATCTTGTAGGAATTCCAGAAGAGGAAGAAACAAACAAAGTTACATCCACACAGAGAATAGTCCAAGAGCGCCAGCCAAAGAACTTTGCTCAATGTCTAAAAGAGAAAAAGACGATTGTTTAGGAAGCCAAAAGAACCCCAGCCAGGAGATATTCTAAAAGGCAAACTCCACGGCATATTGTAGTCAAGATGTCGAACATCAGAACGGAAACAAAAAACAATCTAAAAGCACCTAGAGAAAAAGATCAATTACACACAAAGGTTCAGCAACTAAATATGGTGGTATAATACAATTATTTCAAGACAAGAAAAGCCAAAAGCAAGACCACCATTACAAAAAATACTCAATGAAGTACTGTGGCCAAAAAAACCAACAGCAACAACACACAAACCTGAAACCAACATTCAAGACAATTCCTCACAAAAACCAGCACACACAGAACAACACCCAGAGCAAGGGAACGACACAGGAAGAACAAAGAAACTGAACACAATACACATCCAAACACACAACACACGCATATATAAACCAAAATGGTGGAAACAAATACACATACATGTCAATAATTTCACTGAATGTTAATGTACTAAATACACCAGTACAGAGACAGAGAGAAGCTGAATGGATAAGAAAGCAAGCCCCATCAATATGCTGCCTACAAGAAAAACACCTCACAAACAGAGGCTTGAAGACATTAAAAATCAGAGGTAGAACAAAAGCATACCAAGCAAACAGCAACAAAACTCAGCAGGGGTAACAATATTAATCTCCAAGAAGATAAACTTCAAGGTAAACAACATAACGAGAAAAGATTGAATACTACATAATGATAAAGGGAAAAATAGCTCAGAAAACCATAACTATAATAGTCATCTATGCACTCAATGAAACACCTTTGAAATACATCAGATCCTCATAGAATTGAAAAAGGACCAAGACACATCGACAGTAAGAACAGAAGACTTCAATACACCACTCTCAAAGAAAAAAAATGTCAAGAAAAAAGGCAATGAAGACCAAAAAAAGTTTAATAACACAATCAATAAAAACTATCTTGGATGTATGAGCCCCTAATAAAATGTTTTTTAAAAAAACTATCTTGGAGGGAAGATGGTGACTGAGTAACACATACCAGAGGGACTCCACAGAAATCAACCCAGGAGAGCTACTAAGAGGGAAATTCAACACTGCTGGGTCGCAGGAGGCGCATCATAAAGATAAGTAGGCACAGATCCACAAGGTTTGAAGGGACTGGCGGGCCCTCAAAGTTTAGTATTAAGGTAGTAGATAGACATTGGGCCTCCATTCAAGTACTGCCTCAATGCAACACTGTGTTCTATTAAACTGGCATTCCATGATGCTCACCTTCCCAACACAATCGATGAAGACAAATGAGTGCATAAGCAAATGTGGTGAAGAAAACTGATGGTGGCAAAAGATATAGTGTCTAAGGTCTTAAAGACTCAAGGTAAACAAGCGACCATCTAGCTGAGGAGCAACAAAGCCCACATGGTAGAAGCACACCAGCCTGTGGGATTATGAGGTGTCAAAGGGATGAGGTAGGAGCCATCAAAGAACAAAAAATATTATCATTGTGAACGAGGGGGGTGCAGATTAGGGAACCAAGAGAGACTCATCTGCAGACAACTGGACATCCCCTTACAGAAGGGTTGGGGGGTGGGGCGAGACAGCCAATCAGGATGCATTGTAGCAACAATGAAACTTACAACTTTCTTCTAGTTCTTTAATGCTTCCTTCCCCACCACTATCATGATCCCAATTCTAATTTACAAATCTGGCTAGATGAGAGGATGTACACTGGTACAGATAGAAACTGGAAAAACAGGGAATCTGGGACAGATGATCCCTTCAGGACCAGTGGTGAGAGTGGGGATACCAGGAGGGTGGAAGGAGTGGGGGGGAGGGGAAACCAATTACAAGGATGTACATATAACCTCCTCCCTGGGGAATGGACAACAGAAAAGTTGGTGGAGGGCGATGTTGGACAGTGCAAGATATTACAAAATAATACATTGCCAAGGGTTAATGAGAGAGAGGGCAGCGACGGGTGGGGGGGGGGAATGAGGAGCTGATGCCAAGGGCTTAAGTGGAGAGCAAATGTTTTGAGAATGATGTGGGCAACGAATGTACAAATGTGCTTGACACAATTGATGTGCTATGGATTGTGATAAGAGTTGTATGAGCCCCCAATAAAATGATTTAAAAAATAAAGATTTATTTGAACATAAAAAATAGATATAACTGATGGCATATATTCAATCTTGTTTTGTTAGGTGCCACCCAGTCAGTTCAGACTCGGTGACCCTATCGACAACATAAGGAAACAGTGCTTGTTTCTTGTGTCATCCTTACACACGTTTTCTCTTTGAGCCTATGATTTCAGTCATGTCAATCCATCTTTTTTGCTGTGCCTTTTCTGTAACAAGCATTCTTTCAGGGACTGGTCTCTCCTGAAAACCTGTCCAATGTCCAACATCTTGCCATCCTTGTATCTAAGGAGCATTCCGGCTGTACTTCTTCCAAGACAGATTTGTTGTTGTTTTTTGGCAGTCCAATTACTTCCAATATTTTTCACAAGCACCATAATTCAAATACATCGATTCTACATTGATCTTCCTTAATCAATGTCCAATTTTTACATGTGAATGAGATGATTAAAAATGCCATGGCCCCCAAAAGACTGGACTGGAAAACGCTCCTAAGGGCCAGCAAACGATCCCTGAACTAACTACAAGCTTTTCTCTTGTGAACTGTTTTGTTCTGTTCTTTGTCAGTGGTTTGTTTTTGTTGTTTTGTTGCCTGGTTGTATACTGTTGCTTTGTTTTCCTCTGTCTTGTTTTCGTGCATGTTAGTGTCTCCACAGGTCTGTCTGAATAGGACAGGCTGGATGAACTATCTGGAGGAAAAACAACGGGACCGACAGTTCCGGGGGGACTTGGGGTGGGGGGGTAGAGGGGTATAAGGAAGTGGTGTTAACAAACCCAGGGACAAGGGAAAATCATGGGACCCCAAATGGTAGAGAAGGGGGAGTGGCAGGCCTGGTGGGAAATGATCAAGGGTAAGGTTGCTTAGAGAAGAGGTATACTCTAGCCCAGGTGGCGATGAAGCATGGTAGTAGGGCAGGAGGAAGGTCAAGGGAGATGGAGGAAAGAGCTAGGAGTCAAAGGGCATTCATGGAGGTCTAGACAAAGACAGGTACATGCAAATATATATAGGAGGATGGGGAAATAGATCTATGTGTCTATATTTATAGGTCAAGTATTAAGGTGGCGGAAGGACCTTGGGCCTCTACTCAAACACTCCCTCAATGTATGAATACCTTCTTTTATTAAATTGGAACTCTATGATGCTCACTCTCCCAACACAACGGCTGGAGCCAAAGTGGGTGAACAAGTAAATGTGGTGAAGAAAGCGGATGGTGCCCGGCTATCAAAAGAGATAGTGACTGGGGTCTTAAAGGCTTGAAGATAAACAAGCAGCCATCTAGCTCAGAAGAAACAAAGTCCACATGGAAGAACACACCAGCCTGTGTGATAGAGTGGTCCCAAAGGGATCAGTTACCAGGCATCAAAGAACAAAAAATCATATCATTGATTGCACACCTCCATGATAGGATCGCTGAAGACAAATGGGTGCATAAGCAAATGTGGTGAAGAAAGCTGATGGTGCCCGGCTATCAAAAGACATAGTGTCTGGGGTCTTAAAGGCTTGAAGGTGAACAAGCGGCCATCTAGCTCAGAAGCAAATAAGCCCACATGGAAGAAGCACATCGGCCAGTGCAATCCCGAGGTGCCCAAGGGACCAGGTATAAGGCACCATGCAATAAAAAAACAAAGATATAAGTGTGTGTATGTATGTGTATATATGTGTATATGTATATATGTATGTATATATGTATATATATATCATAATAAATGAAGGGGGAAGTGCAGAGTGGAGACCCAAGGCCCAAGTGTCGACCAATGGAGATCCCCTCATAGAGGGGTTTAGGAGAGGAGATGGGTTAATTAGGGTGTGAGGTAGTATCGATGAAGAACACAGCTTTCCCCCAGATCCTGGATGCTTCCTCCCCCCAACTACCATGATCCGAATTCTACCTTGCAGTGCTGGATAGGACAGAGGCTGTACACGGGTACATATGAGGGTTGGAGGTACAGGGAATCCAGGGTGGATGATACCTTCAGGACCAAGGGTGTGAGGGACGATGCTGGGAGAGTGGAGGGTGAGTGGGTTGGAAAGGGGAACTGATTACAAGGATCCACATGTGACCTCTTCCCTGGGAGAGGGACAGCAGAGAAGGGGGGAAGGGAGACTCCGGATAGGGCAAGATATGACAAAATAACAAGGTATAAATTACCAAGGGCATACGAGGGAGGGGGGAAATTGGGAGGGAGGGGGGTGGAAAAAGGAGGACCTGATGCAAGGGGCTTAAGTGGAGAGCAAATGCCTTGAGAATGATTGGGGCAGGGAATGTATGGATGTGCTTTATACAATTGATGTATGTATATGTATGGATTGTGGTAAGAGTTGCTTGAGTCCCTAATAAAATGTAAAAGAAGAAAAGAGAAAAAAATGATTAGGGCAAAGACTGTACAGATGTGCTTTATACAATTGATGTATGTATATGTATGAACTGTGAAAAGAATTGTATCAGCCCCAATAAATTGTTAAAATAAAAAAAATTTTTTAAAAAAAAGCAAAAAAAAAAAGATGTAAGTGTGTGTATGTATGTGTATATATGTGTATATGTATGTGTATATATGTATATACATGCCATATTAAATGAAGGGGGAAGTGCAGAGTGGAGACCCAAGGCCCAAGTGTCGGCCAATGGAGATCCCCTCATAGAGGGGTTTAGGCGAGGAGATGGGTTAATTAGGGTGTGAGGTAGTACCGATGAAGAACACAGCTTTCCCCCAGATCCTGGATGCTTCCTCACCCCAACTACCATGATCCGAATTCTACCTTGCAGGCCTGGATAGGACAGAGGCTGTACACTGGTACATATGAGGGCTGGAGGCACAGGGAATCCAGGGTGGATGATACCTTCAGGACCAAGGGTGTGAGGGACGATGCTGGGAGAGTGGAGGGTGAGTGGGTTGGAAAGGGGGAAGTGATTACAAGGATCCACATGTGACCTCTTCCCTGGGAGAGGGACAGCAGAGAAGGGGGTAAGGGAGACTCCTGATGGGGCAAGATATGACAACATAACGATGTATAAATTACCAAGGGCACATGAGGGAGGGGAGAAAGGGGAGGGAGTGGGGAAAAAAAAAGAGGACCTGATGCAAGGGGCTTAAGTGGAGAGCAAATGCCTTGAGAATGATTGGGGCAGGGAATGTATGGATGTGCTTTATACAATTGATGTATGTATATGTATGGATGGTGATAAGAGTTGTATGAGTCCCTAATAAAATGTAAAAAAAGAAAAAAAAATGCCACGGCATGGTCAGGCGCAACTTGGTACTCAAAATATTCAGTTACCCAAATACATGTCTTCTGATCTCTTTGAATGCTGCATCCATGAGCATTGATTGTGGATCCAATCAAGACAAAATCCTTGACAACTTCAACCTTTTCTCCATTTATCATGCTGTTACCTACTGGTCCAGTTGTATTTTGGTTTACCTTATAGAGTAGTAACCCATACTGAAGGCTGCAATCCTTGACCTTCATCAGCAAGTGCTTCCATTTCTCTTCATTTTCAGCAAGCAAGGTTGTGTCATCCGCATATTGCAGTTTGTTAATATGCCTTCCTCCAATTCTGGTGTCACATTCTTCATATAATCGAGCTAATCATACAGATTGAGTAAGTATGGTAAGACAATATAAACCTGACTAACACCTTTCATGATTTTAAACTATGCAGTATTCCCATGTTTGATAAATTACAGAATGGAGACATAGGTACATAGGTAGAAATTTTCAATTTCTGTATCACTAGCTTGAATGGTTGGTATGTAAATTTGAATAATCACAATTGTTTGGATTTCCTTATATGAGGATAGATTTTGCATCACAGACAGCATTATACTCTAGATCTTGAAATGTCCTTTTTGACAATGCATGAAACACTATTCCTCTTGAATCTATCATTCTCAGCAAGCTACATTTAGATTCAGAATGGCCAATGCTAGTCCATTTTGGTTCACTAACACCACGAATATCTATTTCTGTCTTCCATTTCATTTTTTACAACTCTCAATTTTCCTAAATCCCTACATTCTAAGTTCCATTACTGTATATACTCAAGTATATTACCTGAATATCTGCCGAAGCACCTAATTTTACCACAAAAATTACATTAAAATGTGCTGAAAAACGTGGCTTACCCACATGGAAGAAGCACACCGGCCAGTGCGATCACGAGGTGCCAAGGGACCAGGTATAAGGCATCATGCAAAAAAAAACAAACAACGATATAAGTGTGTGTATGTATGTGTATATATGTGTATATGTATATGTATATATATACCATATTAAATGAAGGGGGAAGTGCAGAGTGGAGACCCAAGGCCCAAGTGTCGGCCAATGGAGATCCCCTCATAGAGGCGTTTAGGAGAGGAGATGGGTTAATTAGGGTGTGAGGTAGTACCGATGAAGAACACAGCTTTCCCCCAGATCCTGGATGCTTCCCCCCCCCCTCCCAACTACCATGATCCAAATTCTAACTTGCAGGCCTGGATAGGACAGAGGCTGTACACTGGTACATATGAGGGCTGGAGGTACAGGGAATCCAGGGTGGATGATACCTTCAGGACCAAGGGTGTGAGGCACGATGCTGGGAGAGTGGAGGGTGAGTGGGTTGGAAAGGGGGAAGTGATTACAAGGATCCACATGTGACCTCTTCCCTGGGAGAGGGACAGCAGAGAAGGGGGGAAGGGAGACTCCGGATAGGGCAAGATATGACAACATAACGATGTATAAATTACCAAGGGCACATGAGGGAGGGGAGCAAGGGGAGGGAGGGGGCAAAAAAAAGAGGACCTGATGCAAGGGGCTTAAGTGGAGAGCAAATGCCTTGAGAATGATTGGGGCAGGGAATGTATGGATGTGCTTTATACAATTGATGTATGTATATGTATGGATGGTGATAAGAGTTGTATGAGTCCCTAATAAAATGTAAAAAAAGAAAAGAGGAGAAAAAATGATTAGGGCAAAGACTGTACAGATGTGCTTTATACAATTGATTTATGTATATGTATGAACTGTGATAAGAATTGTATGAGCCCCTAATAAATTGTTAAAATTAAAAACCAAAAAACAAAAAACGTGGCTTACACTCAAGCATATATGGTAATTGGTGTTTTCAGCTATCTCTTCTCCTTTTGAGTCATGTCCCATCAGTAAATGAAGGTCCTGAAGGCTTTACTCATGTAGGGTGTATTCCACCCACATCACAATAGACTCTACTTTGTGAAGGCAGTTCTCCTGGAGTCAGACTGAGTGTCTTCTGGACTGAAGGCTCATCTTCTGGCACCATCTCTGACAATGTTGTTTCTACTCTTAAGGTTTTCTGTATCTGATTCACTCTGTTTGTCTCCCTGTGAGACATTCCTGTTGACAAGCCACTGGGAGCTACACTGATGGAGCCAGGGCCCTGGAGATGGAGGAGTCATATGGAGACCCATGACATCGCTCAGATGCTTCCACCACCACTGGATCTGGATTTTTCACCCACTGGCCTGTGATTTTCCTCATTCAACATCATTGCATGTGTTGCTTGAGTCTGAAGAGGAATTTATAGACTGGTATTGGACATATGGACTAATATCAGACTTATGGACTTGATCTGGACTGGGCAGGGATGTTTTCTCAATATACAGTTGCTCTTTTATATAAAGTTCTTTTTTATACACGAGTGTCTCCCTGGATCTCTCTACCTGGACTAACACACACAACCACCACAGTAAACCTGAGTCATGAATATCCCCGGGAGAAGCAGCTAGATTATGGGCCCCAAATGAACTCTAGCTCCAGCCCAAGAATAGTCAGTTCTGAAAACATGGCCCTGCTCAATACTCACTCACATGAAAAGATCACTGAAGAGTGTCCTACGCATTGTGGTGAGAAAGCAGATGGTGCCTGGCTCTCAAGTGGAATCGTGTTTGTGGTTTTAAGGTGTGTATTCAAATAAAAAGCCATCTAAGTAAGGAGTCCACTAAGCCAACATGGAAGAAAACCAGCTCGTATGAGTCAAAGATGACAATAAACTCAAATATGATGAAAGAAGTAATATCAGACCTAAAATTATGAACACCCAATTTGTGGAAGGCTATGGAGGACAGTGGGAGCCCAAAATCCATCTGCAGAATATCAAGACAAATTAAGCCACTGGCAGATCTCTAGTTACAGGCAAAGGTCTGAAATACTTACTACCAAACAAAAATCATTGTCATCCTGATTATGCTGGATCAAACTTGGGATTTGATCAGTTGACCTTCTAGATCCATCCTGAATTTGTTCTAGGTGTAAGGATCTCTTGCTTACTCCATGATAAAAACTTCTTCCCTGGCCTTTAAAATATTGATGGTGGTGGGTTAGGAAAAAAAAAATGATGGTGGTGCTTTTTATTTGTCTTTATATATTATTGTCTTATCCATATCATTTTATTTTTTGTTATTATTTCTGTTGGATTTACCAGTTGAAGCACATGAGTGGATAAATATAGTTAACTGATGAAAGGGTTTCTAGGAGATATAGGGGTGGGTGAGCAGGGATTGGGGAGGGTGAGGCTATTTCGGGAGTAAACAATGAAGGTGGGAGGGGGAGTGAGTACTAGGGCTCAAGGTGATTACACAACTCAATTTAAAGATGATTTAACCATGGGAGTGGGGGGGTATAGAGAAAATATTCTGAAATTGTGGTAATGATTGTACAATTCTTCTTGATATGACTGAACTATTGAATTGTGTGAATGTGGATTAAAGAGAATTTCAAAACTTAAAGTACAATGCTTTCTGTAATATGAAAATATCTATATACCTACAAGGAAGCCCAATTAGTATGACTATTATTCTAATTTAAGAATAAAGAAATTGAATTCTACCAACTTCAGTCTGAACTGATCACAAATATAATCAAGATGCATTATTGATAATTGGAATGAGAGCTGGAACAAAGAGGGACAATAGTTTGAAACTATGGCTTCAGAGAAACAAAAGTTGCTGATTGCATGATAGAATTTTCTGAGATGGACTTAAATGCAATACCTTTTTCAACAACATAATGTGTACTTGGATAGACAGCATACAGAATGTATAGATAGGTCTCATACTGACTACCTCCATGGGAAGAGATGACAGAGAAGCTCAGTAATAGCAGCCAAAAGGCTGACTGTGAAACAGAACATCAATTGCTCACATAAAAGTTCAGGTTGATGTTGAAAATTAAAACATGCCCACAAAAGCCCCAATATGACCTTGCATATATCCCACCTCAATTTTATAGACACATCAAGAACAGCATTAAATATTAACAACACTGATGACAACTGATATGCTGTGGGATGAAATAAATGACAAGGTTATATAATAAGAAAGCAATATGCCAATAAAAAGAAAATAAAGCAGATATCAGAAGAGACCCTAAAACTTGCAGTTGATCATAGATCAACTGTAATAAATTTAAGAAATGAAGTTCACAGAAAATCACAAAGGGCAGATTAATGAGACAAAGTATCAAATATGCAGACTTGAAGTTAGAAAACCAAAAAGGAAGAACACACTCAACATATCTCATGCTGAAGGACTGAAAAAAAAAATCCAAGCCTTGAGTTAAACATTAAGGATTCCTATGGGCAAAATATTGAACAAAGCAGGAAGTACCCAAAGATGATGGGAAGAACACTCACTGTACTGAAAAGTACATTCAGCTATTTTAAGAGGTAACTTCTGATCAAAAACCAATGGTATTGAAGGAAGAAGTCCAAGCCCTATCAAAGGCATTCGCAAAAAATAAAGTTCCTGCAATTGGTCAATGGAAATGTTTCTTCAGCGAAGTAATATACAGGCTCGTCTATGCCTAAGAAATTTGGCACAAGGTTACAAGGCCAACTGAAAATCTGTGCCTACGTCAAAGAAAGGTGACACAACAGACTGCAGAAGTTATCAAACTTCTTATATTAATATCTGTTAAATCAACTTTTGCTGAAAAAAATTCATCAATGGTTACAATCAACAGAGTGCTGCCAGAAATTCAAGTCAGATTCAGGAGAGGATGTGGAACAAAGGATTTATCATTGATTATATGAGATGGATCTTGGCTGAACAAAGATAACAACTGTTGCTACTTGCGTTGTAAAGGTAACAGGGTACATAGATCATAACTATTGATCACATTTGGAAAAATGGGAATTCCTCAACCCTTGATCATCCCTGTACAAACCAAGTGGTATTTGAGGCATTCATTGGAATAGAACAATATGGGGCTGTTTAAAAGCAGCTAATATTCATGTCAGAGCTGCTTTCTTTCGCCATATTTAATCAAAATATATGGTGAAGTAATAATCTAAGAACATATGAAGACAGGCCCAGGATTGGAGAGAGTGTTTATTAACAACTTACAATATACAGATGACACCTCAACTGCTACAGGTGAGGACCTGAAACACTTGCTGATGAAGATCAAGGGTTGCAATCTTCAGTATGGAATACAACTCAATGCAAAGGAAACCAAAACCCTTATAATCAGTAGTCAACATTATGGTAAAGACTAATATTATCTAAAATGTCATTCTGCTTGGATTGACAAGCAATGCCCATGGAAGGAGCAGTCAAGAAAACAAACAGTATTGCACTGGACAAATCTGCTGCACAAGACATTTTAGTGTTGAAGAGCAAGGGAGTCACTTTGAGACTGAGACCTGTCTGACCCAAGAGAGTGTGGCATTTGGGCATTAAGACCAGAGAAGAATGGATACATTTGAATCATGGTATTGATGAAGAACAGTGAGAAGACCAGGGACAGGCAGAACAAGTATTCTAGAACAAATACAGCTAGAATGATCCTTAATGGTAAAGATGACAAGATTTCATTTCACATACTTTGAACATATTGTCTCAAGATGTTGGACATCAGACTTGTTAAAATAGGGTAGTAAAAAAGATTCTCACAATGGACTGATAAAATGGTTACAAGTTCAAACCTAATTGTGAAGAGGCACAGGACGGTAGTATTTTGCTCTTTTGTACACTGGGTTGCTATGAGGAACCAACTAAATAGCACCTAAAAATGATCAGCTTAATGAGCTTTGTCTTCTCTTGATGAATGTTTCTTCTTGATTACATTTCATTGACTTACCTTCAATGCTACCTACTTCTGTAATCTTTTGGATTTTAATTTGCTGTGTTGGTATAATTTCTAATGTTTCATTTATTTTGTTATTGTAGTCGTCCCTGAATTTTCCCAAAGTTTTGTTTGCCTTGCAATATTCTCTATGTAAAATGCCCAATTATTAACTATTAGGAAGTTCCCATGACATTTCTTCCTTAGAAAGGGTTTCTAGATCTTTATTTTGGTGAATTGTTTCTTTGGGTGAAATGAAATTGAATTCTTCAGTGTACTGTAATGGTACTATTTGTACTTAATTGGTGATTATATGTTGTTAGGTGCTAAGCACCTGTCTCCTTATGGGTGTGACACAGAACGGGAATGACTATAATTCTCTGTTCACTGCGGAGTGCAGTTGAGAACAGATTTAGAAGATGTTGGCCACTATCATTAGTCAAAAAGTGGCCCCCACCTGTAGGTAGAACTCCTATGGTAAATGGGTGGGGGGAGGGGGAGGGCTGGGCACCTGGGCTGCCAGCTATTGATATGGGGCAGTTGTCAGCTCATTGTTCTGATCAAACCCTGTTCACAAAACTTCATAATGTTCAACAGCAATGGGTACAAGAAGAAAATCTTCCAATGTTGATTATAGTGATGATTTCACATTAAACACAAATTTCATAATGGATGTGCTGTAATGTCAGTTGAGAATTTACTAGTCTCGTGTCTTCATATTTAGATTTTATTCAGCTTCTTGTAGTCAGCATTCAAATAATCTCTCTATCCTCTCCTCTAAAACTGAGGGTCCCTGGATTTTCATTCGTGTTTTATTTGGTCTTTCACATATTTCTTGTACAGGATCTTGGTAGTGTGTCTGTTTGGGCCAGGTCCGGACCAGGCAGCCCCTTGCACCAGCCTCTCAAGAAGACAAATGACCTGCGGAACTTCAAAGCAGCTGCCTCCAGCATGTCACAAAGCTTACCCCCGGGCAGAACACAGACTCCCCCCCAGCGTGCCAGGAAGCAAGTTTGCTGAGAACAAGATGATTTATGGACAGGTCATCTCCTGCTCCGAAACTTGCAGCCGCAGTACAAAGAACCTCCCTTCCCCTTACCGGCCCATATGCCTTTAAGTTCATATAATATGTATATATCCTGCCACCCTAGCACCATGCGCGACTTCCTTAACCTATTCTTGTTGGGTTGCGGAATCCATCTGGGAGTTCTTTTCCCTCAATAAAATCTTTCTCTTTCACTCATTTTTGTCTGAACCCTGCCTCTGTTCTGTGACTCTGTCTCAATCTCTCGGTGTCTATTTAATCTTGGCAGAAGTCCTTCTTGATTATCTTTTAGTTCTATTTCCACATGACTTTTTGGAAAAGCTTTACTCACTTACTTAACATTTCATCATTTCATAATTTAAAATATAGTAGAGATGACCAAAACTACAGCCCCAACAAACACTTATGGGGTTGCTGAGTTGAAAATCTTAAGCAGCACCCAACATGCACAGCAACAACAATCTAAAACTAAGTTTTTATTTAATTAAAGAACACTTCATCATTGTACCTGTTTACAGAATTAGTTTCACATTCAACAATTCTTAATTTGTTTCTTTTGTGACATTAGTTGTAATCCCTTAAACATCCTTTTTGGGTTCCCATTTCACCCTCTTCCTGCCTTCTGAACTTGGCTTGTAGCAACATTTCTTCTCATATGATTGTCAGTATACTTTGTTCTCATGAGTCCTCACAAGTGTTACTATTTTACAGGTCTGTCCAGTATGGCATAAAAATGATCTCTGGGAATAGGTTCATTTTCAGGTTTGACGGATGTTTAAGGGTTATAGTCTTAGGGGGAGAGGGGATTCTCTACCTGTCTTTATCAGACCAGTGAAGCTGGTCTTTTCTCTCCTACTCTGTTCAGGATCTTCGATTTTTACTAGAGTGGTAGCCAGGAACCTTCCAGTTCTCCTCGTCTTAAGGTTAGAGAGGTTGTGGGATACAGAAAGGTTTTCCCCAGGTTGTCACAACCTTATTATGACACATGGTAAATGACTGTACACTTGGAGGTCAGCTGCTTAGAGGGTATCTTGTCACAGGTGTATCCCCAGTGTTTCCCCCTTCCTATTGTGTGTGTATTCCTAGCTCGTCCCCTTCCTGTCACGCATAAACCTATTGTACAGCCCCTTCCTGTTACGCATATGGTTACCTGTCACTAGGGGGCTTGAATGTCCTCAAAATGTATATACAGCATGATTAGAAATATGATACATTTTCTCTCTGTGTGTGGACCTGGCTGTTGAGATCATGGCCGTCCTGAAGGTGAGCAATTGTATACTTTATTTTGTCTGTTGTCTCTTTAATTTTACCCCTCAATTACACAACTGGACCCGTTTGATTGTGGGAGTTGGTACCCCTCAGGAGGTAGGAGTTCATGTGGTCCAATAGTTCTTTAACCTAATTGTTTGGGTCTTTGATTTCAACTCTTTTCCAAATGGAAAGAGACTAACAGTTGGAACTTAACTGGTCACCACGCAAGCTTATAAGACTCCCTGTAACTGCTACTCATCCAAATAAAATGCAAAACATTCGGTTTAAAGACTGTTACACCAATTGACCTAGACAGTCTCCAAACTATGGTCTTTACCCTTCCAGTCCAGTGCCTCAGAACTTGAAGGTGTTTTTGGATATGAATAAGTTTTCATAACTTTGTACCCTGTATGCTCTATCACATACGTGGACATATTGACATATTTACAGTACAAATAAGTATATCAAAATAGTCCCTGCCACACAGGTATACTCCCACAGACCACCGGTTCAACTCATATCTACCTATATATATACATACACTTATAAATTATTATTTGCTTTCACTGTTATTTCAAAATGGTGATTGGTATCTTTAAAAGGCATTTGAATCCAAAAACACAAGTAAATAGATAATGAATGATTGACTACAAGCTAAGCAACTCTAAGAATTGCTGGCAGTTCCCAAAAGCTGAGAAAAACGATATACGGACCTCCCTTATTTCAGAGAGAGAACAAGGTGCTGTCAACACTTGCCTTCAGATTTCTGGCCTCCAGAACCGAGAATAAACTTCCCTTTGTTTTAAGCTACCTTGCTTATGGCATTTAGTTGTTGCTGATGCACAAGTTTATTGATAGTCATGTGCCAGGCTAGCCATTACTGTCTGCCTTCGCAAATCAGATGATAAACAATTGTGGTTACACATTAAATATAGCAAGAGGTCTTACACATCATCGTAACTTGCTTGTGTGAAACATTAATAAATATTCAAGAATCTTGGGCTTCTTGGCTTCACCAGGAATGCTACAGCATCCCTGCCGAATGTAAGACCCATGAGGGTCTGCCTTCTTCTTGTACAGCCAAATGCAACTGTGTTTGGGGGGAAAAGAGGAAAAAGACTCAAAGGTAATTAACAAACCACTAATATAAAATGTTATATATATGGATAGAGATTACTGCAAGGATGAGAATTCTTAGGATTCTAATAAATTCTTAGAAATGAGCACTAAAACTATGTAGTCAAGTAATTCTGGTTTTACATAAAGAATGCCTGTAATTTTAACAATTAAACAGTGGTGTCAGGTAGATGGAAAGATGTACAGATGTCTCCAAGAGCTGGACTCTGTCTAAATGTGAAGCTATGACAGCACATGTTCCAGAATTCCTTGTCTGATTAACTGTTCACACTTCCAACGAGGTAAAAAATGCTGAGGGAAAAAAGGGACACAGAAAAGAAATTATTGGAAAATAACCTCTTGGATTATATTTTACATCAATAAAAAACAAACTAATAGCTTATTTTAAAATCCCAACAGTGATAGATCATAATCAACTCAACAGCAACAAGTAGTTAATAAGGAATTAAGTTAACTTTACTATATTTATTGCTTTATTCAAATTTTGTTAAAGCTATTGGTATTTTAATCAGAATTACTTAAATGAATTGTATAGTTTAAATTAAATTCAATAAGAAACTTGTAAACACAGAAGTGGTTTTTTGCCCAACTTTAATAAACCCTGAATTTTCCAGGAGTGTAACTAGTATATTTTTTTTTTAAAAAGAAGAACTTATGAATTAAGGACATCAGGTATAATGAATAACTATACAGACAACTTACAACAAAGATACAAGAGATCTAGTAAAACTAGGTAATCTTGGAACCTTGAGCTTCAGAAGAAATTATAGAAAAGTGGACTGAAAACTAACTAGAAGATGAAGGGAAACAAAAGTGGTGCAAGAACAGACAGGTGAATTGTCAGCTAGCCTGACGCATTCCATCCAGACAGAAGCCTGGCACATTGGTAGCTGGCACTAAGAAAGGATCCTCACTTGTTTCCCACACCCTCCTGATATCACAATTGCCAGCCCCTACCTTCACCCATACACCAGACAGAGATATCCTTGTAAGTCCATTTCTGCTTGAAGACAAAGCTATGCCCTCATGGTTTAACATCCCCATGCCTAGAGATGGTTTATCACCCCCATGCCCAGAAATGCTTGAGATTCTCCTCATAGCACTAGCAAAAAATACAATGCTGGATCCCTCGCTGCTCTTGGACACGTGGAAAGTTCCCCCATGATTAGCCATTCTGACCCAGCTGCTTCTCTACCAGAAAGATTCCCCTCAGCTATCACCTAAGCTGTAAAAACACCCTACTGGATCAGGTGTGTGGACCACAGAAAACAGATAGGCCTGCCAAGCTCCATCTGGAATCAATATTCAACCCCCTAGAGGCTGGGACCTATACAAAAAGGTCCTCACCCCAAGTTTTCTCTTTGTTTTTCCTTTTCCTTCACTTCCTTTTATTTATTTTAATCACTTCTGCACTCTGCTTTCTTCTTTATTTCTGCTTCTACTTCTATTCTTTCCATTTTAATTTACTTTTCCAGTTCCCTTCCTTTCCTTTTTTATGTTTTGATTAGCTTCTCTTTTATTTTTCTCTACCTTGGTTTTTGACACACACACACACACACACACACACACACACACACACTTCTAGTTATTAAATTCCTTTCACTTGCTCTTGTTTGTCCGCTGTCTCTTGCTGGTTTCTTTTTCAAAAATTATTTCTTCGTTGGCATTTTTTTTGTCCCTTCCTGTTCTACCTGACAGTGGACAGCAATCGCAGGCCTAGCCACCTCTATGACTGTAGTCATACCTATACAGTGACAGACACTACATACTCCTGTACCACCTGATCATCTTTACGTAAGTGAGACCACCAAACAAACCATTGCTAACTGTGCTATAATAACAACAAACAGTACCACACACATTCTCAAATTATCCTTTACAACAACCAGTAGATAGGTGGAGTGTCTGCAGTCTCAAGATACTAAGATCAATTAAACACAAAAACACTAATACTACAACATCTCAGTGGCAAAGGCAATTTAAGTTTATATGAAGAAACAAGACAGAACAGCTGAAGCACATGACCAATATAGAGCTAGAAGACCTTTTTTCAGGAAGAAAAGGCATTGAAATTACCTGATAAACTATTAAAAATTATACTTTTATACTATGAATGAACCGGGAGAAAGGAAAGATTGCGAAGCTAAAGAAAAACTGAACACACACACACACAGACACACACACACACACACTTTAGAGTAATTAGGAAAGCACTAAAATAACACATCAATTGAAACTAGAAACTGTACACCACAGCAAAGAGAAATTCAGAAGATTAATACTAAGATGAGAGAAACAGATAACGCATTAGAAGAGCAAAGGACTTTGCGAGTAGAAGGAGGCAGGGGAAGGGAGTGGTAAGCAAACAACGCCAAAGACGGGAATAACTAAGGAATTAAAATCAACAATGAGGAGGACATAGAGATCCTGGTGGTGTTGGGGTAACAGCAATTTAGCTGAGAAGAACTACTAAGGTGGAAGGGTGAGTGTGATGGTGAGGTAGAAGAAAGGTAAAAAGAAACAGGAAAGATCTAGGAAGCAAAGCTATAGATAGAGGTATAAGCATAAGTGTGTACCTATGTAAATACATTAATTCATAAAAATAGAGGTATTGGTCTATGTACATCATATATGGCAAGACATTGATGTAGTAGATGGACTTTAGGTCTCTGCTCAGGGCCTGCCTTCAATACAAGAATACTTTGTTCTAAGAACCTGGCATGTTGTGATGCTCACCCTCCTGGCATGATCGGTGAAGACAAAATGGGTGCACAAGCAAATGTGGTAAAGAAAGCTGATGGATTGCCTGCAACAATGATGCAAAAATAGAGCGATACTGGGGATGGTTCAGGACTGGATGGGGTGTGCTCTCTTGTCTAGAGGGTCACTGTGAGGTGGAGCTGGTTCGACAGCACCCGACCACAACAACAACAGAAAACTAAGACTGGCTCTGACAAGTGTCAGATGCTGCTCACCCAGGCTTGGACATTAACTTTCCATCGCATTAAATGTAATCGCTTGGTGTCAGAGTTGGAGAAGCTGCTATTCATACTCTAGTGATCAAGTGTTATGTGAGAAAATTACTTGTACATTTACTAGTTTGCTATTCATACCTTATTTCAGTTTAGCTTAATAACCCATTCCCTTGTTTTCTTTATCTCTGGGGAAAATAAGTATCACTAATTGGAGCAGGATATGTGAAAGTACTGCAAAAATCAAACACACCATGCTAATATTAAAAAAAAAAAAAGAAAGCTGATGGTACCTCTTCTATCAAAAGATATAGCATCTGGGATCTGAAAGGCTTGAGGTTAAACAAGCAGCTGTCTAGCTGATAAACAAACCCACATGGAAGAAGCACACCAGCCTGTGTGATCATGAGATGGGATCAGGTAACAGGCATCAGAAGACCCAAAACACACACACACACACACACACCCCACCCCCCCCACCAAATCCATCTGTAGATAATGGAACATCTCCTTGCAAAAGGGTCACAAGGGATGAGTCAACTAGGATGCAGTATAACACCAATGAAATATACAATATTCCTCTGGTTCCTTGAGGTTCCTCACCCCCCACTACCATGACTCCAGTCCTGCCTTTCACTGCGGGCTAGACCAGAACATGTACACAGATACAGATAAGAGCTCGAGACACACACTGAATCAAGGAATAACAATGGAAGTAGTGATACCAGGAGGGCAGGAGAAAGGTGACTCCAATGATTGACACATAACCACACCCCCACCCCAGGGGGACGATCAACAGAAACCAAGGGTGACGGGAGAGAGTGGTTGGTTAAGATATGAAAATAATAATTTATAATTTATCAAGGGGTCAAGGTGGGGTGGGGAGGGAGGGGAAAAAGAGGGACTGATATTTTGACCCTGGCCTCTAAACCCCTGATAAGGCCTGACCGTGGCAGCCTGCTCTCTGCTGGCTCCTCTAAGCCCCATGTCCATCACATGGCTGGTTCATTTTCTGTCAGCGCCCACGTAACTGACATATCTCCCCCACTTGCCTGAAAAGACAGCCAGGAGATCACCTCGCTAGGGTTTGGGATCAACGGTGGCCCTCTCTCCTTTGGGGACTGCCTACACCAGCGGAGCTCTTAACACTGGTCTCACTTCATGCCCTGCCTTGCCCTAGGGGCTAACTGACCCTGGGGCACAGCAAGGCCAGTATCATCACAAGGGCATAAGGACTGCACCTCTTGGCCTCCTAGTACAATCCTGCCCCTTGAGAGTCCCTGGGGTCTAATAGTAAGGGCTCAAATAGAAAGTAAATGTTTAGAAAATAATCTTGGCAACATATGTACAAATATGCTTGATACAATTGATGTATTGATTGTTATTAAGAGCTCTAAGAGCCCCTTTATTAGTCTAGGTACTTTGGAGAAGTAAATCTACAGCAACTTGTGTATAAGAGAGAGTTGTATGTAAAGGTTAAGTGCGCATCAAGAAAATATCCCAACCCAGTGCTGCCCAAGCCCACAAGTCCAACATTAACCCATTAGTCCAATAACAGTCCACAAAGTCCTGCTCCATCTCACAAAACAGACACAATGATGTCGACTGCAGAGGAAAGCTGAGTCAATGAATATGTAAGCATCTCAGCGCTGGCAGGGGTCTCCACGTGGGTGCTCCAGCACCCAGGGCTGCATCGGGGTACGTTCATGTGGCTTCTCCCTGGGGATGTCTTGCAGGAAGTCTGTCTTGCAAGCTGAAGCAGGGAACTGCGAAAGCAGTTGCACCCTGGTGTGACCACAAAGCAAGAGACCCGAGAACTAGAAAGGTGAGGCTCACTGAGCCATTTATCCCTCTGCCCTTCAATTAACCCCACATGTGTTTATCGGCCAGGTTGGCACAATAAACTAACTGAGTCCCCAGTAGTATGGTCTTTTAATTTTAAAAAAGAGCAAATGGACTAGAATTGAATCAGAGAGAGTTCATCAGTGAGATTAAAGAAAATCTCTCAACCTAATAAAGGAATAATTTTTAAAATAGACAAGAAAATCTAGAGAAAATCACAGAATTCTGTGGGACAACATCAAGTACATTATGTGTGATTGGACAAAAAAACAGGAAGAAACAAACAAAACAATCAAAAGAGCAGAGAGAAGGAAACTTCCTTAATATATCATGACATGGTAAAAAATGTACTCATGAAGCTAAACAAACCAAAAGCAGGGCTGACTGAAATAAAATAATCATGACATATCATGATGAAAGTTACAAATGACAGGAATCCTGACAGCAATTGAGGAAAAATAAGTTACTTAAAAAGAGGAACTGAAAACAAAAATTGTCTTAGAAAAAGTGCATCCAGAAGGCTCTGTAGCAGAAAATGACGAGACTTGGTTTAATGTACTTTGGACATGTTGTCCAGGGAGACAGACCTTGGAGACGTGTCCCACGCATGATAAAAGTACCGGGTTTTAGAACCGAGGAAAACCTTCAACAAGATGGATTGACACAGTAGCTGCATCACTGGGCTCAAAGATAAGAACAATAGTGAGGACTGCACAGTATGGGGCAGGGTTTTGCTCTATTGTCCATAGGAACACTGAGTTGGAATAACTCCACAGCACCTTCCAATAACAGCAACAACACCACCATCTATCATACACGAACACACTGAAGCAGGAAAAGTAAACATATATATTGAAAAGAGAAACGAGTCATGCAATTAAAAACTCCCAATACATTCAAAGAAGAGTTGACACCAATTTTATTCAAACCATTGTAGGACATAATAAAAATGGAAAGTCCCCAAATTCATTTTATGAAACTTGTAAAATCATTATACCCAAATCAGACAGAAACATAGCCAGGAAAGAAAATAATACAGCAATATCCCTTATGAACATAAATGTAAAAATATCTCAACAAAACCCTACCTAATAAAGCCAACAATAAATATCTCAGTAAAGTAAATCATCATGACCAACATGAATTCATAACAAGGGTGCAATGATGGTTACATATTAGAAAAACAATCAATGTTACCCACTATATAAACAAAACAACAGGAAAGAACTTTATAACCATATTAGAAAAATTCAAATCCTACAATCCTGAGAAGAAAATGGGACCAACGGTTCCAGGGGATAAGAGAAAGGGAGAGCTAGGGAAGGGGGAGGGGAGCCAACAGACCCACGGACAGGGAACAACAAGAGATCTAAAATTGATGGAGAGGAAGGTGTAGAATGCCTGGTGGGGTTAGATCAAGTGCAATGTAGCTGAAAGAGGAATTACTGAGAGCCAAATGAAGGTCAAACATGATAGTGGGACAGGAGGAAAGTAAAGGGAAATAGAGGAGGAAAGGAGGCAAAAGACATTTTTTTTTTTACATTTTATTAGGGGCTCATACAACTCTTATCACAATCCATACAAATACATACATAAATTGTATAAAGCACACCCCTACATTCTTTGCCCTAATCATTTTCAAAGCATTTGCCCTCCACTTAAGCCCTTTGCATCAGGTCCTCTTTTTTTCCCCCTCCCTCCCCGGTCCCCCCTCCCTCATGAGCCTTTGATAATTTATAGATTGTTATTTTGTCATATCTTTCCCTATCCGGAGGCTCCCTTCCTCCCTTTCTCTGCCGTCCATCTCCCAGGGAGGAGGTCACATGTGGATCCTTGTAATCGGTTCCCCCTTTCCAACCCACTCACCCTCACTCTCCTAGTATCACCCCTCAGACCCCTGGTCCTGAAGGTATCATCCACCCTGGATTCCCTGTGTCTCCAGCTCCCATATGCACCAGTGTACATACAACCTCTGCCCTATCGAGTCGAGCAAGGTAGAATTCGGATCATGGTAGTTGGGGGAAGGAAGTATCCAGGATCTGGGGGAAAGCTGTGTTCTTCATCGGTACTACATCGCACCCTGACTGACCCATCTCCTCTCCTAAACCCCTCTATGAGGGGATCTCCAGTGGTTGACAAATGGGCTTTGGGTCTCCACTCTGCACTTCCCCCTTCATTCACTATGGTATATATATATATATATTTTGCATGATGCCTTTGGCACCTCGTGATTGCACAGGCTGGTGTGCTTCTTCCATGTGGGCTTTATTGCTTCTGAGCTAGATGGCCGCTTGTTCACCTTCAAGCCTTTAAGACCCCAGACACTATCTCTTTTGATGGCCGGGTACCATCAGCTTTCTTCGCCACATTTGCTTATGCACCCGTTTGTCATTGGTGATCGTATCATGGAGGTGTGCACCCAATGATATGATTTTTTTGTTCTTTGATACCTGATAACTGATCCCTTCAGGACCACGCGATCACACAGGCTGGTGTGTTCTTCCATGTGGGCTTTGTGCCTTCTGAGTTAGATGGCCGCTTGTTTATCTTCAAGCCTTTAAGACCCCAGACACTATCTCGTTTGATAGCCGGGCACCATCAGCTTTCTTCACTACATTTACTTGTTCACGCACTTTGGCTTCAGCAGTTGTGTAGGGAGGGTGAGCATCGTAGAGTGCCAACTTAATAAAAGAAAGTATTCATGCATTGAGGGAGTGCTTGAGTAGAGGTCCAAGGTCCTTCTGCCACCTTAAAACTAAACCTATAAATACAGAAACATAGATCTATTTCCCCATCCTCATATATATATTTGCATGTACATGTCTTTGTCTAGACCTCTATAAATGCCCTTTGACTCCTAGCTCTTTCCTCCATCTCCCTTGACTTTCCTCCTGCCCTACTACCAAGCTCCATCCCCACCTGGGTTACAGCTATACCTCTTCTTTATGTAACCTTACCCTTGATCATTCCCTACCAGGCCTGCCACTCCCTCCTCACTACCATTTTGGGTCCCATGTTGTTCCCTTGTCCCTGGGTTTGTTAACACCACTTCCTTACCCCCCCACTTCCCCTATCCCAAGCCCCCCCCGGAACTGTCGGTCCATTGTTTTTCCTCCAGATAGTTCATCCAGCCTGTCTTATTTAGACAGACCTGTGGAGACAATAACATGCACGAAAATAAGACAGAGGAAAACAAAGCAACAGTATACAACCAGACAACAAAACAACAACAAATCACTGACAAAGAACAAAACAAAACACATCAAGAAAGAAAACTTGTAGTTAGTTCAAGGATCGTTTGTTGGAGGCAAAAGACATTTATAGAGGTGTAAATATACACACATATATAAAAATATACTTATATAATGATAGGGATATGGGTCTATGTTCATATATTTATGTTTAATATCAAGGTTGCAGATGAATATTGGTTCTCTATTCAAGTCCTCCCGCAACGCAAGAACACTTCCTTCTAATAACCTGGCATTCTGTGATGCTCACCTTCCTGACATGATAGCTAAAGTCAAATGGGTGCATTAGCAAATGTGGTGAAGAAAGCTGATGGTGCCTAGCTATGAAAAGATACAGTGTTTGGGGTCTTAAAGGCTTGAAGTTAAACAAGCGGCCATCTAGCAGGGAAGCAATAAAACCCACATGAAAGAAGCACACAGCCTGTGTGATCACAAGGTGTCAACAGGATCAGGTATCAGATGACCCAAAACAAACCATCATATAGATATGAATTGGGGGGGGGTTTGGAGTGGAGACCCAAGGCCCATTTGTAAACAATTGGACATCTCCTCACAGAAGGGTCAAGTCAGTCAGGGTGAAGTTTAGCACCAACAAAATACACACTACTCTAGCTCTTTAATTGACCTTGGCACCCCACTATCCTGACCCCAGTTCTAGCTTACAAATCTGGCTTGACAGGAACATGTACCCTAGTACATATCAGAGCTCTTGGTACACGGAATCCAGGACAGATAAATCCCTCAGGAACAGTAATGGGAGTAGCAATACCATGAGGGGAAGGGGAAGATGGGAGAGGAAGGGGAGAAAAGGAAAACCAGTCACAATGATCGACATATAAGCCACTCCCCACCTGCAGGGGACAAGCAACAGAGTAAAGGGAGACTGCAGACAGTGTAAAATATGAAAATAATAATAATTTATAATTTAACAAGGAGTCATGAGGGTGAGGGAGGGAGGGAAATAAAACAGGAGCTGATACCAAGGCCTCAATTAGAAAATGTTTTGAAAATAATGGTGACAACATATGTACAAATGTGCTTGATACAATTGATATATGGATTGCTATAAGAGGTGTAAGAGCCCCTAGTAAAATGATATTAAAAAATACATCTACCTCTCCGTCTCTCTGCCACCCCGAGTGTGGTGGTGCTCCGACTTCACCATGTCATCTCATAAGACTTTCAGGATCAAGAGATTCCTGGCCAAGAAACAGAAGCAGAATCTGCCCATTCCCCAATGGATTCGAATGAAAACCGGTAATAAAATCAGGTACAACTCCAAGAGAAGACATTGGAGAAGAACCAAGCTGGGTCTGTAAGGAGCCCCCTGAAGGATGGCACGCATGGCCGCATTTTCCCAGGCTCAAATCATGAATTAAGATTTTTGTCCCCATCTGAGGAATTGAACTTCAATCGGCAAATAATCTGGTTTATTCCTTGTTTTTTTGCTTCCTAATCAAGTTTAACAATAAATAATGTAAGGTTGTTGTTGTGAGAAAAAAAATACATCTATACTACTATAATACCTCAAGTAGAAAAAGACAGAAAATGGGGTAAGATGGCCACCATATAACAAGCCCGGGAAGATGTGCTCAGCAACTACCAAAGAGTTTCCACTATGAGAGAGATTCTGCACTTCCTGGTAGCAAGAAATTCAACTTAAAAGCCAAGTTGACCCAAGTTTCTCAAAGTGGAAAGCAGCAAGGCCTGCTGACAGACTTCCCTTCACGGATGAGCAGCAACATGAGTTGCTTCTACAAGCATCGTGATTCTTCGTGGCCCCTGAGAAAAGACAGTCAGCCAGCCAACCCTCTACCTCCCTGGCCTCTAGGGACACAGATAGCTAGCAGATCACTTGGGCAGCTTGGTACACACATGCTCAGTACCCAAGGTTTTGTACCATTTCCCCATCTTCCTCCTCTTTTCCTGCTTTGTTCTACAAGGCATTCCATCCCGTGTGCCAGCGCCGTGATACCGCATACATGTACACACAGACTACTAAAAGAGCAGGAATCCCCACCCACAAGGTAGCTTTATTATATATATTTTTGGATTTTGTACTTTTGTTCTATTTTAATACTCTCTCTCTCTCTCTTTTTTGATCTCCTACTTCCTCTTCTGGAGTGACTCCACCCTCCTGAGAATCCACATTCCTCCCAGGAAGAGACAGGTCTGTGTATCCCAGCATACCCACTCTAGCATGGGCTTTCCAGGACCTCCTAAGTGCACAGATATGCTCACATTCATTCGCATTGCCACAATAGCAGAATCTGGTACCCACAACCATAACCAAGTCTTTTTTTTTTGATCCTTGTACTTCTATCAATTATCTTTCTATTTTCTTGCTGTTCTCTCATTAAATATCTTTCCATGAAACCTATTAATTGAGATTAACTCTCTGCCCGCAAGTGTCAACTCACAGTGATCCTATAGGACAGGGTAAAACTGTCCGGTGAGTTTCTGAGACTGTAACTGTTTATGGGAATAGAAAGTCTCCTTTTTTTGGCGGAGCAGCTGGTGGTTTTAAAATGTTGACCTTTCGGATTACAACTCAATACATAACCATTATATGACCAGAGCTCCTTTATTGTGATTACCCCTCTGAAAATATTTCCCATTATTTTTGCAAGTCTGTTGGCTTATTCACAGTCACTTATTACTATCATTACTTTATTCTTATCATTACTTTTATTTTATTCTATTTTTCCCAGCCACTATCCCCACTTAGGCACCTTTCCCCTTCTTTTCATTTTACCACTGTATGTTTTCCAGCTCCTATTAGAACTCACCTGTGTCACTACACAAACTCTACCTCTGTATGACCAGCAGCTCACACACCACAATGCTGAAGAAACAGCAGTCAAGCACAGAAAGCTTCCAAATTCAAGAAAAACAAACATGAACAACCAAGTAGCACTCAAACCAATGGAATAGTCTGAAGATGTGATTGTGAACCACCAGTAACAGAATTCAGAAGAATGATGCTTAGGTCAAGAGATCTGGGGAATGTTCATGAGAAAAACAGAAGAAATTGAGAAACTAAAATCCTTAAACCAAAGGATTCTAGAAGACAAGCAATGAGATAACTGAATTAGGCAACATAGTAAAAGGCTAGAGGAATAAAATGGAAAAGGAAAATAAAATAAATGAGCTTGAAGACAATCACCCTCACGACAGTAGACAACAGAAGCAATCAACAAAAAACCCCGGAAGCATCCAAATAAATCCTGTAGGACACTATCATAAGAACCCATCTAAGAAAAGAAAAAAGAAAAGAAATGCTGGGAAAAGAACACCACCAAAAAAAAATCTACAGAGAATAGTACAAGAAACCATGGAAGAAAATTTCAACACACTATTCAACAAGCTGAGAAGAATGGACAACCAAAGAGAAAACATCAAGACATAAAGAAAAGGAGAGAATCTGAGGGCAGCTAGAGAAAAAGGAAAAGTCATCTACAAAGGAAAGTTGATAAGGATAAATTCAGACTTCTCAGCAAAAGACCTGCAGGCAAGAAGACAATGGAATGACATATATACAATTGTGACGGGTGGAAGGGGGGGTGGAAGGAAGCCAGCCAAGAATATTATACTGAACAAAAATATCCCTCAAATACAAGGGAGAAATAAAGGTTATTTCCTGAGGAGGAAAAAATAAAGGAATTTTGAATTCAACAATTCATTTTCTCAGATCACAATGTTATAAAACTGGAAATCTACAACAGAAAGAAAAGGAACAAAAAGACAAACACATGGAGACTGAACAACATACCATTTCAAAATGACTGGACACTAGAGTAAATGAAAACGAGAAATTAAGAAACTCCTTAAAACAAGCAAACCTATAACACATCATACCAAAAACTCGGATACAACAAATGCAGTTATCTGAAGTCAATTTATAGCAATCAATACACACACGAAATATGAGAGAAATCCAAAACCAATACTAATAAAACACTTCCAAGAAGTAGAAAGAGGGAAACCACATAAGTCCTTCAACAATAAAGGGAAAGAACTAATAAAAATTGAAGCAGAAATAAATGAACTGAAAAATGGGGGGGAAATCAACAAGACAAAAAGTTGGTTGTGAAAAGATTAACAAAATTGACAAACTGATAGAAAACTTAACAAAGGAAAAGAAAGATGCAAATATCTAGAATTTGAGATGAAAAGGGTGCCATCACAAAAGATCCAAATGAAATAAAAAGATACATGTAGAGCAAAAGAAGAATTAGAGGTCACCAAGAGACTTCCAACCAAGAAAGATTCTAAAGAAGTATGTATGTTGGCTTCACAGGAGAATGCTAGCAAGTATTCAGGGAAGAGCCATAACTAATTCTGTGCAGACTATTCCAAAATATAGAAACTGACAGCAAACTCCCACACGCATTCTATGAAATGAGCATAATCCTCAAAACCTGATCACGATCATTTAGAAAAAATGAAAACAGGAAGTAGATAAGAGTGTCCCTCATCAATATTCTTATTCAACATTGTACTACAATAAACATCTTAGCCAGACAGACAGCAAAAAAATTTTAAAATAAAAGGAATATAATTGGGCAAAAAATAGGTCAAGCTGTCACTATTTGCAGATAGTATGATTTTACATAGTGAGAGCCCCAAGGACTCCACAGAAAGATTGTTGGAAAGTACTAACGAATCTGTTAAAGTAATGGCATACAAGATTAATAAGCAGAAATCCATTTTAATATGCTATTGAAGAGCTCCAAAATAAAAACATCAAGAAAAAAAATAAAAAAAGAGAAAACAATATCATTTATAATATCCATACAAAAGATGAATACCTGGGAATAAACTTAACCAAAGAAACAAAAGACCTGTACAAAGGAAACTACAGAAAAATCAAAATGTGAATATTACTGAAAGCAATAAATCTATAGATAGAACACAATTCTGATCAAAATCATTTTCTTGGGGGCTCATACAGCTCTTATCACAATCTATGCATCCATCCATTGTGTCTAGCACATTTGTTCATTGTTGCCATCATCATTTTCAAAACAATTTCATTCTACTTGAGCCCTTGGCATGGGCTCCTCATTTTTCCCTCTTCCCTTCTTCACGAACTCTTAATAATTCATAAATTGTTATTAATTTTTCATGTCTTACACTGTCCGAGGTCTGTCTTTACCCTCTTTTCTACTGCCCATGCCCAAGGAGGGGTTACATTGTGATCAGTGCCCCCTCTTGGTACCACTACTCTCACAGCTGTCTACAAATGGGTTTGGGGTCTCCAGTCCACCCTCCCCCTCAATCACATCAATAAGGCTTTTTGTTCTGGGTCTTTGATGCCAGATACCTGATCCCTTCGACACCTCTTTATCACACAAGCTGGTGTGCTTCTTCCATGTGGGCTTTGTTGCTTCTTAGAGAGAGTCACTTGTTCATCTTCAAGCCTGTAAGACCCCAGATGCTATATCTTTGCATTGCTGGACACCATCACCTTTCTTCATTACATTTGCTTATGCACCCATTTGTCTTCAGCAATTCTGGCGGGAAGGTTATCACAGAATGCCAGGTGACTAGAACAAAGTGTTCTTGCGTTGAGGGAGTACTTGAGTAGAGGCCCACTTAATTGGACCTTTTGGACCTACTTTCTATCCAGCTCTTGGTAATCCAGGGTGTGTGCTACAGACTAGTGGACTTAATATTGTTCTTTTGAGGCACACAATATCTTTCATAGGCCACACCAGAAAGAATCCATGTGGAAGCTACATTCACTGGAGTTTGTAAACTGGGCTTTCATTCAAACTCATCAGGAGCCCTTTGATTTAAGACTGAAATTCATCAGTGTGAGAAGATGATGACTGCTATCCCAAGTTATGGAATTGGCAGTTATTGGACTTTGGTTTGACTCTCTGGCCTTCAGGGTGCCTAATGAATGGTGATCCAGGAATACCAAATATTTACTACTTTAATGCTCTTCTTATTTTGTTATGACAGGTACTAGTCAGGTATGCATGTTGCTACCTTTTGGAATGAATTTTGTTGAAAGTTTTGTTCCAACATCAACCCTAATTATTTGTGTAAATAGTGTCCAGCCCAGCCTGTGTGATCACGAGGTGTCAATGGGATCAGGGATCAGGCATCAAAAAACAAAAAGTCCTATCACTGTGATGAGTGGGAGTGCGAAATGGGGACACAAAACCCATCTATAGGCAACTGGACATACCCTTACAGAAGGGCCTTGGGGAGGAGACAAACCAGTCAGGGTATAGTATAGTAAAGATAAAACATACAGCTTTCCTCTAGTTCTTTAATGCTTCCTCCCTCCCACTATCATGATCCCAATTCTACCTTACAAATACGGGTAGACCAGAGGATGTACACTGGTACAGACAGGAACTAGAAACAGAGGCAATCCAGGACAGATGACCCTCTGAGGACTAGTAGTGAGAGTGGCGATACCGGGAGGGTGGAGGGAAGGTAGGGTAGAAAGGGGCAAGGGATTATAAAGATCTACATATAAACTCCTCCATGGGGGACAGACAACAGAAAAGTGGGTGAAGGGAGACGTTGGACAGTGTGAGATATGCCAAAATAATAATAATTTATAAATAATCAAGGGTTCGTGAGGGAGGGTGGGGGAAGGAGGGTGAAAATGAGGAGCTGATACCAAGGGCTCAAGTAGAAAGAAAATGTTTTGAAAATTATATGGCAACAAATGTACAAATGTGCTTGACACAATGTATGTATGGATGAATTGTAATAAGAGCTGTATGAGTCCCCCCAGAAAAGATTTTTTAATAAATTGTTCAGAAACTTGAATTTAATCTATATAAGTCAACAATTCGAGCATGAATTGATGTCTGAAACCAGCGTACACTTCTATATGCTTTTCTCAACCGTGTTTTAAATTCTGTATCATTAGCTAAATGAATAACACTATCGTTACCTTATGTCCCAGGAAGATGGTTTGAAAAGTTTTCGTTATCATAAAATGATAATGTTGTTTCTAAAGTGAACCAGAGACATATATAAACCACAGATATGTGAATGGATTTTGTGCTCCCATTTAAATCTAGCCCCAATCTAAGAACTATGAGTTCTTAGGATGTGGCCCTCTTTAATGCTTAAAGAAGTCACTAAAGATATAGGTGCTATAGAAAAAACAAAACAAAAGAGAATGAAAAAACAACAAACAAAGCCCAAGTAATATACTCATAAAAATTATATCTGTTTGTAATTAATAGATAAAAATTTTACTAGTACATTGCTTACAACACATGGTAGATAAATGGAATCACAGAATGGAATTTTCCCACTTTTTGCAGTCCATTGTATATTCAATATTTGTAAGTCTTAACATTTACAAAAAGTACAAAACAAGGTGATCTATATTAAACATAATGCCTGTGCTATAAATTGTCATCACAAGGTAATTATTTTACTATTGATTCGAACATTTTCTTCATTCAATACTTTTATTGAAGTTCAAAGTATACATTCTTAAGACAATAAATACCTGGCTGTTTTTTCTTAGTATCACAGAGGTACCATCCTCAACTTCAAATTCTCCATAGTCTCTTAGACACCGTACCTGAAAAGAAAATCAGATATTTTATCCAAATTACCTTTTAAAATATGCAGTGATCATAACATGAAGTGGGATTATATAAATGCCCGAACAGTAAAAGTACTGTATTTTATGTGTCTGTTTCCTCCTCTGTGTACTTAGGACCCTTACTATTCCCAGATATTTACTGTGGTCCTAAACCTAAAGATCTCAATTTCCTACGTCACCGGGAAGGGAAAAATAAGCTTTGCAAATGTATACATGGATGGTATTACCAATAAGGAAACCAGGGATTTAGATAAAAGGAGACTACATAGTTGGACGTTTTCCTCTCAAACAATGCACTATATTAATCAGAAGGAATAAAAATGAGGGACATAACAGTGGCAAACAAGAAAGAAAAGAGCATTTTACCTCAACTAGATTGACAAGATCCTTCCCATAATCCATCAGGATAAAAGAACATACATCTAAAAACAAACTGTTTTTCTTTTTAACAATTTATTGGGGCTCATACAATTCTTATCACAGTTCATACATATACATACATCAATTGTATAAAGCACATCTGTACAGTCTTTGCCCTAATCATATTTTTCTCTTTTCCTTTTTTACATTTTATTAGGGACTCATACAACTCTTATCACAATCCATACATATACATACATCAATTGTATAAAGCACATCCATACATTCCCTGCCCCAATCATTCTCAAGGCATTTGCTCTCCACTTAAGCCCCTTGCATCAGGTCCTCTTTTTTATTTTTTCCCCCTCCCTCCCCTTTCCCCCCTCCTCGTGTGCACTTGGTAATTTATACATCGTTATTTTGTCATATCTTGCCCTATCCAGAGTCTCCCTTACCCCCCTTCTCTGCTGTCCCTCTCCCAGGGAAGAGGTCACATGTGGATCCTTGTAATCAGTACCCCCTTTCCAACCCACTCACCCTCCACTCTCCCAGCATCGTCCCTCACACCCTTGGTCCTGAAGGTATCATCCACCTTCGATTCCCTGTACCTCCAGCCCTCATATGTACCAGTGTACAGCCTCTGCCCTATCCAGCCCTGCAAGGTAGAATTCGGATCATGGTAGTTGGGGGGAGGAAGCATCCAGGATCTGGAGGAAAGTTGTGTTCTTCATCGGTACTACCTCGCACCCTAATTAACCCATCTCCTCTCCTAAACCCCTCTATGAGGGGATCTCCATTGGCCGACACTTGGGCCTTGGGTCTCCACTCTGCACTTCCCCCTTCATTTAATATGGTATATATATACATATATACATATACATATATACATATACACACATGTACACATACATACACACATATCTTTTTTTTTTTTGCATGATGCCTTATACCTGGTCCCTTGGCACCTCGTGATCGCACTGGCCGGTGTGCTTCTTCCATGTGGGCTTTTTTGCTTCTGAGCTAGATGGCCGCTTTTTCACCTTCAAGCCTTTAAGACCCCAGACACTATCTCTTTTGATAGCCAGGCACCATCAGCTTTCTTCACCACATTTGCTTATGCACCCATTTGTCTTCAGCGATCCTATCATGGAGGTGTGCAGTCAATGATATGATTTTTTGTTCTTTGATGCCTGGTAACTGATCCCTTCAGGACCACTCGATCACACAGGCTGGTGTGTTCTTCCATGTGGACTTTGTTGCTTCTGAGCTAGATGGCCGCTTGTTTATCTTCAAGCCTTTAAGACCCCAGTCACTATCTCTTTCGATAGCCGGGCACCATCAGCTTTCTTCACCACATTTACTTGTTCACCCACTTTGGCTCCAGCCGTTGTGTCGGGTGAGTGAGCATCATAGAGTTCCAATTTAATAAAAGGAGATATTCATGCATTGAGGGAGTGAACAAACTGTTTTTCAAAGGAAATCAAGTCTTCCAATCTCTTGTTTCTCAGGAATACTTAAAAATACATTTAAAAGATTCAGTTTCATGCTCTTTCATTTTGCTTACACAGTAACTTAGCAATCAATTAATTTTCATTTAGTATTTTAAAAATAAAACAAAACTTATGGAAGATGGAATGTTAGATTACATTAAGATGCTTGAAATTAAAGTGCCAACATCCAATCATTTTTGACCTATAAAATGTAAGCTTAATATAGTTCAGCTCACACATCACTATTACCTTAAAACTGTGAATCAAAGTTTGTTGCAGAGAGGGCACTATAAGCATTTCCATACTCCTGTCCCTCTATAGCAGTGTTTCCCAAAGTGGGGATACTGCAATGATCCAGGAGGAGTATAAAGCAGATAGCTACACTTTATCCTGGAGTATAGGCTATTGTATAAAAGTTTTTAATTTTACACACACACACACACACACACACAAACACACACACACACACACACATACCATAGTGAATGAAGGGGTAAGTGCAGCGTGGAGACTCAAAGCCCATTTGTCGGCCACTGGAGATCCCCTCATAGAGGGGTTTAGGAGAGGAGATGGGTCAGTCAGGATGCGATGCAGTACCGATGAAGAACACAGCTTTCTCCCAGATCCTGGATGCTTCCTCCCCCAACTACCATGATCCAAATTCTACCTTGCAGGACTGGATAGGGCAGAGGTTGTACACTGGTGCATATGGGAGCTGGAGGCACAGGGAATCCAGGGTGGATGATAACTTCAGGACCAATGGTATGAGGGGCAATGCTGGGAGAGTGGAGGGTGAGTGGGTTGGAAAGGGGGAACTGATTACAAGGATCCACATGTGACCTCCTCTCTGGGAGACGGACGGCAGAGAAGGGTGGGGGGGGGGTAAGGGAGACTCCGGATAGGGAAAGATATGACAAAATAACAATGTATAAATAACCAAGGGCACATGAGGGAGAGGAGAAAAAAAAGAGGACCTGATGCAAAGGTAAAGTGAAGAGCAAATGCTTTGAGAGTGATTAGGGCAAAGAATGTAGGGATGTGCTTTATACAATTGATGTATGTATATGTGTGGATTGTGATAACAGTTGTATGAGCCACTAATGAAATGTAAAAAAAGAAAGAAAAAAAAAAAGAACACAGCTTTCCCCCGGATCCTGGATGCTTCCTCCCCCCAACTACCATGATCCTAATTCTACACTGGTGCATATGGGAGCTGAAAGCACAGGGAATCCAGGGTGGATGATAACTTCAGGACCAATGGTATGAGGGGCAATGCTGGGAGAGTGGAGGGTGAGTGGGTTGGAAAGGGGGAACTGGTTACAAGGATCCACATGTGACCTCCTCTCTGGGAGACGGACGGCAGAGAAGGGTGGAGGGGGGTAAGGGAGACTCCGGATAGGGAAAGATATGACAAAATAACAATCTATAAATTATCAAGGGCTCATGAGGGAGGGGGGGCAAGGGAGGGAGGGGGAAAAAAAGAGGACCTAATGCAAAGGGCTTAAGTGGAGAGCAAATGCTTTCAAAATGATTAGGGCAAAGAATGTAGGAATGTGCTTTACACAATTGATGTATGTATATGTGTGGATTGTGATAAGAATTGTATGAGCCCCTAATAAAATGTAAAAAAAATGATTAGGGCAAAGAATGTACAGATGTGCTTTATACAATTGATGTATGTATATATATGGATTGTGATAAGAGTTCTATGAGCCCCTAATAAAACAATTAGGAAAAAAAACAGGCCCAAAGAACAAAAGAAAACTGGGTTAGCAATATATATACATAAATTAAAATATCTATAAAGAGATCTATCACCGCCCTCTAGTTGATTCTAACTCACAATGACCCTATATTGGTTTTCCAAGGCTGTAAATCCTTACAGAAACTAATAGTCTCATCTTTCTCCTGAGCAACAGTTGGTAAATTTGAACCTTAAGAACCTCAGAACCCTGGTGGTACAGCAGTTAATCACTGGGTTGCAATCTGCATGGTCGACAGTTCAAAACTACCAGTACCAGTAGGAGAAAGCCTGGGCTTTCTACTCAGAAACCCATAGGGGATCCCTAGGAATCAGCATTGACTCAATACCAGAGAGTTTGGTTCTGGAACCTTATGGTTAGCAGTCCAATCAATGCCTATCCTACAATGTCAGCAGGGATCCTAAGAAAGAGATGAAGAGATGTAGTCAATGAATAAGGCCCATCTAGCCATCATCTCTTATGCATTGTATTATCAATTCTAGCCTATATGGCTATGGTTAAAATCCCATTTTGGAGGGATGGTTATGTGGAAAAGCCATCTCAGAAGCAGGAACACAGAGAAATGCTGGACCATCAAGGTGTAAGAGGCCCTAGTGGGACATACTTGAGATCTTTGTCTGAAGTGGTAGAGACTGAGATGGAGGCATCAAAGGCTGCAGCACAGAGACCATGGGACAGAACAGAGGAACCAGGCCAAGACTAGAGGCTGAGGCAAGGCGTCCATGACATAAAACAGAGGAGCAATACTGAGACTATGATACTTTGAGGCAGAGCAGTGGGCTGCCTTTCTGGCCCAAAGAGGCAAAGGGACTATGTGACTGAGAGGCTAAGGACTAAAGACTGACATGACTGCTGGATGACAGGAGAGGTACACTTACTGTTTCCTGATGCTGATTTGTGGTAACTAGTTACCTTCCTTAATAAGCCCACTAAATTATGAATATTGTCTGTGAGTTCTGTGAGGCCAACTGGGACCGATAATTGAACCCGACAGAAAGGCAGTGTGTGAGGGAGGAGTGGGTGGTGTCAGAACAGATATTGAAGGATGAAGGATGGAGGCATGTCTGAACTCTGCCTCATGGAAACAGTGAAGCCAGAGAAAGTCAAATACGGCCCTCTGATATGTCTTCCTACATTTAAAGAAGCCAATCCAATTACTAGCACTAACAAATAAGAGAAACAACGTTACTGGATAACTCAACAGGATATTTGAGTTGGCAGAAGAACAGAACAGCTTATTGAGTCTGAGGAACAAAAGTAAAGAAACATGATCCCAAGGAACACCATCAAGCAAATCAATGCAAATATTATGGAAGTCCCAGAAGAGGGCAAAGGGTAACTAAATAAAACTTAATAGACAACAGCAGAACATTACCAAAACTTGACAAAGGACAAGAATGTACATATCAATGACACTTAAGAATTTCCAAATCAGAAGAAAGCCTGAGAGATCCACACCAAAATATCTTATCATCAAACTCCTTAAAAAAAAGATAAAATCTTGACAATATCAAATAAAATGAAGTACCAATTTACATATATAGAAACCCTGGAAACCAGGAGGTAATAGAGTCACATATTTAAAATAATGAAAGAAATGAACAGCCATCCAAGATTCCTATAGCCAGCAAAACTTTCCTTTATAAATGAGGATAAAATTCAAGAAAACAAATAAAACCTGAGGGAATGTTGAGACATTCCTTTAGATTGAAATACAAGGATAGTAGATTGCAAGATGAAGCAATATAGAGAAAAAGGTGTTAGGTTCCTGGATTCAGGTACCTGAAAGAATTCACACAGCAGAAGCAGGTTTGTAATCCAAGTGATTTTATGGGGAAAAGGAAAGTTTCAGGTATTACAGCCTCAAAAAATACACATTGTTTTAAGAAAGCATACAAGGATCCGCAGAACTGCACATGGGTTCACTGCTGAATGGGGAAAAAACACATAGAAAGAACAGGAACACATAACCCAGCACGTGGAACCAGGAAATCCCAGGGGCCAAAAGGGCTCCCACCCCCCACTTGTGGAGAATGCTGGAATGGAAGGAAGTCAAGGCAGGGTCTTTATTCCCTCCTCTCCACAACGGCTGGGGGAAGCATGGTTGAAGGTATTGGTTGGTTCCACTGGCTTGAGTTTAGGCCCACCTGTGTGAGGTAATGTAACTGAGCCTAATCTGTGTGCCCTGGTGGACCTCCCCTCGGGGCGGAGGGAGCTCTTGTCTGAGCATGCTCAGTTTGATTGTTCTAAAATTTAATGGATGCCTGATTTCTTCCAATCCTTTTGCTTTAGCCTTATGCAGTTACTGCGGAGACAACCCCCTTGTGGTGCTTATGTAATCTGATGTCAATTTGGGACTTGAGAGGATTAAGAGTGAAGTGGTGGAGTCTAGTTGGTCAATCAGGATAGCCAGTGAGGCCTCTGTGTGGGCATTGCCTTCGCCTGAGAATTCTGGGAACTCCAGTATTTCCTCCTTAAACAGGAGACGCTTCTCTCTCTCAGCTCACTTCCTTGGAGATGCTCTACTGGCAAGACACATGGCACTACGTCCTGGTAGCTGGGAAAGCCACACGGACCTACCCTGATGCAACAGACCTCTGGAGCCAGAGAAGCTACATAGAGAACCCTGCCAGCGCTGAGATGTTTACAATGCTACTGGATCCAAAAACTTTCTACTCGCTGGTTCAAGATCGTCCTGCAATCGGAGTCATTGCATGTTTTGTGAGTCTGACGAGGCCTTTACAGATTGGTATCAGACATATGGGCTAATATTGGGCTCACGGACTTGACCTGGACTGGGCTGGGACGTTTTCACAATATTCAGTTGTTCTTCTATATAAACCTCTTTCTTATAAACATGAGTTTCTATGAATTTGTTTCTCTTGTCTACCCAGACTAACACTCCCCCTTTATGGCCCCTATTCTGGCTACCTAACATATTTAGCCAACACCTAAGTTGAATGCAAACATTTTTCTTTGGTCTTCTTTATTCAATATTCAAAAGTATACAAAAGAGGATAATAAAGATGGTTCAAAATCCAAAAATTAACTAAGCGCCAAAGTACGTGGTACTACTGGAAGAAATGAGGAGCAAAGAGAGGATAACCCACTTAACAAGTAACAAAATGACAACTATATGACAGGGACTTCAAGTGTGTGCAAATATGGAATTTAAAAACTGAAAAAAGTCCCAGAAACATTTGAAGCTCCTTGGTAAGTACTTCCTTAGTGGTAGTAACTTGCAATATGAAAGTATTAAAATGTCCAGTGTAAAAGCAGAGACCTTGTGATATGCATATGATACAACTTTGCTTATGGAAAGCTAAGAGGATTCAACACATTAATGAAGAACTGAGACTAAAGCTTTCTGTAGGGATTATGGCTCGATGAAAAAAAAAAGCCTCATGCTCGGGCCAATAAACACAATGATAAAAAGAGAAAAAAATAAATTGACACGGATTTCATTTATTTCAATGCATAATCAACATTCATGGAATTAGTGAAGAAATCAAGCCATGAGATAAATGCTGCAAAAGACTTCTTTAAAGTGTTAAAGAGCAGCAGAGTCAGCAAAATGACTGTCAGACAACAAACTCGGACAACTCTCAGCAATTATAGAGAAGGTCCACTAGGAGCGATATCCTAAACTTCATGGAAGAGAATCTCAATATGAAGTACATCCAAGCTTCTTAAACTGAGAGAGCAGTAGCAACTACTAACAGATTCCCCTCTTTGTTATAGGCTGTCCACACGCTGGGGAAGCTTCCCTCCTGCCTGGCATAGCCAATTTTTTCTGGTCCCTGAGCTAACCCAGCTGACCAAGCCTCTTGGCTTGCTGTCCTCTGGTGAAGAACAGCTTTGCAGAGTCAGCTTGGTGCAGACAGTCACTAGCCAAGCTTAACTTTTGCTTTGTTCTACAGTTCCACCAGCCCTTGCTCAACATTCCTCACCTTGCCACCCCCAAGCAGGAAATGTGTTAGCAAAACAACACAATTAGGGGGCAAGGGGGAAAGAGAAGCCTAGCACTTCCCGCACCAATCTCAAAGTAGACTTGAGAGGTTTAATTTAACCCCCCCATTGGGTGAGAAATCCACACACCTGGCCTCTAGACCTGGCAGGAACCCCATCTTATCCCTCAAGGGGTGGAGTCAAGGGACAGAGTTTTTGTGGGTTTTGAACTGCGGACCATGCTGATCGCAACCCAATGTGTAACCACTGTACCACCAGGGGTCCTTTTATCTCAGTAAAACTATGAAAACTAGTCCTCGGTTTATCTGACCCCAGCCATGCTATTTTTTAATCACCTAATATGTATATGAAAGGTGAACAATGAATAAGACAGAGGTGAATTGATAACTATGAATTATGATATCGCAGAAAAGCACTGACAAAACATCAACAGCCAGAAGAGCAAACAAAGCTATGCTGGAAGAGCTACAGCGGGAGTGCCCCTTAAAGAGGCCGACTCCGTGTATATGTCATCTGGATGGCAAGTCCCTGGATGGTCAAAAAGAGGAAGCCTCTCAGTGGTATACATTGACACCATGACTGCAATAATGGGCTCAAACAGCAATGTTTGAGAAGAGGGTGCGGGGCAAGGCAGTGTTTCATTCTGTTGTACATCTAGTTACTATGAATAGGACTTGGTGGCACCTAACAAAACTATATTCATATCTCCTTCTTACATAATAGGAGCATAATCCACACATTCAATAAAATCCATTCTCAAGAGGTAAAACTTACTTCAATATATAAGCTTTTGGGAGGCTTCATATCCTGTGTTATGTCCAAACCTTCATTTCCTCCCAATGACCTCATGTAAGTAGCAAGGGACTTCTTATAACAACTGAACCATTCTATCTGAAAACAGAAAAATGGTCCTTTTACCAAGTGACAAAGAAAAGAAGCTTGCCAACATTGTGTAATCGTGACTTCAAACAGCACATACGCCCATGTAGATCATGAGTGTGGCATTCCTGTATTTATATAGCGAACATTAATGGTTGTCTTCTACGAGTCAGGAACTGTCTGTGCACTTAGGATGGAGCATTCAACCAAAACAGACAAAATTCTTGTTATCACATAGCTTACAAACCAGTAGACCTAAGCACAGATCTAAAAAAACCATTCAACCAGAAACAACACTACGAAAAACACATGATTCAGTTATGGTCGCTTTAAATACTGCACGGACTCTTTTTATAAGAATGGAACAACATGCTTGAGCAGACAATGCAAATGTCCCCAAAGAGAAGGAAGGACAAGCAAAATGAGGAGTGCACACAATAGAAGATAGTGAGGCTTACTTTGGAATTCAGTTCTAAGTTGTATCTGACAAGGGTAAACCTTTATCACATGTAAAGTGGCGCAAGAGGTCACATTATTTTACGACTGCATTTGTAGGAAAGTCAGTCATCGGAATTCTATAAATGTAAAAAAGTAGATTAAGAGTTGCCAAAGGGCTGGGGGAAGGAAATAATAATAAAAGGCATTTGTTATTTTTTAAAGTCCATTATGGTTAGGGTGAAAGCTTACAGAGAAAACTCATGTTTTATACAATAATTTATATATATTTTGTTTTGTGACATTAGTTGCAATCTCCTCAGAATCTTATTTATGTATAATTACAGAAAGGTAGGCAAAACAAAGATGTACAGGTTAATGACATTATTAAGAAACAGCCTGGTCAAGGAGTAACACATCCTCAGCCCCAAAATGGAGACTTATCATTTTGTTCCATTCTGAAAATTTTACATTATCACCCAAGAATGCATCCCTAAAACACTAGTTTAGTGCTGTTCATTATTTGTACTTTAAATAGATCCACACAGTATTTATTATTTTGTGACAAATTTCTTTCACTAAACATATTTTGGATTTCTGAAATTCTACTTTAAAGTGATGAAGAGCAAGGATGTCACACTTTGAGGACTGAGCAATGCCATGGGATTTTCCATTGACCTTAGCCATGGGATTTTCCATTGCCTCATAAGCATATGAAAGTTGGACAACAATTAATAAAGACCAAAGAATAGATGCCTTTGAATTAGCATGTTGGCAAAGAACACTGAAAGTACCATGGACTGCTAACTGAACAAACAAATCTGTCTCGGAAGATCACAGCCAGACTGATCCTTAGAGATGAGTATGGCAAGACTTGTCTCACAAGTTTTGGGCATGTTTTCAGGAGACCAGTCCTTAGAAAACGACACAATACTTGGTACAGTGCAAAGTCAGTGGGAAAAACAAAAACAACTCAAGGAGATGAATTGATACAGTAACTCAACAATGGGTTCAAACATAACAATTGTGAGGATGCAGAGTCCAGTAGTACTTCATGCTGATCTAGACAGGGCCACTATGAGGCGGAACTGACGAGAAGGCACCCACCACTACTATGTTGGTTAGTATTGGGTTATGTGTTGGCTAAAGCCAAGGTCAACAGTTTGACTCAACCAGTTACACCTAGGGAGAAAGGGGATTTCTGCTCCTATAAAGAAATACAGCTTCAGAAACCTAAAGAGCCAGTTCTACTTTGCTCATCCTTAAGGATTGTTAAAAGTCAATGGCAGTGGGTGTTTTACACAATTAATGTATGGATTGTGATAATAGTTGTATGAGCCCCAATAAAATGATTTTTAAAAAAGAAATTATGACATAAGATTATCTCTCTCTAAAGTGTCTTGGAGTCTCTAACTTGTAAACTACTATTTGTCTACCTTCATGGAAAAAAATAATACACTAATCTTTGTTAAAGATGGCATCACCTATCCCTTATCGGTGAGTTCAAAGTGAAATGTTCACATATAGAAACTGAATTTCGGTTTATGCTCTGAGAAGGAAAAGGCAGAGGCAGTGATTCTCTCCATAGACTAGACCTTGTAGAGACTCTATTAACACCGAATTTGGACCCCAGCTATAAGGGATTTCCATTGAACTCAAGGTCAAAATGAAGTCTAAAGTATGGAAATCTAATCTCAAGACTAACATTATAATTATTCATTATAATTTTCTGGTTCTAAAATCAGCATCTTGAAGTCTTACTTGTGTGCCTTGTCATGACTACCTTGTACTAAACTAAAAAAGTTTATGCACGACAAGTTCATGTAGTTATGTTTAAAATAAAATCCTCATCTATTGGTTACTTAAATTTTAAGATAAAATCCTACAAGAACTATTACTCTTAAACACTCTATGTTTTTAAAAAAATACTATAGCTATTGTTATTAGAGAAAGAACATGTTCTGTTCATTTCACCATAATAAAGAGGCACCCCTCAAGTCCACTTAATGTAAGATTCCGGCACAAAGACCATGGAAAAAGAACCTGAAAAATTAACTGGTAACGTAATTATTTAGTAGTTCCCTCAAGAAGCTGAGGTACTTTGTTTCTTTCTCCAGAACATGAACAGAATAAAAATAAAGCATGGAAATGTACTTAGCAATCCAAGATCAGAGGAGGCAATGGTGTTAGAGATTAAAACCTGAGCAGACTGCGGATGACAGTGGAAGCCCAAACTCCATTTGCACAGTTCCCACACAGATTAAGCCTCCAGTGAATCTCCTTAGACCATGAACAAAAAATGGAAATAGTCTTGTTATACACTGAGTGCATTGGAAAGTAGATTAACACAGATAATTTTTAACGTTATTGTTTTTCTCTCTTTTGGTCCCTTTTAAATTTGTTCTAGTTTTTATATTTTCTTTTGGATTGAGGGCTGTTTTTTTTGTATGTGATTTTCTTTCTCTTTTTTTGGAGTTTTCAGTGGTTTATTGAGCATTCAATATTTTGCCATGATGACTTAGGATAGTTAGGTGTTTTTTTTTATTTTGTGTTTTACATTTTATTAGGGGCTCATACAACTCTTATCACAATCCATACGCATATGATTTTCTTTAAATAAAATCTAGGATAGGACTTAGTTACTGTGAAGACTATAAATGGATTAAGTTTCTTTGGGTTAGGACAGGGCAGGCTGGGGCAAATGGTGAGTTTAAGACTGAAGAAAATGTTCTAAAATTGATGGAGATCATAACTGCACAGCTCTTTTTAATATATTTAAACCACTGGGTTGTGTGGTATATGAATTATGTCAATTAAACTCAAGTTAAATTTTTTTAATGCAGTTAGCAAGTAAATTGTTTATAAAACTCATGGCAAATTTACTGAATACATGCCGTGGCAATTACATTATATCCTGTCAGCCTGTCAATAAAATTGCAGCTTGATGACCTCATTTTGAGGCATGACAGAAATAAGTAGCTCAATGGAGATCAAACCCAGTCTCTCTGCCTTCCTTTTCTGCGCTGAGACGGTCAGAGAGCTGGAGGAGACCCGTGCCAACACTGAAATGCATACACTGCCACTGGATCCACAAGACCTTCTACCCACTGGCCTGCGATATTCCTGCATTTGGCATCATTACATATACTGTGAATCTAAAGAGGAATTTATCGACTAGTACCGAACATATAGGCTAATATCGGACTTATGAACTTGATCTGAACTGGGCTGAGATGTTTTCTCAATATATAATTGCTCTTTTATATAAAGTTCTTACACACATGAGTGTATGACTGTTCCTCTAGTCAACCCAGACTAACACTTTCTTTCATAAGTGATATACTATACCAAACTCACACAATAACAGCATTGATCACATTCCGTTCTATGCTATGTTCCAAATGGGCAGCCTTAATCATCCTGTAACAACCCTGTTAATACAGCAGTTCTCAACCTGTGGGTTACGACCTCTTTTGGGGTCAAAGGACCCTTTCACAGGAGTCACTTAAGACCATTGGAAAACATGTATTTCCAATGGTCTTAGGAACCAAGTCACTGCTCCTCTATCCATCTCCAGGAGGGTCTGCCCACATACGAGTACGCAGCGTAATGACATAATCAGACAACCCCATCACATTCAACTTGTACAAATAAAGGTGGATGTGACAGGGTTGGCACCACAATGTGTGTATGTGGACAAGTCACACATGCGTAGAGAGCAGCTGCTGTGTTAAAAGCAGCTACTGTGTTAAAAGCAGCAACAGTGTTAAAAGCAGCAGTATTGGTGGTAAATGACACTTCATGAATTATTATTTCTGGGTAAAATCATAAACTACTGCAAAAAATCGATATCTGTACCATGGGAACTTTATCTGGATGCTGATTGGTCTTTTTATATTCAGCTGTGGTTGATGTGAATACTGCTCCTTGTGATAGTAACAGGTATGTAAAAACACAACATAGAGAATGTTAAATCATAGGAAATTTTAATAAACTGTATTGACTAAATTGTGCCATGTATCATCTTTAGTACTATTTTTTTTAAATAAGAAATTTAAACAAGACGCTTGACTTGAAGGGAAAACTATCTAGGCTTCATTGAGAGTAATTTACGCCTACTTAAAGACAGATTGCCCTACATGTAATAGCTACATGCAAAAATGTTATAAAACTGTCCTTGGTTTTACAATGATAAATGAAAAACATAAAAATTCTTCAATCGAACAAGGCATGCAAGGATTTTTTTCATGTCATTTTTTTTGTTTTTGTTAAACAGTGAGAGCAAAATAACCTACTGAAATACAAAGAGAGAAGCTGAAAGAGCAAGCCACTGATGGAGAAGGGGAGCTTTCACAGAACCAGTGTTTTCCCCATCCCATCTCCACCTGATGTTGATCAAAACATACCATTGGTGATTTAGTAAACGAATAAATAAACAAAGGGAAAAATTTAATATGCTTGTGTACATGCACCAGTTACTTTGTGTACAATAAAGGAATGAGGAAGGGGAAATGAAATAAAGAGAAAACTATACTGTAGTTGTCAGGAGGTGGTGGAATCAAACTGTGGTTTTCTAATCGAGAATGGATTCTTGGTCGGCTGGAAGAGAGTTCTGGAGGAAAGGAGCAGGCTCCCTTAGAAGATGCCTCCTGTCTGCTGCTGGAACACATCAATTGTATCTTCATCCTCCATTTCCAACTGTGCAGGTGTGTCTGTTTCATTGATTGGCTGTCTGTCGAATCAAATCAGATCTGACTCATTGACAAACCCTGTTCACAATAGGCTTCCATTAGCTTACTAAGTGGGTGTGCCTCTGAATCTTAAACTGCACCACAGAACCATCCTGCCCTACCACCTTCAAGGTAATCTGATCATTGTTCTCAGTCTTGACTCCTCCCTTGAGTTTTTTGTTGGCCAGGGTGAATGCTGAAGTCTTCTCAAAAGAGGTACCAGGTCCGCACCAAACGAGCACACAGGCAGCTGCAGGAACAGCAGGAGGAGGTGGCAGTGGTGGAGGAGGGAGAGCCATCTTTTGTATTATTAAAGCTATGGTTATATATTATTTTCATTAGCCAACCATCCCATGACAATGGATCATGTAGAAGAACGTTAAGAAAAGATAGTGAGGATTTTTTATGGTATGGTTTTACTTCAATGACAGCAGGAACTGAGAAACTACAATGTCTTACTTGTTGTGAAGTTCTATTAGTTGAATCCATGAAGCTGAACAAACTAATATGCCATTTTGATAGCAAATATCCGAGCTTTGCTGGCAAGGATACCAACTATTTTAAAAGCAAAGCTGATGATAAACTCAAGAAAGCCAGACTTGACACTGGTGGCAAGTACCACAAACAAAACGTAGCAGTCATTGAAGTTTCATATTTGGTGGCACTCAGAATCACCAGCGCTATGAAACCCTACACCATTGCTGAGGATTCACTGTTGCCAGGGGCCAGTAAATTGTTCGAGTTATGATCAGAGATGAATTTGTTACAAAATTGAGCGCAATTTTCTTATCAAATGACACTGCCTGCAGAAGAATAGCAGACAAGGCTGCTGATATTCTTGATCAGATAATCCAGGAAAGTAAATCTGCTCCACTTCCAATATTTAGCATCCAGCGTGATGAATCTACAGACGTTGCAAACTGTTCACAGTTACTGTTTACCTGAGGCATATTAATGATGGCGACTTTAAATATGAGTTTCTTTTTTTGCAAACCTCTTAAAATGGCAACTACTACACGTGATGTATTTGATAGTTGGTTCATTCTGAAAGAGCATAAGATCTCTTGGGAAAAGGTTTGTGGTGTCTGCAGATGATGCTCCACTATGCTAGGATGTCAATCTGAATTTCAACGTTTGGTACTGAGTCACCGAAAGTCACCGGAACTCACTGTATAACTCATCAGAAAATATTAGCAACAAATACACGGCCAAAAGAGTTACAAGAAGTAATGAGAAGCATCATAAATTCTGTCAATTTTGTAAAGGCGAGCACTTTAAACAGTCTACTGCTTTCGCAACTGAAGTGAGACGGTTGTCCAGAGGAAAAGTTTTAAAAGGTGTTTTTGAGCATGGTGATGAACTCAAAACGTTTTTTATCAGAAAACATGACCGCAGTTCAAAGCATTTTGCAGCGATAAAAGTGAGATACAGAAAATAGTTTGATTGCCATCTTTGCCATCTTGAATGAGTTACAATTTATTACTGCAAGGACAAAATGCAACATGCCTTGATTTATCTGAAAATATCTGATCATTCCAAAGGAAACATCAGCTTTGGGGGAAAAAATTGGATGAAAATAAAATTTACCAAAAAAATAATAAAAAGAAAATAAAATTTACATGCCTACCCTATCTGTTTTCTTTGAAGAACATGACACTGAACCAGACAAAAGGATTACAATTTCTGTGAAAGAACACTTGCATATGCTTGCAGATGAAATTTCATCGTACTTTCCAAATCTACCTGACACCTCATTTGCACTTGCCAGAAGCCCATTTACAGTCAAAGTTGAAGATGTTCCTGAGATAGCACAAGAGACGTTTATTGAACTAACAGCGATGCAGCGAGAACTGATTTCTCTACCATGCCAGTTACAAAATTCTGGATCAAGTGTTTGCAGTCAGGTCCTGTTCTGTCTGAGACTGTGTTGCACCTTTTTCTTCCATTTCCAACAACTTATCTTTGTGAAACAGGGTTTTCCAGCTTGTTTGTTATCAAGTCTAAATAAAGAAGTAGATTTGTTGTGGAAGATGATCTTGTGCTCTTGCAAAGACTGTCTGGAGAATTTCTGATCTATTGAGAAAGAAACTATGTCAACCTTCTGGCTTTTTACCCACACTGTCGCAAAATGTAGCAATGTAGTTCACTATTGTTATATTAAGACTGTTACTCATGCTACACCATGCTTCAAGACAAAATTTCATTTATTTATAATTAGAAATCAGTATTTCACAAGATATAATTACCTATTTTTGTGATTAATCACTATGCTTTAAATATGTTCAATTTGTAAACTAAAAATATATCCTACATATCAGATGTTTACATTATAATTCACAACAGTAGCAAAATTACAGTTATGAAGTAGCAACAAAAATGATATTAAGATTGGGGATCACCACAACATGAGGAACTCTATTCAAGGGTCGTGGCATTAGGAAGGTTGAGAAGCAAGGCTGTAGTAGGACACACTATGACCCCATTTTGTAAATAAAGGAGTGAACACAGAGCAATGAGGTTACTTGCCCAAGATTAGAAAGCAGTGTCAGGAGTTGAAACCAAGTGTTCTGACTCTAATGTTCTATCTTGAAATACTGGTCTAGCACCCTACCTTCAGTGACAAATACTCATCTTATTCTGAATATTTATTCATGCTGACTAGAAAACTACTTATCTCCTAAGAATAATGTCGGCTTTTCAACTCCACTGATGAATCACTAATAAATAAAAGAAACTCCTTTTTTTATTGTTTGTCAGTTTTCCCTGTAGCACTAGAATTACTTACTACTACTCCCTTCGAGGAGGGTACCCCAGTGGCAGTTGCTACATTTGTCACTATTAATGGAAAGGTTGGCAATTTGAATCCACTTAGCTACTCTGTAAGAGAAAAATATGGCAGTTGGTTTCCATAAAGATTGATAGTGTATATGGATTATGTGCCAAATAAGACAGTTCAAAACAAAAATAATGTATAGCCTTATAAACCTCTGAGGCAGTTTTAGTCACAATCGACTTGAGAGTAATGAGTTTGGTTTTATACTTCCCATGCCTATTGCAGTAAGTACTAACTGCTTAAAAAACGCTGAAAACTTATTGCTGAAAAGGTGATCAAATCATGGATCAAATGATAGCAACTCAAAAGATTAGCTAGGAATCTTGGAGTAGTAAGCTTATGCTAGTGAGGAATAACTCAGAAAAGTATGGTAAGAATGGTTGCTTAATTCAAAAAGTATGTGTCAATAAATTATATATACAAACTGCTGAGTTAGTAGTTTATATTTACCTCTACACATTCTCACAAACAAAATATAGAAAATTTACAGAAAACAGAGAAATACCAGTAAACATCATTGTAGAAAAAAAAAAGCCAGGATCTCAGTATTTTCCCAAAATCATTAACTTGAAAAAGTGCTAACTTACTTCTTCAGCAGACATGTGAAATCGTAAAGCATTAGGCAACACACTGCCATATTCCCACCTAAGTGCACGAATCCGCAGTAACCGGTCATACCTAGGACATTGAGAGAGTATTAGCATACAAACAAGCAGGAAATCAGACATTGTTCTATCAGTAAGGACTCAAGGATCTTATCAACTAAACTGTCATTTGTGGATTTTTTTTTTTAAGATTCTGATGCAAATAGATCTACTCTAAGAAGACATCTTTGGGACTACCAGAAATCGGGAATAGGAACTGGGCTGATGCCCCTAGCACTGTTCATTGTCGTAACTGTGATGGTGACACAGCAGTAATGTGGAAAAAGATCAGAAAGGCCCTTATTTCTTAGAGATGTATCCTAAAGTATATAGTGGTAAAATGTTATCTGATGTTTAGTACTTAGTTTTAAGTAGCCTAACATACATATGTCATAAATTATGGAAAATGTATTGTTAAATTTATAAGACAACTCCAGGAGCTTCACTATATTATTCTCTCTGCTTTCAAGAATAGTGCAATCTTTTACAATACAAATTTTAAACTGGAAAAATGAAATTAAAATGCTTACATTAAATCAAACTTAAAAGAAATAACTCACTGCCACATGGAGTTGTTTGACTCATACTGACACTGTAAGGACAGGATAGAAGCGCACCAGTGAGTTTCCGAGATTGTAACTCTTTTTTAAGAGTAGAAAGCCTCATCTTTTCCCCGCAGAACAGCTGGTGGTTTTGAAATGCTGTTTCTGGTTAACAGTCCAGCGCATAAACACTGAAAACACTCTCACTTCCATCAAGCCAATGCTGACTCATAGCAAACCCCTGTGGGTTTCCGAGATTGTAATTATTTACAGGAATAGAAACACGGCCTTTTCCCCTCGGAACTACTAGTGGTTTTGAACTGTGGACCATGTAGATCACAGCCCAACAAGTAACCATGCTACCAGGGCTCCATGCATAACCACAGAGATAAATAAATCTGAGATCTGTTGCTATCAACCAGAAACTTAATTGAGAAACCCCATGGAAAACTCTTCTTTGTTTCCTGCTACTACAAGTAAAATCACAGCAGCTTACAAGTACGCAATAGTGCAGCGTCGATTTCTTAACAAAGAACAGTGCCGAAATTTGATGGTTGGTATCAAATTGCTTCTTCCGTCTGATTTTGCTTCATTACTAGGAAGAGAATTAAAGAGAAAATGGATAAATACACTGCAGAACAACAAAAATTTTTAAGTTTTATTGACATGTAACAATTCACATCAAACAATTCAATAGTTATTAAGAATTGTACAAAAAACTGTACAATTACCACTACAATCAATTTTAGAACATTTTCTTATTTCTTGTACTCATTGTTATTAGCTTCCTGTTTCCCACCAACCACCCCTACAATCCCCACAAGAAACCATTAAATCCAGTTCCTGGCACTACAGAACCAAAAAAATTAATTTTTCCATGATATTTTTCAAAGGACTGATACACGTACACATTTTTACCTATTTGTACGTAACAGTTTACCTAAGCAAATTGTGCTGCTTCTACTTCAGAACTTTTATTTTCACATTACAAGATTAAAGTAAGAAAAAGCCAAGTTAACTAACTTGTCAATGCAATGATACTATAATAATTTAATCTCCTTTAACCATTTGGTATTGTACAGTTTTGCACACTGATTGCTTTCTATTATTTCAAAAGACAAGTGTCCTATTTGTTCACTGAGGTAAGAGAAAACCTGACATCATGGCCCGAAGAAGGTGGTCTTACATGATGTTTCTATTGTATGAGCACTCCGCTTCTAGGAGCACTTCCGAATCCTCACCACACTACTGTAGCTGGACATGGAGTCAGCAGTTTATTCATTCAACAAATATTTGCTATTTCCCCATCTATATTTTTTACTATACTTTAGGGTTTTTTCATATACAGAGGAAGTAGTTTCACCCTATAAAATGCACATCTTCTTAGACACTTGATATGGATCACATTTTAAAACCAGAAGAACAAAAGGAGTAAGTATCTACTTTAGCATTTTAAAGCAATTAGATGAATATAAAAAGGGTCCACCATGCTTTGTTCCACATAATGCACTAGGCCCTGAAAACAGGAAAAATGCACACCCTGTGCTGTTAGGTTTTTCTATCTGCTGTCACTCTATGGGTACCAGATTATGGTCTACATTGTACAAACTAAGCACAAATACACCTAATACCAAGTACTTAAAAACATACATCAAATGTCCTAAAAAAATCACATTTATAGGTGGGTAAATAAAAAGATTTCTTTTGATATATAATTTAACCAGACATTGCTTACAGTGATTGTTTTCTCAGAAGGACATCAGGAAGATGGGGGACAAATTTTTAAAACAAGAATTTACAAGTGTTATGAATACAAGAAAGTAGTTCAAAGTGGAACACATCCTGGCCCACCAAGCCCTGAGGACGATATTTCCACTCAGAGAAGTCAAAGCACAGAGAGGACCATATGGCCAGTCCACTATGAGACACGATGTACCTCACTGACCCATAGTGCTACCAGGGGACAACACTGGAAACACAGTGTGGGAACTGTGCCCAATCTGACCCCATCACACTGAGGCAAAACACTAAGAGCCATGCAACAGAACAGCAAAGGAAGCAGAGCAAAGAAGTCTTGAGGGAGTACAAAAAATAGACTTTGGGGCCAGAGTGTGCCACCCCATCAGACTCAACTGGAAAACACTCCTAAAGGTCAACAAACAGACCTTGAACTATTTACAGGCTTTTCTTTTTTTTTTTTTTGTCTTTTTTTGGTTTTCTTTTGTTGCTTCGTTTTGCTGTCTTGTTTTGTGCATATTATTATCTCTGCAATTCTATCTAGAAAAAATAGGCGGGATAAACAATCTGAAGGAGAAAACAACGGACTGCTGGTTCTGGGGAGATATGGGAGCAGGGGAGGCGGGGGTGGGGGGAAAGGAAGTGGGTGTTAACAAACCTAGGGACAAGGGAACAATAAGTGATTCAAAATCAATGGCCAGGAGGGTGCAGGAGGCCTGGTAGGGCTTGATCAAGAGCAGTATAACCTAGAGGAATTACTGAAATCCAAATGAAGACTGAGCATGATAGTGGGACAAGAAGAAAGCAAAAGGAAATAGAGGAAAGAATTAGGAGTCAAAGAGTATTTAAAGGTCTAAATACAGGTGTGTACATGCCAATATTTATATATGATGATGGAGAAGTAGATCTAATGTGCATGTATTTATAGGTTTAGTATTAAAGGACATTGCTTTGTTCTATTAAATTGGCATTCCATGATGCTCACCTTCCCTACATGATTGCTGAAGACAAAACAGGTGCATAAGCAAATGTGAAAAAGAAAGCTGATGGTACCAGCTATCAAAAGATATGGCCTCTGGGATCTTAAAGGCTTGAAGATAGAGACCCACATGGATGAAGCACACTAACCTGTGTGATCACGAGGTATCTATAGGAACAGGTACCAGTCATCAAAGAACAAAAAAAATCATCATTGTGAATGAGGGGGAGTGAGGAGTGGAGACTCAAAGTCCATCTGTAGGCAAGTAGACATCCCTTTACAGCAGGGTCACAGGGAGGAGACGAGCCAGTCAGTGTGCAGTATAACACTGATGAAACACGCAACTTTCCTCTAGTTCTTTAATGCTTCCTCCCCCAATTATCATGATCTCAATTCTACCTTACAAATCCGGGTAGACCAGAGGCTGTACACTGATACAGATAAGAGCCGGAAACACAGGGAATCCAGGGCAGATAAACCCTTCAGGATCAATGAGTGCAGCAATACCAGGAGGGTAAGGGGAAGGTGGGGGAGAAAAGAGGAACCAATGATCCACATATAACCCCCTCCCTGGGGGTGGAAAACAGAAAAGTGGGTGAAGGGAGATATTGGACAGTGTAAGACATGAAAAAAATTGTATAAATTATCAAAGTTTTGTGAGGTAGGGAGGGAGGGAGAAGAAGGGTAAAAAATGAGCAGATACCAAAGACTCAAGAAGAAAGAAAATGTTTTGAGAATGATGATGGCAACAAATGTGCTTGACATAATAGATGGATTTATGGATTGTGCAAAGAGTTAGTTATACATGCCCCCAATAAAATGATTTAATAAAATAAATAAACCTAACCAAACTCACTACCAAAAAAAAAAATTTCCTGTATCCATTGCTGGTAGGAATGTAAAATGGTATCGCTAATGTAGGTAGTAGTGTCGCAGCTCAACAAAAATCTGATCTACTACACCCAGATTTGAAAAGACATGCAAACAGACTTGTACACCAACATTCCTTGCTATACTATTTGCAATGGGTGAAGATAAGAACCACCTAATGCCCATGAATAGGAAAATGTGATATATATGTGTACACACTACTGCTGCTGCTGATGTTACTCAGCCAATCGGAGAAATGAAGAATTGGCACAATCTACAATATGGATGGGACTTGATGTCATTAAACCAGTGAAAGAAGTCAACCACAGCATGGGACTTGGTTTCAATCTCTTGCCACCAAGAACAGTGGCCCAGAACTACCAGTCTGTTTTAATGCTTCTTTGCTTTTTATGGCAGGTGTGGCTCTGCTGTTGTAAATATTATTGGAACGTTTGCCCTATCACCAACTCCTGTTGTTTCTGTAAATAGTGCTCAGTCACTTAAAGGTTTAATTTACACAAGTCAACAATTCATGTATTGCAGTTCACAGCTGGCCCATACTTGTATAATTTCCCTTTCTCGACAATGTTCTAAATTCTGTAACATTGGCTAAACTAATGACACCATCAAAGTGTACCGGCTACACATTAGACTCCTAAGTGAAACATCAGCAGTTTAAAGTCACCAGCCAAGTCTGTGGGGGAAGGATGAGGCTTTTTACTCCTGTGATGATGTGCAGGCTGGGAGACTCACAGGACAGTTCTACCCTGCCCTATAAAGTTGTCATGAGTCAGCAAGGGGATGATAATTGATAATGTTCTGTAACATAAAATGACAATGATGTCTCTTAGGTGAACCAGAGTCATTTATAAACCATGAGTGGATTTTAGGCTTGTACTTAATTCTAGTCCCAATCTAAGAACAGCTAGTTCTTATGACATGGTCCTGCTTGGTGGTTGCCCTCATGAAGAAATCACTGAAGATATGAGTCTACAGCAAAATGTGGTGAAGAACCTAGATGGTGCCCAGCTATTAGAAAAAATAGTGTTGGGGATTTTAAAGGTTTGTTTTCAAACAAGCAGCCATCTAAGTGGGGTGTCACATGGAAGGAGCACATCAGCCTGTGTGAACATAATCCAAATCTAAAGGCTGGAATGATATCAAAGCTTAAATTGTGAACAATTGGTTTGTAGAAGGCTATGGTTGTCAGTGGAAGCCCAAAATCCATTTAGAGGGTCCACAAAGAGATCAAGCCTCTTGTGAATTCCCTCTCGTTATAGCTGAGGGATGTGAAGAGCTCTATTATCAGACACTGTAAATCAATATGTCAGACATAGATCAAAATGCAGTATATCTTATTTGATTTTCCTTTGGACCCATTTTAAAGCTGTTTCAATTAAAAAAAAAAAAGTGAAGGGAAAATACTCATGAAGCAAACCCTTGGAGCCTCACTGTGACCATGGACGAGGGGTGGAGGGCCTCGCTAGCATGCAGAGCGCAGTGGATTCCTGCGGATGCGGTTAGGTTCAAACTCAGCACCCCACCATTTGCTCTCCCTTATGAGCCATCTAAATGTGTTCTAGTTCTTAAGATACTTGTAGCTTTCTTTTGACTGAGGTTTTTGTTTTACTTTCATAGTCTTGTTAGTGTTGTTTTTATTGTTTTCACTGTTTTTCTGTATATAAAATCCAAGATAGGTGAATCAGAGGCAGTAACTGGATTCATGGTTCCTTGGGGCAGGGCAGGGGAGGTGGGGAGGAAATGGGGAGCTAATAACAATGAGTCCAAGAATGAAGAAAATATCTAAACCTGATTATGGTGATGATTCTACAACGATATGTGAATTATATACCAATAAACTGTTAAAAAGTCCATCGCAAATTATATAATTAAGTGGTTCAATCATATTAAGAAGAGTTGTACAATCATTACCACAATCGAATTTAGAACATTTTCTTCCTTCTTGTACTCACTGTTATTATTGTACTCACTTCCTTCAAACCGCCCCGGCCACAACTCAGGAACCATTAATCAAGATATTGTCTCAATAGATATACCTACCCTAGATTTCATATACACTAAAACATTTAAAAACAGCAAAAAACCTACTAAAAATAACAAAGTAAAACAAAAGTATCCCAACTGAAAAGATAGAAAATATAAAAAACTGAAATCAATTTAAAATGGGTCAAAAAGGAGATCAATGGATATGGTGCTAAATTTTAAAGGAATTGCATCTGCAATAATCCACTTTCCAATGCACTCTGCATAACAGCAAGGCTAACCACAACACTTGTCTATGCTCAGAGAGGACTCACAGAGCTTTATCCATACATATTTCCCCTGCACTTTGTTTTTACTGAAGTAAAATGGGTCAAAACAGAGGTCAAATGATATCATGCTTTATTGTAATCATCTCTATAACACTCTCTGTCTGATAGCAAGACTACTGACATCCTTCAACTGAGTCAGAGAGGATTCACCGGAATCTTAAACCACTTGTGTGGAACTTGCAAATGATTTTGGATTTCCACTGTCATCCATATCCTTCTGCAAATCAGGTGTTCACAATTTAAGCTCTAATACTAGTCCCTCCTTCATATTTGAGTTTTAATTATTCACACTCCTCTGGTCACAAAGGCTGATGTGCTTCTTCCATGTGGACTTAGGTGACATTTCACTCAGAAGGCTGCTTGTTGAAAAATAAGACCCCCATGCACCATTCTTTCTAAAAATCATACCATCTAAATTTCTTTACTACACTTTGCTATAGCATCCATATCTTCAGTGAGCATCAAAAAGGGCCAAGTCACAAGAACTAATTCTCATATTGGGCTAGAATTAAATGCAAGTCTAAATCCCATTCATGTTATCTATGGTTTACGTACATCTCTGGTTAATCTTAAGAGACATCATTGTAATTTTATATTAGAGAACATTATCAATCACCCCCAGGGGCACATGGCAATTCTATTGATAGTGTGAACTTTTTGATTAAAGAATCTATAAACGAATGCTGATCAAAAGGGAAAAATTCAAAATTGAATTTCAAATTACCAAGAACTCTAGACTTTCTAGAGCCACGTAAACTGGAAAAACCCAAGTCCTAAAATAATCCTTAAACCAAAAATATCCTCCAAAGTGGGTCACTCCACAAAGAGGTGGGATATGGGATAAGACCATCCACCTGAGGGTCTACACCAAGACAAGGCTGGGGCAAATCCCCACAGAAATGAAAGAACCTTGCCAGGAAATCAAGTTTAGGCCAGGGGAGAGGAACATCACTGATAGTTCTGTTGGCGAGCATGGTAGGTGATTGGGGAGAAATATCCTCACATTGGGAAGGGGTGCTAAACAATGATTGTAGGGAACCTATAGGGACAGATTTTATGTTCCTGGGTAAACACTACAAATATGTCTCTAGCCAAAGCTCAATAAAACATGCCATGGACTAAACACCAAGATGTCACTGGATGCTGACCTTGTGGTACGGTAAACCTTGTGGTCAGCATGGCATCACTCGGGCTACACAAGCGCTTAACACAGAGGCCCAGCAGAATGAACTGAGCCTGGCCTCAAAGGTGCCTGTACCCTTGGACTGAGGACTGGGGTGCTTAGATAGAAGAGGAAGCAGAGTGGCTGCCCTGGACCTGTGGAAGTGATGGTCATTGGACCTTGGGGGGAACCCCATTTGGTTGGAGTCCATCAAAAGGGACTCAGAATCACCATATATTTAGTACCTTGATGCTCCCCTCTCAGTGATATGACTGGCTTTGATCTGTTGGGCAGGGATTTAAACTTGGAAGAATTGATCCAGGATGTTTCCCCTGGCATCGATCCCCCCTGCTTAGGGTAAACAGAATTCAACTGAATATGAGATCTAACTGTGTGGAGCAACAACTCATGGGTTTCGGCTCAAGTTAGAACTGTACTTGCAGACTCCTCAAACCTACAGCAGAATGATGTGTCATCGGAAAACTTGATGGTGTTGCCAGTGCAATCATCTTATACTCCAGGGGGAATGATTGACAATGTGTTACTTTTCTGTTTCTATGGGTTTTTTTCCCTGCCTTTCATTTGCTTGTTTTGTTTGTGTTTGTCTTTAGTTGTCTGCTAGTTGTTTTGCTGCTGTTGGTGGGGTAGTTGGTCTTACAGGGTATTAATTTGTCATAGTATGGCTGTCAAAGTAAACCCGAGCTATGCATATCCCAGGGACAAGCAGATGGATTCTGGCCCCAATTTAACTTTAGTCCCAATCCAAAGACAGTTAGTTTGGATAACATGGCCTTGCCCACCTCATGTAATGATCACTGAAGATAAGGGTGCTACAGCTAAGTGTGGTGAAGAAAACAAATGGTGCTCACTATCAATCGGAATAGTGTGTGGAGTCTTAAATTCAAACAAGTAGTCATCTAAACGAGGAGTGAACTATGTCCACAAAGAAGAAGCACACCAGCTTGCGTGACCCAAAGGCACGCAAAACAAAATTCAAAAATGACAAAGGGAAAAGTATCAGAGCCCAAATTTCGAAGACCCAATTTATAGAATGCTATAGAAGATAGGGGGGCCCCAAACCCATCTGCAGAGTATCTAGTCAGATTAAGCCACCAGCAGATCCCCTCTAGTCACAGGAAAGTGTCTCGAACAGCTTTTCTATCAGATAGAGATCATTGTAAGTGTGATTATGCTGGAATGAACTGGATACATGGTCAGATGACCTCCCTTCTAACCTGAACTTGTTCTTGGTCAGTGGTTTTCAACCTTCCTAATATACATTTACTACAGTCCCTCATATTGTGGTGACCCCCCCAACCATAAAATTATTTTTGTTGCTACTTCATAACTGTAATTTTGCTACTGTTATGAATCGTCATGTAAAACCTGATAAGCAGGAAGTATTTTCATTGTTACAATTTGAACATAATTAAAGCAGAGTGATTAATCACAAAAACATTTTCTATTGTGAAAGACTAATTTCTAACTACAAATGAAATTAATTTTGTTGTAAAGCATAGTGTAGCATGGGTAACAGTTTTCACGCCAGTTACTCGTATGTGGGCATATCTGCATATGGGCAGCCCTGCCTAGAGACAGCTAGAGGAACAGTGTCTTGGTTCCTAAGACCATTGGAAATGTGTTTTCAGGTCTTAGGTGACTCCTGTGAAAGGGTTGTTTGACCCCCAACGGGTCGTAACCAACAGGTTGACAACTGCTGTTTAGGTGAGAGCATTTCTTGCTTGTTCTAAGACAAGGTGGTCTTTTCTTTCTTACTCATTATTTGTAATTTTATCTCTAAAGAATTGATTGTGTTAATGATTATGCAAGTCTTCTTGAAATGACTGAACTATTGAATTGTGTGATATATGTGGATTAAGTACCAATAAAACTGTTTTAAAAAAGGCTCAGAAACCCACACAGGCAGTCTATCCTGTCCCATAGAGTCACTATGAGTCGGCATTGACTCAATGGCAGTGAGCTTGGTTTGTTTTTTGACCAAATCACAGGGCACTATTACTTTGTCTTACAGCTCAAATTCTTCACTGTGCCAAATCCCAGGCTTAACTTTTACTATCTGTAAATCTAGAAACCTTTTGAGCTTTCTGCAGCACTAGTTCTGTATAAACTCCACTCCAACTATGAATAATCTCTACTGCGCCGATACTCAAACCAAACTCTGCCAGTGAGTTGATTTCCACCCAAAGCAGTTCTGCCCATAGGACAGGGTAGAACTGCCCCTCTGGATTTTTAAGACTGTCACTTTATAGGAGTAGAAAGCTTCATCTTTCCTCCTCAGAGTAGCTGATGGTTCCAAACAGCTGGTCTTGCAGTCAGCAGCCCAACATGTAGCTATCATGTTGTCTATTGTCTATACTGCCTACTATATATTGTCTATTCTCTTTACTCAATGCATTAAAACATCTATTAATTTTTTTAAAAAGTAAAATGTATGTATTCCACTTTGTTAGTGCGTTTATTCACTTGTATCTCAATTTGGGTCTATCCTAATTCTGTCATATCAATCAACCAACAAATATGCATTAAAGCACCCAAAATGCAGATATAACAATAAGCAATATTAAGTCCTTTAGAGCTGGGCTAAATTATATAGTTAGAATATAATCAGGTGCACAGAGATTAAAAAAAAACCCAAATATGATGCAAAATCAACTAGCTAATATTATTTCTAATTAATTCTTGACTCTGATAACTTAAAAAAAATCTTATGAAAACTTACACATCGGTTAGTTTTGTTCATATAAAGCCTTCATCTCCTCCAGAATTTGTCTGAGTCCATCCTCCTGGAATATATAAACTGCTTTTGATATATATCCATGGATTCCCCAATGCATTCAATTAATCCCCTAAGTCTATCTGTACTACATTTATCCTCAATTTATATATATAATTTATTTAAAATCCATAGCCATTGCATAAATTCTGGCTATTTATGTACCTATATCAAAAATAAAGGCTTAATCGAGCATGAAATTACACATTTTCACTGCACAAACAACAAATACAAGTTTTAAAATATTTCTCCCAATTTTTTCCCCCAAAGACACTGTTTTGGTTTGTACTGCAAGAAAAGAAAGGCCAAAGGAATTTTTCCTACCATCTACCTTAAGATAGAAATTTTTCACTTAGACAAATAAAATGTTTTAATTCTAAAATTCATAAATGTTAATAAGATAGTTGACCATTTGAAAAGAAGTGACATCACATATTCTTTCAGCCAAAATACAGTCTTGGGTTCAACCAACCCTGTAGCCAATTATATGTTGAAAATATTTGATGATGATGAATAGCCTTGTTTACTCTTGATGTCATTTATTACCCATTTCATCTCCACAATTCTAAAAGTTACAAGTCCTGCTAGTCTTCAATCACTTAAAAAACTCATTTATCAATATCTGTAGAATTGAGTTTCTCACCACTAGCTCATCTCTCTGCCTCCATTAGTTCTTCTCTTCTGATGCATTTTCCATATTGCCAATAACCAAAACCACTTCCATTAAGTACATTTTGATTAAATGACCCTATAGGACGGAGAAAATTGCTCCCTATGGTTTACGCAGCTGTAAATCTTTACAGAAGCGGCTATCTTTCTCCCTTAGAATGGCTGGTGTGTTTGAATTGCTGACCATTAGGCTAGCAGCCCAATGCATAACTCCAGGCCTCATTTTACTGCCAATAAGTACTCCAAAATATAAAAACATCCCGCCACACCCCTACCTGAAAACCTCTACCTGATTCCAAATGCCTGTGGAATAATGCCGAAGTTTTTCTAATCCTAGAACCCATCATTGACATCTCCATACATAACCTTTCCAGTTGTGATCATGAGTCTTAAGCCATTGTTTATCACCTGCCTGTGTGAGGGCTAATACTTCATACAAGGCTCGAACACCCACTCCCAACCCCCCAGTAGCATTTCTCTTTATGCTCCCATCTACGCAACACCAGTTTCACTTACCACATTGCATTCTATTCACTTGTGTTTCTTGGTCCTCTCACTGACATCTATCTAGTTGCTGCCCTATGATTGTTTACTACGATGCTTAAACGTACAGGCTCTTGAGCCAGACTTCCAGGGTTCAAGCTCTAGCTCTGCTCTTTACTGGCTATATCACCACTGACAAATCTCCTAACTTCAATTCTCCACTCACATGTTTGAGGTGGGGGGAGACAGCTCAGATCTCACACAATTATGAGGAGAGACAATTGCAAGCTAAGTGCTGAACATCATTCCTACTTCCATGTTATTGTAGTGGACAAATAATCATAATAGTAACAATACGACTGTTAGCACTATTATTATTTCTTGTAGAAACAGCATACAGGGACTCAGCCCTGGGTGTGTCAGGTACAGTTCCTCACTACACCAAGAGCTCTGTACCATCATCATGCCCATTTTTGTTGGTGAGAACACTGGACGCACAGAAAGCCTGAGTCCACAGTGATCGAACAGAGTATGAATCTCAGTCTGGCACCAGAGGCCTACTTCATCATCACATTTTGCTCACTGAGTGCGTGCGCGCACACTAACGCGCATAAAACGCTAGATCCAATAAAAACGACTGGTTCTGTGGGTTTCTGAGGCTGTCAATCTTTAAAAGAACAGAAAGCTTCCAGCTTTCTTCGGCAGAATGGAGGTGGATTCGAATTTACTTTAGTTCGTATTAGGCAACCTTTTACTTGGCTAAGCAAAGGAAAAGCAACAAAGCTAAAAATGAAGCAAAACGGAAGGAAGTAGACTTTGAGGAAGCGCAATTGCTGAGTTGTACAGTAACTTCCTTCTTTCTCCCACAGTAACCTTTTGTTATGCTGTTACTTTCCCTTCCGGAACTTGGCTCACACCCTCAGGGGAATCTGAAGCAAACCGCGAAAAGAGCAGCCCAGGGGAGATCCCGCTCACCCTCCAGCCCCTTTCAGCCAAGCTCCCCGGACCTCCATCCCGCCCTCTGCCGTCCAGCCCGTCATATTAAAGGCGGGCAGCTGCCCTTCTGGCGTGTGGTGCAGTTCGCGGACCACCTCCGTCGCCTTTTCACAGAACATGGCGGGTAGACCTGGTACCGGGACCTCCTTGTCGGCCGCCCACTTGACCGAAGAGTCTGCGGGCTCCCTGCAGCCTAGTTCGCGCCGCGCTTATTAGCGCAGGTCTAGGAAATCGCCTGCGCTTTGGCGGTAAAAATCCCCAACCAATGGGAAGGCAAGGACGCAGGTTGCGTGGCTACGGTGGTTGCAAAGGGACAATTCCATACGCGGTACAGAAATATGACCGGAAGTGGGGAGGCGGTGACCGGTGCCTTCTTCCGGTGGAACGCGGCCCTCCGGAAAGAGTCCTTGGGGTTCCATTTGACTTTATCCATGAGGTGAGACGAATTTTCCAATACTAATCTGAGCACATAGTTTAGGGAGCAGCATAGCTTGGAATAGATGTACCGCCCACACCCCCCGAAACTTCCTCTTTTCCCTTTTTTAAAAATAAAAATCATTCTATTGAGGGCTCATATAACTATCCATATGTACATACATTGTGTCACGCTCATTTGTACATTTTTGCCATCATTCTCAAAACATTTGCTTTCTCCTTACTCCCTTTATATCAGCTCCTCACTTTTTCCCCTGCTTCATGGAACCTTGATCATTTATCAATTATTTTGTCATGTCTTACAGTGCCCACATCTCCCTTCATCCACTTTTCTGTTGTGCAACTCCATGGAGGGGGTTATATGTAAATCCTTGTAATCAGTCCCCCCCTTTTTTTTTAAATCATTTTATTGGGGGCTTGTACAACCCTTATCACAATCAATACATCATTCCATTGTGTTTAGGACATTTGTGCATTTGTTGACCTCATCATTCTCAACACATTTCCTTTCTAATTGAGCCCTTGGTATCAGCTCCTCGTTTTTCTATCTCCCTCCCTACCCCCTCCCTCCTAAACCCTTGTTAATATTGATAGGTTTAGAATTAAGGTAGCAGATGGACATTGGACCTCCACTTCTTTTCTCCCTCAATTGCAAGAACACTTTGTTCTATTGAACTGGCATGCCGTGATGCTCACCTTAAAAGCTTGAAAATAAACAATCCGCGATCTAGCTCAGAAACAGCAAAGCCCACGTGGGAGAAGCACACCAGCATGTGTGATCACGAGGTGTTGAAGGGATCAGGCATTAAAGAACAAAAAAAATCACATCATTGTGAATGAGGAAGGGTATGGAGTAGGGACGAGGCCAAAACCCATCTGAAGAAAGTGGACATCCCCTTACAGAACGGTTGTGGGAAGAGAAGAGGTGTTCAGGGTGCAGTGGAGCAACAATGAAACATACAGCTTTGCTCTAGTTATTTTCTATTTATTTATGTATTTGTTTGTATCATTTTATCAGGAGCTTGCACATCTCTTATCACAACCCATACATACATTGTGTCGAGCACATTTCTACATTTGTTGCCATCATTATTCTCAAAACCTTTGCTTTCTACTTGAGCCCTTGGTATCAACTCCTCATTTTCTCCAACCCTCCCCGCTACCCCCTCCCTCATGAACCCTTGATAATTTATAAATTATTATTTTGTCATATCTTACACTGTCCGACATCTCCCTTCACCCACTTTTCTGTTGTCCTTCCCCCAGGGTGGAGGTTATGTAGGTCCTTGTAATCGGTCCCCCCTTAATACCCCACTTTCCCTCCACCCTCACGGTATAGCCATTCTTAGCACTGGTCCTAAAGAGAGCGTCTGACCTGGATTCCCTGTGTTTCAAGTTCCTATCTGTACCAGTGTACATCCTCTGGTCTAGCCAGATTTGTGCGGCAGAATTGGGATCATGATACAGGAGGGGGTTGGGAGAGGAAGCATTTAGGAATTAGAGGAAAGTTGTATGTTTCATCATTGCTACACTGCACCGACTGGATCATCTCCCGACAACCCTTCTGAAAGGGGATGACCACTTGCCTACACATGGTTCTTGGGTTCCCAATCTTCACTGCCCTCATTCACAATGATATAAATTTTTTGTTCTTTGATGCCTGATACCTGATCCCTTTGAAACATCATGATCACACAGGCTGGTGTGCTTCTTCCATGTTGCCTTTGTTGCTTCTGAGCTAGATGGCTGCTTGTTTACCTTCAAGTCTTTAAGAGCCCAGACGCTATCTCTTTTGACAGCCAGGATTTGTTTCACCACATTTGTTTATGCGCCCATTTGTCTTCAGCAATCATATCGGGAAGGTGAGCACACAATTATATGACTTTTTTTGTTCTTTGATGCCTGATAACTGATCCCTTTGGCACCTCATGATCACACAGGCTGGTGTGCTTCTTCCATGTGGGTTTTCTTGTTTCTGAGCTAGACAGCTGCTTATTTACTTTGAAGTCTCTAAGACCCTATATCTTTTGATAGCCATTTGTCTTCAGTGATCAGATCATTACACACCTCTTTTTAACAAGTTTAAACTATTGTATTATATGACATCTGAATTATATGTCAATAAAACTGAAAAAATTTTAAAGATTAAAGGAATATATGGAGTCGCTATACTAAAAAGAACTGGTCAATATTGCATCATGTTAAGAGGTATCATATAAGAACCAAAGGTACTGAAAGAAGAAGTCCAAGTTGCACTGAAAGCATTAGTCAAAAACAAGGCTCCAGGAATTGTTGGAAAACCCACTGTAGGCAGTTACATAATCTAATAACTTGAGAAAGGGTAAAGTCTAGCCTGTCAATAGGGTCACAGCGAATGAGGCCTCTGTGGGGCCTGGCTTTCTCCAGAGGATTTTGGGTATTCCTGTATTGCTATCTTGTGGTGGAACACACTGTCTCTTTTCTACACAATCCTGTTGACAAACCACATGGAGACACACTGAGAGAGCCAGAGCCCTGGAGCTGGAGGAGCCACATAGTGACCCCTGCCAGCACCAAGATCCTTCACCGCTACTGGATCTACATGACTTTCCACCCACTGGTCTGTGATATTCTTGCATTTGGCATTATTGCATGGCTACATGAGTCTAAAGAGGAATTTATTGACCAGTATTGGACATAGGGGATAATATTGGACTTACGGACTTGATCTGGACTGGGCTGGGATGTTTCTCAATATACAATTGCTCTTTTATACAAAGCTCTTTCTTATACACATGAGTGTCTGTGAATTTGTTTCTCTGGTCTACCTGGACTAACACATTATGCTACCTGGAGTGGTGTACTAGAGAAACAAATCACAAAGATGGAGAGTGGATGCTTGTTTGACGTCTGCTCATGGTAGTACTTTTTTGGCTAGCCAGAGGTTAGATCTGGCCATTCAGTTTGCTGGGTTGTTTTATGGAAAAAATACAGGAAGTTAAACTTTTTATGATTTCCTTTGATTGCTGTCTTTGGTGATTCCTGTACTAACTGGTAAAAATGAATGTGATTAATGTATATTTGGAGCTCAGGGGTAGAAATCCAGATTGGAGACTGGAAAGTCAACTCGGTGCTCCTCAAGGGGACAGGCACTCCCCTCTCTGGATCTCACTTTTAACATCGATACACAAAGGTCGATTCTGTGAGGGTCACAGACTGGGGACTCCCATGGCCAAATGAGGACCTGTGTGGACTCTGGTTGGCCTGCTTATTCACTGCCATCTAGAAGATTCCAACTCACAGTGACCCTGTAAGACCGAGCGGAACTGCCCCTGTGGGTTTCCGAGGCTGAAATTCTATATGGACTAGAAGGTCTCATCTCTGCACAGCCCCCCACCCTATCCCCCAACCCCCGCTCCCCCAGTGTGACTGGTGGTTTAAAACTACTGACCTTCTAGTTAGCTGCCCAACACATAACCCACTGTGCCATCAGGGCTCTTTGGCCTACTTGGCTTCTATCCAATGTTATTGAATCGCCTTTGAAAAAATCAGGAGGTTTTTAAGAAAACAGGAATTTTGACTTTCTCTAGAAAAATCGATCTGGCATCACTGGAACCTAAACTAGAGGATCCACAATTCCACGTGGCTCTGGGAATCTCAACATTTCTTCCTCCTGCTCAAAGTAAAATGGTTTAAGGGGACCTTTCACAGCTGGTGGGCTGGTCTCCTTTCTAGAAAGTTGCCTCTGTAAAGAGAATGCATCTTTCTTCCCTTTTACCTAGTTGGGGGTGGTGAGGGTAGCAGGAGCTATTGGGTTAAGAAAAAACAGTCCAGGTAGCTTCAGTCTGCCCTGCCAGGGCTTTAGAGGCCAAGCCTTTTTTGCTCCAGCTGACTGACCTGCTGTTTCCAGGGCAGCCCCACCATCTGTTCCCAGATGCAGGGAGGGAGCCGACTTTCCTTCATCACACCTGCCCCAAACTCAGGCCCAGAACTACTGTCTAAACACAGAACAACTTTTGTCTGGCCAAATGTGGGACCCCAAATTTCTTCCCTCTTTCCCGATACTCCTTCAGTGACTTGATGACCTGGGCCAGGCTGAGATGAATTAGCTTGCTCCTCACAGCTGGCTGCTGGGTTCCAGTCAACTCCCAGAGGCCACTGGCTGTGCCCATCAGTAGAAGTGGGAGTGGAGAACCCTCAGCTCTTGGCTGAGCAGCTCTGTCAGTCTGTAGCTGTTGACTGTAGCTGCTTCTGACAGCCAGTCTAGCTGGTGCTTTAAGTCATTTCAGTCGCTCCACCTCAGCTGTGATTAGTCTAGTCTCTGTAGCCTCAGAGGGAGGGGAAAACAAAACACCTCAATGACTTTGAATCAGAGTGGGTTATCCTCTTTTAAAAGGCAGAAAGTCTGAATTGGAGGATATTTTTGGGGGGTCTCTTTTATGCATTTCACATTTATGAAATAAGAACTAACAGTATTTGTTCCAGTAAGTGGATCAGAACCACCTAAGGGCACACTCCTCCCACCAGGCCACGCCTCACTAAGAATAGAGGTCCATCACTTGTCTGGCATTTTGTGGTACTGTGGTGACTTTTGTTTTGTGAGATACTGGGAGCTATGTGATTGGCATTTCATATACCAGCAGGGTCACCCAAAGAGCTTCCAGACAAAGAACAGACAATGAAGAAGGAATTGGCTGCCTGCATGGGAAGAATGAGCCATTGAAAACCCTATGGATAGCAGCAACACTGTCAGTTACTAGACCCCCCATGAACAACAGAAGAACATTGTCAGAACGTGTGCCAGAAGATGAGCTCTTCAACTTGGAAAGTACTCAAAATACGGCTGAGGAAGAGGAAGAGCTGACTTTTCATAGGCAAGTCGACCATACTGATGCAAATCGAGTATAGCCATCAGGACCTTCATTTGCTGATGGGGCACAACTCAAAATGAGGAGAAACAGTTCAAATCGTCATTAATAATTGAAACTTGGGATGTATGAAATATGAATCTAGGGACATTGGAAGTCATTAAAAATGAAATGGAATACATAAAGATTGATATTGTAAGCATTAGTTAGCTGAAATGGACTGATATTGACCATTTTGCAACAGAAAATCTTACGGTTTACTCTGCTGGAAATGACACAATCAAGAGAAACAACATTGCATTCATCATCAAAAGGACATTTTAAGATCTATTTTAATGTACAATGCTATCTTTGATAGGATGCTATCTATGCCCCTTCAAGGAGAACCAATCAATACAACTATTGTTCAAATTTATGCACCAACCACCCAAAGCTGGTGATGCAGAAATTGAATAATTCTACCACCATATTCAGTCCCAAATTTGTCAGACTTGCTATCAAAATGCTATTGGAATGCAAAAGTTGAAAACAAAGAGGAAGGATCAGTAGTTGAAAAATATGGTCTTGGTGATAGAAACCAAGCTGGAGATCGCATGACAGAGTTTGCAAGACCAATAAATTGCTGATAGCATATACTATATTTTCCAACTTCTGTTCTTTCCTCTTTGGTTCCAACATTTGCACTCCAATCACCAATAATTACCAATTTATCTTGATTGTATGTTAGAATTTTGCATGATTAATGATTTCTTCAAACATTTGATCAACAACAAAAAAGGTGACCATAAATGTGGACTTCTCCAGATGGAATACACAGAAATCAAATTGACTACACCTGTGGGAAGAGACAATAAAAGAAGCTCAATATCAGCAACTGAAACCAGTCCAGGGACTGATTGTGGAACAGATCAGCAATTGTTCATACGAGAGCTCAAGTTGAAGTTCAAGAAAATGCAAACAAGTACACGAGAGTCAATATACAACCTTGATAATAACCAACCAAATTTTGAGAACATCTCTGAATAAAGCACAGTGTCATTATAAAAAAAAGGAAATAAAGAAAAGATACAAGTGCATGTCCAAAGAGACTCTGAAACTTACTCTTAATCAGAGAGTAGCTAAAGCAAAAGGAAGAAATGATGAAGTAAAGAGCTAAATAGAAAATTTCAAAAGACAACTCGAGAATACAAAGTAAAATATTATCACAAAATGTGCAAAAGCCTAGAGTTAGAAAACCAAAACAGAACATATTCAGCATATCTTAAACTGAAAGAACTGAAGAAAAATGTCAAGTCTTGAGGTGCAATATTAAAAAATTCTATGGGCAAAATATTGAATGATGAAGGAAACATCTGAGGAAGATGGAAACAATATGGAGTCACTGTATCAAAAAGAATAGACCAACATTCAACCATTTCAGGAGGTAACATATGAGCAAGAACCAATGGTCAGGAAAGAAGAAATTCAAGATGCATGGAAAGCACTAGCCCAAAACAAGATGCCAGGAATTGCTGGAATATCTATTGAAATGTTTCCACAAGCTGATAAAGCACTGGCAGCACTCACTCATCTATGTCAGGAAATTTGGAATACAGCTACTTGGCTAACGGACTGGAAGAGATCCATATGTGTATACATACCAAAGAAGGGAGACCAACAGAATGGTCAAATTATGTAACACTATCATTGGCATCACATGTGAGTCAAATTGTACTGAAGCTAATACAACAACAGTTGCATTGATTCATTGACAGAAAGTTACCATATTCAGCATTCAAGAGCCATCGTGGCACAGTGGTTACAGGTTGGATTGCAAACCCCAAGGTCAGCAGTTCAAAACCACCAGTCACTCCGTGGGAGAAAGGCAAGGTTCTCTACTCCCATAATGAGTTACAGTCTCAGAAACTCACAGGGGCAGTTAGTTCTACCCTATACTATAGGGTCAGGATGAGTTGTCATGAACTACAAGGCAGTGAGTTTGGTTTCCCAGAGATTTAAGCCAGATTCAGAAGAGGATGTGGAACAAAGGATATCAGATATCAGATGGATCTTGCCTGAAAGCAGTGAATACCCTAAAGATGGTTACTTATGTTTTATTAACACCCAAGCTATCTGACTGTGTGGATCATAAGAAAACATGGATAGTTTTGAGAAGAGAATTCCAGAACACTTATAGAACAAGGGTAGATTGCATGGTTTAAGAACCAAGAAAGGTGTGCATCCTGGTTGCACCCACTTATTATACTTTTTCAATTGTATGGTGAGCAAATAATCAGAGAAGCCAAATTATATGAAGAAGAACACAGAATCAGATTTGGAGGAAATATTATTAACAAACTGCTATATGCAGACGACACAGTTTGGCTTGCTGACAAGGATGGGGGACTTGAAGCACTTGCTGGTGAAGATCAAGGATTGCAGCCTTCAATGTGGGATACAACTCAACACAAAGAAAACCAAAATCCTCACAACTGAACCAATAGGTAACATGATGATAAATCGAGCAAAGCCTGAAGTTGTCAAGGATTTTGTCTTGTCTGGATCCACAAGCAATGCTCCTGGAAGCAGCAGTCAAGAGATGAAAAGATACATTGCACTGGGTAGATCTGCTGCATAAGAGCTCTTTAGAATGTTGAAAAGTTAGGATGTTACTTTAAGCAGGAAGTACACCTGATCCAAACCATAGTATTTTCATTTGCCTCATCTGCATGTGAAAAGCTTGCCATTGAGTGAAGAAGACCCAGGTAAACTGTATGAATTTGAACCATGGTACTGGCAAAGAATATTGACAGTACCATGGACTGCCAAAAGAACAAACAAAATCTGTCTTGGAAGTACGGCCAGAATTCCCATTAGAAGTAAGGATGGTGAGACTTTGGACATGTTGTCAGTGGAGACCAGTCCCTGGAGAGGCATCATGCTTAGAAAAATGGAAGGGCTTTGAAAAAAGGTTGAAGGCCCTTGAAGAGCTGGATAGACACAGTGACGACAACAAGAGGACTGAGCATAGGAACACTTGGGTGGATGGAGGAGGAGCTGTTATTGTTACATTCTGCTGTGAATAGGTTTGCCATGGACCAGAACCAACTGGATGGCAAACTAACAACAACAACAACAACAACAACAGGGAGAGACATTAAAAAGCCAAACTCACTGCCATTGAGTTGACCGTGATTCAGAGCAACCCTGGAGGACAGGGTAGGACTGGCACCCGTGAGTTTCCCGAGAGTGTAACTTTTCACAGGAGGGGAAAGCCCCTTTAACCTGCTACTTAGCAGCCCAGCCCATCACCAGGGCTCCACAAGGATAGAGAGAAACACTGTTAGGGCTGGATAGGGCAGAGGCTGTACACTGGTACAAATGAGGGATGGAGGTACAGGGAATCCTTGGTGGACGATACCTTCAGGACCAAGGGTGTGAGGGGCGATGCTGGGAGAGTGGAGGGTGAGTGGGTTGGAAAGGGGGAACTGATTACAGGATCCACATGTGACCTCTTCCCTGGGAGAGGGACAGCAGAGAACCGGGGAAGGGAGACTCCGGATAGGGCAAGATATGACAAAATAACGATGTATAAATTACCAAGGGCACATGAGGGAGGGGGGGAAGGGGAGGGAGGGGAAAAAAGAGGACCTGATGCAAAGGGCTTAAGTGGAGAGCAAATGCTTTGAGAATGATTGGGGTAGGGAATGTATGGATGTGCTTTATACAATTGATGTATGAATATGTATGGATTGTGATAAGAGTTGTATGAGTCCCTAATAAAATGTAAAAAAGGAAAAGAGGAGAAAAAAATGATTAGGGCAAAGACTGTACAGATGTGCTTTACACAATTGATGTATGTATATGTATGAACTGTGATAAGAGTTGTATGAGCCCCTAATAAATTGTTTAAAAAAATGATCCTCAATTCTATCTGAATCCTTGCCAGAGCTGCAAGTTGCCTTAATAAACACGTGCAAAAAAAGTACCTCTGGCAGCAGACCGCTCCGGTTCAAATCCAGGCTCTCTAACTTATTGACTATGTGACCTTGGGCAAACCTGGACCTCTCTGTGCTTCCAAAGACTCACTTTCCAAAAGGGAAGTCATAAGCCAACTTTTCTTATTCCTCACTGGGTTGCTTTGAAGATGAAATGAGACATCTGTCTAAAAATGCTTCTGACCATCCCTTGGTTCTCAGAGCTCCACAAATGCTATGGATTATTGTTATAAGATTATGAATGATTTTTTCCAAGGGTAGTGCAAAGATTAACATCAGTGCTACTTCTCTCTGACAAAATATAAATCCAGATTTCTAAATAGCAGGGTTTGAACGGATGCGCTGTTAACAGCATCTTGCTTTTCTCCCATCACTTGTCACAGTAAATCTGATAAGAAATGCTGGGCTAGGGCCTGCAGCCAAGCCCCTCACTGGCAGCGTGCAGGACCTCAGGTTGTTGCCAGGCCAAGGGACATCACAATGGCAAGAGGAGACTCCACAAAGGGCCCCTGCTTCCTCCCCCACGCCACCCTTCCCCACATTCAGGGTGAAACGTCAAAATACAATTTTTTTTTGTCACCTGGTGAAATAATGAGCCCCCATTCCCGTTGCCTTGGTATCATCAGAGCGCAACAGCCACGTGGGGTAATCGCTATCTCCGTGTTAATGCTGCTCAGTTCAAACATTTTCACAGGCCCTGGCGAAATGAAACCCGTGCTTTCTACCTAGGTAGAGTTTGAGGCAATTCAGCCCATTTGCTTCTGCTGAAGAGGCTACCTCAGAAAAACAGGAAATAAAAACATAGAGGGCGCCATTGACATTAGGTTTCTCGTTTTCTTCCTTTCTTCCCTACCTTCCTTTCTTCTTGCCCTTCTCTTTCTCTTTTCTTCCTTCCCTCCCTTTGCTCACGTCTTCCTGCCTGCCTTCACTTTCCATCTTCCCTCCCAAACTCCTCCATTTCTTCTTCGCTCCTCTCTCCCCACCGCCACCTTTCTCCTTTCCTTCCCTGCCTTTTCCCTTCAGCCTCCCAGTTTCCCTCCTTCACTCTCTCCTTTGCTCCTTCCTTTCCCCACCTTGTTTTGATCCAGTGATTTGTACTCCTTTCTTCCTCTCATCCCACCCCTCCCCATTGCCGGAGAAACATCAGTTCCTTGTGGTGCTGGTTTCTTGGCGCCAGACCCTGTTCTTTGGGTGTTCACAAGTCTGTGTCCTGTGTGCAAACATAAGACAGACATATGATCAGGATTGGACAGAAGATGGGATTTGACAGGTGTTCTGCATCCCAAATCTCCAGGAGGCAAAGGTAAAGTCAGGCTCCTGCCTTTAAGGTTATGTCTCCCATTGTAACTGCATCCCACAAAGGCTCCTGCCTCCTGGCCACCTGAGGCCTGCTGCCTGCCTTCCTCTAGCTCCTGGGGAATTGGGGCAGCAGTGGCAAGAACAACAAAAATCCCCAGGAGTTGACAAGAAGGGAAGCTGCCTTGCTCGAGAGACGGCCCCCTCACCCACCTGCATGATGTTGAGATACAGGTTCTCATCCCTGTGGCTGGGCAAGAAACACCCCCTCCCCAAACGCAGTGGCTTCAAACAAGGACCATCATCGTGCGGTTGCTGGGAGGCCACTGGGTCGTGCTTGGAGTCTCCCATGAGTTGGCAGTCTCATGGGAGCTGGGGCACTCAGAGGGCTGGCAGCTGAAGCTGGCCGTTAGCTGGGTGCTTAGCTGGGTTGTTGGTTGGAGTGTCTCCACGTGGCCTTTCCAGGCAGCTCAGGCTTCTTTCAGCATAGTGTCCGGGTTCTGAGAAGTGTCCTGAGAGGTAGCACGTGGAGGCTGGACATTCTAAGGGTGAGCACTCAAGAAGAAGTCTTTGAAGGGATTTTTCAGAAGCTGTGAAGCACTTTGTGGGAGGGAAGGGGGTTGCCCAAACTAGATGTCACAATGTCATCTTCTCCATAATCTATTGGTCACAGAGGTCATGAAACATCCCAATTTAAGGGGAAAGGGCATAGACTCTACCTTCCTATAGGTAGCCTGTCAAGGAATTTGGGGGTCACATACGAAGACTGGGAGACCCTGGGTGGCACAAATGGTTAAGGACTCAACGTATCAAGAGGTGGGCAGCTGCACCCCTCAGAAGAAATAACTAATGGCCTGCTTCTAGAAGCCCACAGGCTTGAGAATCCTGTGATGTGTAGTTTCTCCCTGGCACCCAGGGGGTCCTCGGGAACCAGAACCAACATAACAGCAATGGGTTGGGTTTTTGTTGGTTTTGTTTGGGCTAATATTAAAACGACTAGTATGAAATTATATATGTATTGTGTTTAACTCTCAGGACTCTGATTATGCTGAAGTTGAACAAAACTGTCTGCCTCTTCTATGAACGCCAGCCGATGGAGGCAAAGGGTGAGGGTCTAGAGGAAGAATGAATGTCCCATTCCCGTCCTTATGTTTCAGTTGTCCTTAAAGGGCACAGGGGACAAACCAGACGTCTTTGATATGATTTTAGCCTAATGATGTGCTAGTATGATGATGAGCAGCCTGAAAAGTGGTTTTAACTAATGTGATCCAATATTTGAAAAGTTGACGATTTCACATCGAATTTTATATTCTCAGCATCTCAGTTACAAACAGAAAATCAGGCCTTAAAATGCTTGCATTTCCCCAAGGCAACAACAGTTTGGAGCTAGAATTTGAATGTCCCCTGTGGATGAGCTGACACGTGCCTGTTAACCACAGTCCCCATCCATCCCTATTGCCCCAACACAGAGGTTGGCTACAAGTATCCTTTATCTATATGGCTAAATAGGTTAGTTGGTTTGGATTGGGTTGCTAGTTTTTCCTGTTTTGTTTTGCTTACTTTTGATTTTTGGGGGGGCTAGGAAATGGTGTGTATTTTGGTACCATGTCTTCCAAAGCGAGAAAACCAAACCCAGTAAGCCAAGAAGGTCAAACAGTCTAGATTAATGATGAAAGGAGGAGCCCTGTTGGTGAGGTAGATTATGAGTTGGACTTCTAACTGCAACATCAGAAGTTTGAAACTCCCCCCACCCCCACTCCATAAGAGAAAGATGAGATTTTCTACTCCTGTAAAGATTTACAGCCTTGGAAACCCACAGGAGCAGTTCTATACTCTGTCCAAAGGGTTGCTATATGTCAGAATTGATTCCAGGGTAGTGAGGTTTTCTTGATTGATATAAATAATTTTTGGTGAGTATTGAAAAAACCAGTCAATATTATTTTTAATACACATCAAAGATGGTCCACATTAATTGTTCACACAACCCTGCCACCTTCTTTCTTTATTCCCTTGCCTCCCACTCTCCTTTCTTCCTCCCTATGGTCTTTTATCTCATTCATTTTCTTTCAAGGGTTAGCCTAGGAGTGGGAAAGTCTGACTAATTCTTAACCAAAAGACTAAATTGGTTTTATTGTTGGTGTTATTACTTGGGTTAAATTTTTTTCTTTTCTCTTCTTCTATTGGTTTGTGTCATGTAACCCAGAAAATGGGGAAACATTTGGAACATCAAAACACTATCCTTTCTCAGTAGACTACAAGCATTAAAGGCAACAGAGATAAATACTCCAATAATAACAATAACATACAAGGATAGCTAGAGAGATAAATAGACAGATAGAAAAACCACAAAATCTGAGCAGTTGTGGGAAAGAGAATGGGAATAGCCCCATGAATAAATATACGTTTGCCAGAGAATAGTTCTATATACATAGTAGCATATACTACAAATATGACCATGAATATAATAGTGCATCCAGGAGGCATAGTTAGGAAATGTCTTAGCTAGAACAAAACCCCTTGAGGGAGCGTGTCCTAAATATCAGGGATCAGGAACATAGCTCTGAGAGACCTCAAGATCAATTGGTACAAACTAGCTCACAAAGACAATGTTCTGTATCCATCAGGGAAGTGACTGGGGTCTTCAAAAGCTAGTGAGTAACAAACTAAAAGTCGGTTCTTGGTCTCACCCTATGTGTTGGACAGGGTTCTCTAGAGAGACAAAACCATATTGCTAGTAATTATATATAAATATATTTATAAAGCTAGATATGCAATCCAAGAAATGAACCACTAAATTATATACAGATAGATAACACAAGAAACTAACAGTTAAATTATAAAACAGTGAGACACTAGCAGTCCTTTAAGGCTTGAGAGCCGCCAGTTGCCAGTCCCTTTCTGTAGAGAGAGCTGGGCTATATATACCCAGGCAGCAAACAGCAAGGCAAGTCACCAACTGTCACCAACTGTCGGTCCCCAGCTCCAGAGACGAACATTCCAATCCTGTGGTATTAAATGGACCTCAACTTACAGCGACAGAGTCCACAAGCTAGGCATCCCACATGTAGTCTACCCCTTTAAATTGAGGCACAGAACAAGCAAGGCGAGGCTCACGAAGCCATTTATCCCTCTGTCCTTTGATTAATCCTACTTGTGTTTATCGGCCAGGCTGGCACAATAAACTATTGCACCCTGTCTGGAGCAAATACCATTGAAGAAGCTCAAGATGCCTGGCAACAATTAGTCCAAATCAGTAATGGACTATGCGTACCTCAGCCTCTATGATGCCAAGGTCAGAAGAACTAAATGGTGCCTGCCTATGACAAACAGCTGCTCTGAAAGGGATCATGGTACATGATCCTAGATAGAGTGGGGAGTAATGTGTAAGAAAACTGAAAGTCATACTACTACTACCAATAGTAATAATAATAATGATAAAAGATGAGGTTTATTGGTTAGATAGACTAGTGAGATCCCTACTACTATGGTCCTTCATCACCCTTCAGGTCTGGAACTAAATTCAACCCCCTGAAAAATAGACAGGTTTATAAAGTGAACCTTATGAGAAAAGATTGCAGCCCTCAGTATGGATTACAACTCAATGTCAAGAAGACACACATCCTCACAACTTGATCAATAGGTACCATGATAAATGGAGTAGTTTGTTGTTTTTTTTACTTGGTGTTATTTGTTGAAGTTGGCACGGATTTTTGTCTTGATGAGGTCTATAATCAATGCTCTTGGAAGCTGCAATCATGAGATCAAATGACGCATTCCATATGGATACATTTGGTGCACAATACGTCTGTAGAGTGCTAAAAAGCAAGGATGTTACTTTGAGGACTAAGGTGCACCTTACCCAAGCCATAGTAATTTAAATTGCCTCATAAGTATGTGAAAGTCAGACATTGAATAAGGAAGGCTGAAGAAGAATTGATATGTCTGAATTGTGGTGCTGGTGAAGAATATTGAAAGTAACATGGACTGCCAAGGGAACAAACAGATCTGTCTTAGAAGAAGTATGGTCAGAGGGCTCCTTAAAGGCAAGGATGGTGAGACTTCCTCTCACATACTTTGGTCATGTTATTAAGAGAGACTAGTCCCTGGAGAAGGACATCATGCCAGGTGAAGTAGAGGGACAGTGAAAGAGGAAGCCCCTTAAGGAGATGGATTGACAGTGACTGAAACAAGGGGCTCAAGCTTGGGAACAATTAGGAGAATTATTCAGGGCTAGGTAGTGTTTCTGTCTGTTTGGCATAGGGTCAATGTGGGTTGCAACTGGCTCAATGGCACCTGATAAGAACAACTACACCAAAATGAATCATAGCACTGAGGAGCACACATTCCTCAGAACCATCAACCATTCAAAAGCAAATAGGCAGTATTTGCCCAAGGCCAAATTCAAAAGGCAGGCAAGGTTAGGGGAGAAGGGTGAATGAAAACAGGAAGCAGAGTTTCAATGGCATGAGTGATATTACATTGCAGGAGATTGTCATCAATGTCACATAACAAAACGTGTATAAATTGTTACGTGCAAAGCTGATTTTCTCTGTAAACCTTAACCCACCTTACAATAAAAAGTTTCTTTTTTTAAAACAAAGACACCATCGTTCATATTATAGACACAGCCAAAGAAAGATCTCCTGGACAATCCTAAAAGGATCTCCCAAATGATTTGGGTAGTTAGCCCTCCCCAGGGAGTTCTACCCATTGAAACGCTGGGCGGTTATGGCTGCAATTATATTTCAGGCCAGAAGAGGCAGCAGAGGCCTGGTTGTTCTAATGCTACAAAACTACCAGACAATGGGCAAACAGTTTCTTTCCACGGACGACTAGCGGCTCTGTCATATCCATGTCTGGTGTTCAACACTTGGCGACAGAATCCAGCCCGCTGGGTTTGGGTGGGGTCTGTTTCTCACCCATGCTTGGCTTGGGATTGTTCTATGGCATCCACAAAGTGGAGTCCTTTCCTTTCTGATGTCCCGAGAAAGCTGTTTTCTCCTTTTTCTCTCTCTGGCCCTCTTCCCAAGAACCCTGGGGTTCACTCTGCTTTCCTCTGGTTGATGTTTCTCAGGCAGTTACTTGACCTCGGTTCATCTACTGCAGGTGACCATTAGCAAGTAACTGTACCGTCCTTGGATGGTATTGTTCATGAGCTAGGCTGCGAACTACGGGTTAAAGGTTTGAGTTCACCCAGAGGTGCCTTCCAAGAAGGGCCTGGTGATATGCCTCTGGAAAAAAACCCACCCCAGCCATGGAAAATTCTAGGGACCGGACTTCTCTAACACACTTGGGCTCTCCATGAGTCCGAGTTGACTCAATGGCAATTGGTTGCTGGTATTCCTGTAAGTAGAAGACAACAATCTTTAAGCAGTCCCTCTTGGATTCATGGGAGGAGGATGGCTTCCTCTGAGAGAACTTCTCAGGGCTCCAAGGGCTCAATGATCTTACAAAAAATGAGAGAAATGATGAGCCTGATGACAGATGATATTGCTATGCAGGCCTCGTTTCAGGATGCTCAAGTTTCCAGGTCTTTCCCTGACTCACAGTGTAGCCCTGTGAGGTTCCAAATAGAAGGGCACCCTTGCTCCCAGGACCTGGAGCCTTGTAGCTGAGCAGAGCAGTCATGATGAGAAAGAGGACCCAAGGGGGAAGTCAGGGGGCTGCTTCACTTGTCTCAGTGTCAAGCAAACAAATGTTTTGGCAGGAAATTTCTCTTCAAGAGTGTTCTGATTTCTTGAAGGAAATCTTTTTCTGAACCATTTCCTCAGGGGAAAACCACTCAACTACCTCGGGAAGGAAGATTTTTCTCCTTCCAAGCTTACCAGGCTGTGCTAACTCACAGAGGAGGTGTGACTAGCAGGCAATGAAACTGATTTCCAGACTCCTATGAAAATCAGCAAGTGCTCGGCTGCTAAGTGAAAGGTCGGCAGTTGGAAAACCCCAGCTGCTCTGCAGGAGAAAGTGGTGGCTGACTGTGTCTGACAAGATGACAGCTTTGGAAACCCAATGGGGCAGTTCTCCTCTGTGTTTTACAGTTGCTTTGAGTTGGAGTGGACTTGACAGTGATAGATCTGATCTTTTTCCCCATGAAAATCAACTTTCACGAATACATGTGCATTCATGGATGTCTGTGTCTGCTTTGGCATGCATGTGCACATATGTGCCTATTTGCACGTGGATGAATACGTCTGTGAATGTGGGCGTCTCTATTTACTTTGCCATGTGTGTGCACATGTCTGCCTTTGTCAGTATGCATGCGGGCTCAGGCAGCATAAAGAGATCACAGAGAAACTTGGAGAGAAAGAGAAAAGTAACCTATTTTCTCATGGGTCTCCCATACCTGACGGTCTACTGGCATCCACCGCCACGAAGACCAGAGGTCACTTCATGCCATGTGTCCAGCTGCACATTGCTGGTTGAGGTCAGTCACCAGGGAGGCAAGTGAGACTGGCCTCGCCAACCTACCACCCACCTGCAGGAGTGATTCCCACCATCTGTCCTGGAGCCCCTCCCACCTTACTCAGCCTCCCTAGACCTTGAGTGAAAGGCGTTTCCAACGTTTTTACATAAAGATTTCTGAGATTGACTGAAGAAATGATTTCATTTGACAAAACAAGAAGTTTTGAATTTAAAAATTTGAGGCAAGTGCCCTTCAGAGAGGGGCCACAGGACGGGGCCATGCTCCCTTCCGGTATGCACAGGGGTTGCTATGAGTTGGAACCAACTTGATGAGCACCTGCCAGCAACAACAACAACCAGAAGTTGTCCAAACTTCTGTGGCCTCAACTCAGAAATGAGAATATTATTATTGCCTCCTAGAAAGAACTCAAGGTATTTACAATTGGTTAATAGGCGTTTGGAAAGTGAGTACATTAAGTGGACTGATGACATTGATAAGGCAATAAGAAACTGAGAAGGCTTCACTAACAGGTGCTTTCACATCTGTAACCAGTAGATTCCTTCCTTCTTCATCTCTTGCCATCTTAATCAGCTCCCACACTTTCCAGGCAGCTTGAGGGATTAAATGTTCAGTCTGATCCTATTATAAGCCTCAGCCTCAGAATCAGAGGCTTTACCTGAGGTTTGAGGAGCTATACTGGGAATGAGGGAGAGTAACCTGTCTTTTCTATTGCTCTCCTATCGCTCCCTCTTCCCTAGCCCTTCCCTGTCTCTGGGCCTGCCTTTCCTCCCTAGAGCATTGGCTTCCGGGAGAAGGGGATGGAAACAATGAGCACATTCCTGACCAGGCCTCTTACCATGCTATGTTCCAACCCTCTCTTGGAAGGGCCTCCACGAAGTCCTCTTATGTCATCTCACAATAACTTGTTAGATACCATTGAGTGAGCTCCTGACTCATAGCAAAAGTACACACAAGAGATTGAAGCACCACCTGGTCCTGCACCGTCCTCACAATGGTCCTTGTGTGTGAGCCCATGGTTGCAGCAGTGTGGAGGAGATCCTGTCCAAGAAGGCTGCCAGTGGGTGGGAGGGGCTGCAGCTTTCAGAGACTTTGGAGGATGCCAAGGTGGATAGTTCACGGCGTATCATATGAGGTCAGCCAGCGGGCCTTGGGGGCCCTTCCCATTATCCATAGATATATGAAATAAATGGAGGCCCTCAGCAAGATGGGCTGCAGACACCTCCAGGACTCACTTGATCCTTAGCAAGCTCCCTTAGCCTTAGGACACCACCTGCTGGAACTGTAGCTTTGCTGCCTCTCCTGGCTCTCAACTTCCCTCCTAGAGGACTCCAGCCACCCTTCTCCTTCCAGATCCTTCCAGCAGGAGGCAGATATTGGTCTCTATGCTTTTGCATGTGGCCAGTTTTCTAGGGACAGATCAGCCTCTCCCAAGAATTTGGGTTCACCAGAGTGAGCGTGCCCACAATTCTGCAGAGCGTACGGCCAGGCCTCTGAAGAGAGAACTGCTGGAAGATTTGCCCCTTTTCAAAAGCGCTAATTCCACAGTTGAGAGCTCGTCTCCTGGGGACTCAGCTTGAGTCTCAAGGAGCACATCCCCTTTGACACTGCTGGCAACTCGAGGTGCTGTGGGTCATTTTCTTGCCTTTGAGGAGTGCAAGGGAAATGCTATAATATGTCCCTTCACATGAACCACCAATCCTTATCTGGAGAACTCTCTGAGATGACAGGGATGAGAGGGAGATGTTCCTGGGGCACGCTTTCACCTGCACATCTCTCAGGTGAGTCAAACATTTGACCCCCAAAAGTTGAGTATGATGGTGAGAGTTCAGGCTGGGAGATAGAGTGTCTGGGTTCAAATCAAGAGACTGCACATCTCAACTCCCATGGTTCTCCTGCATAAAACCCAAGCCAAGCAGTTTATCACTTCCCGGCTGAGTATCCTACTGAGGCCAGCTAAACTCATTCTTTGCTGATGACAACGTTGCTTGTACCAAATGGCTTTGCCATGTAGCCCTTAGCAATGGCCAGAAGGGCTGCTCATCAAACCGCAGAGCAGGGCTTCTGGTGCACACGTTAAGAAGGGGGCTATTCACAACAAGGTCAGTAGTTCAGAACCCACTAGCTGTTTCTCTGGAGAAAAACTGTGGCTGTGTGCTTCCATAAAGAGGCCCAGCCATGGAACCCCCCTGGAGAGGGCCATGATGAGCTGGAGTGAGCTCTACAGGAGTGGGATTTTTTACTGTGGATGTAATCCCACCTGGGCAGAGATTTTCTTTGTGACTTAAAGAGGCTGTACCTTACACCAATGACTTGGCTGATACAAAAGGATTCAATTCAACACTGAAGCAAACCAACTCCAAAGGAAGAAGGCAGCTGCCATGCAGAGAGCTCCAAGGACCACCAACCATGGAGGTTATTGAAGCCAAAACAAGAATACCGCCCACCAGCCCTCAGCCCCCAGGGATGGACAAAGAGAGCGTGCCCATCAAGCTGGTGCACTGGCATGATGCTGTCAGCCTCCGGTGCTGTGAGAACATTGACTTTGGTGTGTTAAAGGCACCCACTTGCGGTATGTTTGTGATGTCAACGTGTGGAAACTATGGCAAGCCCCCCTCCCTGCCTCACAGCAGCAAAGCCTCGGCATTAAAACCCCGTGCCTTCTGTGGCGCTTACCAGCTGTGAGAGGGCAGGAAATGCCCTTGGCTTTTCTGCTCCTTGTTGCGACCTCCCTCTGAGGCAGGGAGCAGAGGATGTGAGGTTGGAATCTGTTTTGTTTCATCACTACCCTTTGTCATCTCTCTGAACACTGTCATGTGCTCCTCACCAGTGCTTCGCCCTCTCTATCACCAAGCCATGTGCTCTTTAAAACATGCACACACACAAACACACACACACACACACACCTAATGTTCACATTTTGAGGCACATTTGTCTTTAATTCACTAATAATAACAATAATTATTCAAAGCCACTTTACCATCTGAAAAGAAATCTCTATGCATACACTTAGATCATGGATGCCAACTGCCTTCTTAACAACATTTCCCAATGAAATATTCAGCAGCAATTATATTAAGCCTGAAGCTGTTCATCCAGTTTGTGTTAATCAAAACAAAAACAAGAGACGAAGGGATCCAAAAGGACATGTAAGATCATAGACTGAAAGTAGCCCCATCGAGCACCAAAGGCTTGTCCAGAAGGGCAGAGCCACAGGTAAAAGCTATGTCTCTCTGGAGTTGCTGGCATTTAACTAGATGCAAAATGTCAGCGCAGGAAATGGCTTGCCCAATGCAAATACTAACAAGGGAGGCATGTGTTCCTTTGTAAATGGAGCTTTAGCCAATCCGGGCCTTCAGGATCCAGCTCCCATCGCAGCATCCACGGGAAGCACCAGGGGAATGTTCCGTTTGCTTATTTTCCCTCTCTTTGCTAAGAAGAAAAAGAGCCTTTGTGGCCTAGTGGCTACAAGTTGGGCTGCTAATTGCTATATCAGCAGTTTGAAACTACCAGCTGCTTTGTGGGAGAAAGATAAGGCATTCTGCTCCCATAAAGAGTTCGAGTCTCAGACACTCACAGGGGCAGTTCTACGCTGCCCTATAAGTTGGCTGTGAGTCAGCATGGATTCGATGGCAGTGAGTTTTCTAAGAGTAAGAAGTATCTAGGGGTGTAAACAGTTAATGAGCTCTGCTATTAAGGGAAAAGTTGTCATGCCCAACCCACTTAGAGGAGCTGTGAAAGAGAAGCCTGGCAATCTTCTTCAGAATCCTCCGCCATTGAAAAGTTTATAGAATGTATTGACCTTGGTTGTTAAATAGATCCAGGTAAATGGTGTAGCATACAGGGACCAATGTCATAAAACGGGGTGGGGGTGGAAAAAATCTCTGAGACAGATGCAAAAACTGTGAGGGAATGAGTTGTTGAGGCTGGGGGATCAGGACCATCGTCTCTGGGATTTTCAAAGTTCCTGAGCAATCAGGAAAGGGGCAACAGTTGGTCTCTCCCCATCCAGAGGACAGCAGAAGAGGAGAACTGATTGGGCGCAATGAATCAATGACTAGTGACTCAAGCAACGATCACCCTCCACCACTGGAGACCAGAAGAACTAGATGGTGCCTAGCTCTCACTATCGACTGCTATGAAAGAGATCACATTAGAAGGGCTTGATTAGAGTAGAAGGGAAATGTGGGGCAAAACTCAAAATCATGATTGTCGCGCGCCAGGTCTCGCCAGCAAGAAAAGACGCACCACAACAGGATTCTTCCACAAGCATTTAATTTTTCATAATGCGGTAAAAGACCCTGAAACCCCAAACTACTGCTGCTTATATATGCTCTATTGGGACGTGCTGTGCCCTGATTGGTGCATTTGCCAAAACCTCATGCATTGATTGGTGAGTTCGCCAGAACCTTCGTTTGCATACTCCAGGGTGGAGTTATGACTACGTCATCTCAGCATTGCGCATGCGCTAAGTGGTTGTTTATCACTTAGTTGGACCACCGCCCTGACTGCCCGGCGCCATCTAGTAATGGCGGCGAGAGCTGCGGCTACCCACATCACGAGAGCTGTGGCTTCCCACATCTCGCGAGAGCTACGGCTTCCCACACATGATAAAACACCAAGCTTACTGTTTGGATAAAGGCTGGTGAAATTGCAAGACTATGGTGCTTAGTTACCCTGCAGGTCTAGAACTGAACTCATCATGGCTCGATGTTCAACCAAACAATATACAGGTCTATAATGGGAACAATGACATTAGAGACATACAAATACCGTAGAATAATAGATCCCATGAGATCAAAAGACAGCATTCCCCCAAGAACGAAGTTCAAAAAAGTTGAGAATGAAGGAAGCTTGGAGACAAGAAACAAGAAGATGTGGGGGAAGTGATGGTACATTGTGGGAATTGCTATCAATGACATGAAACAAAATGTGTATGCGTTGCTCAATGGACAGCTGAGCTGCTCTTAAACCTTCACCCAAATCACAATAAAAATGTTTTTAATCAAAGAAAACTTCATGGTTCACTTCGACTGTGACACACACGGGGTGATGAGGAAATAGTGTCAACCGGGTTTGCTGTGGTCCAACCACCAGACATGTGCTTATGGGAGAAAGAGCATGCTGACGCTGGCAATACCGAGCAGGACCAAGATGGTTTTATTTGCCTGCATCATGAAGATGGTAGTCCTGGTGGTGAGATGATTCAGAGCTCAAGTGCTAACCAAGAAGCCACCCAGTTTAAACTCACCCAGCCCTACTGAAGGAGATTTCCCTCCTCAAAGGTGTTGTTGGTTGTTATTTGCCATTGAGGCGATTCTGACTCCCTGTGACGGGAAGGAAAGGCACACTGTGTAAGGGTTTTCAGCGGCTACTTCCTCTGAAGTGGGCAGTGGAAACCTTCTTTGTATTCTGTTCATAGCCTGGAAGTTTCCCTGACACCTCTTCACTTGAGGTAACCCTGCTGGCATTTGAAATACCAGTCACGTGGCTTCCAGCATCACAGTAACACACAACTCACCACAGCACCACAAATGGACAGACAACAACAGGATAGGAGTCTTCATGGGAGCAGGCAGTCACGTCTTCACTTTCTCGATGGGGATCAGTGAGTTCAAACTGCCAGTCTCTCTGTTACAGCCGCACATGCAACCACTGTGCTGCTAGGTACATTTCCTTAAAATTCTGCCTAGAAAAATCTGTGGAACAGTTCTTCTCTGTCACAGAGGGTCAATGTGAGCCAGGATGGGCTCTGAGACACACAAATGCAACACCATGAAGCCACCTTACTCTGTCCTGCTCTTATTTAACTCTATTCTTTTCTGAGCTATCTTTTCCATATATTCACAAGAGACTAGCACTGAGCAGTGTTAATTCCACCAAGGCCAGGAAGGAGGTCAAAGAGTCACAAAGGACTATCTCTTTGCTCTCATGCCACTGCACTAAGGAGGCTTGGGTGGCAGCTGGAAGCTGCACATTTCACTCCCTGTCCCTACACTCCTGGCTGAGTCTCCTCAGAGTGAGACTGCCCCTTTACCCAGCTCACTGCATTGGCTGTCTTGCTCTGAAAAGAGAATTCGCACATGTGAGTCTGACGGGGTGACAGATGGGAATCTTAATGCTGCTCTTTGGAATATGAAAGGCCTCGGATCAGAGTGCTGCAGGGGAGTGATGTCTGCAGAAGACCTGCTGGTCTCCCAGTTAGAAAGAAGCCTTCCCCTTTGCCTCAGAGGTGCGTTCACTGTGGGTGGCAAGTCAGATCCTTGGGCTGGCACTCTCAGTAAACAGATCATATGGGCACCTTGAGAAGCGCTTGCTCACTGACCCAGCTCCCCAAGGATGTAAATATACCAACCAGGATGACTAAGGATACCAGTGCCAGGAATGATCACATTCTTTGCATGTGTACAAATGAGGTGGGCAGCCACCTTCGCTGATGGTGGCTGCACAGTGAGTGTCTGGAATCACACCTGGCTAGGTGGACCATTGAAAGAGTTGGTGACATGATAATAGGGAGTACACCCCCTTGCCAGTAAAGCTGAGGAAATGGCATTTGAGGAAGCAGGGGCAGCCGGGTCGCCAGCATGAAGTCAGCGAGAACTTTGCTTGTGCCTCCTTTGTTCACTGGTGGCTGCTGGCATCTGGGTAGTGAGGACACCATGGCTACTGCCAGAATTCTCCACGGTCCCTGGTTCCACTCTCAAGTCGCTGGCTTCATCACTACCACTGCCATCGAGTCGATTCTGACTCACAGCAACCCGAAAGGACAGAGTAGAACTGCGGCTAGTGGGTCTGGTGGGCTGTGGATCATTATGAGAGCATTTCTATCTCGCAGTAGCTAAAGGGTCCAAAATGCTGGCCTTACGGTTAGCAGCCCAACATAACCCACTTGGTCATGAACCCTTGCCAGCTGATCCAGGGAGTCCATTCCCAAGTGCATATCTAAAAGAATGAAAGACGAGTACCCAGATGGATGCTGCACTAATCACTATGGGCAAAAGGTAAACAATAAGCCAACAATACCCATCAGTAGAAGAATAGAGAAAATATGATCTACACAGAGTGGGATATACATATAGTCTGCCACAAGAAAACTAAGGCCTTTGATTCGGACAGACTCTGTAACACAGGTGAACGCAAGACATGAAGTGAAAGATGCCAAACACCAAATGCCATGTATTGTGAGTCCATTTAGAGCAAAAATGGTGGACAGGTAAATCCCGTAGAGCCATAGAGTAGATTGGTGGTTTCCCAGGGTGGGGCGGGAGGGGCAATGGGGAATGACTGCTTAATGGCTGCAGGGTCGATGAAAATGTTCTGGAACTGGATGGTGGGAAGCTTTCACAGTGTCCTTAAAACTACTCTTAAAAAGGGGAGAGAAAGAATCTGCAGAAAGCACAGTTCTGATTGACTCACATGAATGCGGTCACCAAGAATTGGAATCCACTAGAATTGGAATGGCAGCTAGACTATTGTTTCCTTGGGAGGTGCCTCCAGGAAGGGCCAGTAGAGAAGGGTAATACTGATAGAGCAAAGGGAAGGGGCCGATAAAGAAATGTCATTGAGTAGGTTCCCAGAGACAGTATAAATCCTCTTGTAGTTGTCCCACCCAAAGGCTGAGGGAACTGGAGTGTGGCTCCGCCTATCCCCATGTGTCATTGGTTAAAGTGGCATTGAGTTCTGGAGGATGTCAACTCCCCTGTCTGCTCAATGACTGTTCCCTGTGTGGGGAGTTACATGTGCTTCCTGTGAGACCATTGGCATTTATGGGAGTGGTGGGTGCCAAGTGCTAATACATGGGCACATTAGCAGCTGCTACAGCAAGTCCTGTACATTTTTAGCTGCTTAAGTGACAGGTGGGCCCTACCTCCTGCCCATATTCAGTGGTAGGGTGTTCAGATGGGGGCATCCAAAAAATAATAAGGCCCTATTCTTTGCAAATAGACATTATTATTATTTTAATCTGTCCCAACCCCCTTTCTTATCTGTCCCTGTGAACTACCTCACTGGCTGAAACATCAGTTCCCTGGGGAAGACACCACATTTCAATATGGTCACAAGGCTGTTTTCATTGGCCCAGTGGAGACACTTACATAAGATGGGTCAACTAGACGCTTTTTCTGGAGCATTTCCAACCAAAAAACAAAAAAGATAGTCCCGCTTTTGCAAGTGGCCTGGCATCTAAGAAGCATAATTCAGAAGCACATGTCCCGCCATGTGGAGGAGGCAGTCTATGTTGCGAGATTACAGCATGTGCCCTGAGAGACAGACACAAAGAACACAGGAACATGCCAGTGGTGGTCAGGAACCGTCGACAGAGCCAGCTGTCCTCTTGTTCTCCCCACCTTTCCATTTTCCTAGGATTCTCTCTTCCAAGTATTGGTCTCTTTGCCTGTTTACAACCAAATGAGCCCCAAATAAGATCCAGATCATAGAAATAGAAGGAGGAAGTTGGATGGAGACTGCAGTTCATACTCCCCGGAAGCCATTCAGACTCGCTGGAAGAAGGAGACACTGTGATGGAATTAGCTCTGGATTCCTGACATTTATTGAGGAATGCTCAGGGAATAAGCACCTGTGGGGGGAATCAAGGAAGGGCACAAGAGGGGAATCTCAACAGAGGTCTCAGCCCTGCCTATGGAGAGTGTCATAGTCAGTGTTCCCTAGAGAAACCAAACCAGTTATATAGCTGTAACTGGAGATATCGATATATCCACCAGGGCTCCTATGGTTAACCACTGCACCGGCCACTCATTGCCATCAAGGTGGACTCAAAGTGACTGTGTAAAACAGTATAGAACTGACCTTTTGGGCGTTGGAGACTGTAACTCTTCAGGAGATTACGAAGCTTCATCTTTCCCTCAAGGAGCCCTTGGTGTTTTCAAACTGATGTCCTTGCTGTTGGATGCCCAAAGGGCCACCCACTACGACACCAGAGCCCCAGAGAGTGAGGCTTATTTCTAGCAATTGGCTCACATAGGGGAATGGCAAGTTCCAAATTCATAGGTCAGGCAACAGCCTAAAGAGCTCTGTAGATGTTCATCCTAAAATCCATAGGTTAGGTGATGGGAAAAGACAAGAATAAGAATGGTCAGAACACACCCTAGGGTGTGCTGAAGGCCTTTGGCTGATAGGTTTACCCCTTCCCACATTATGGAAGGTATTCTATTTTGCTTGAGACCCACTCCTTCATAAGAGCAAATAGATGAGGTGAACAAGCGGCCATCTAGCTCAGAAGCAATAAAGCCCACCTGGAAGAAGCACACCAGCCGGTGCGATCATGAGGTGCCAAAGGGACCAGGTATAAGGCATCATGCAAAAAAATAGAATATATATATATATATATCTGTGTGTATATGGATATATATACCATAGAGAATGAAGGGGGAAGTGCAGAGTGGAGACCAGAGGCCTAAATGTCGACCACTGGAGATCCCCTCATAGAGGGCTTTAGGAGAGGAGATGGGTCAGTCAGGGTGCGATGTAGTACCAATGAAGAACACAGCTTTCCCCTAGATCCTGGATGCGTCCTCTCCGCAACTACCAGGATCCAAATTCTACCTTGCAGGACTGGATAGGGCAGAGGCTGTACACTGGTGAATATGGGAGCTGGAGGCACAGGGAATCCAGGGTGGATGATACCTTCAGGACCAGGGGTGTGAGGGGTGATACTGGGAGAGTGGAGGGTGAGTGGGTTGGAAAGGGGTAACTGATTACAAGGATCCACATGTGACCTCCTCCCTGGGAGATGGACGGCAGAGAAAGGGGGAAGGGAGACTCCGGAAAGGGCAAGAGATGACAAAATAACAATCTGTGGATTATCAAGAGCTCATGAGGGAGGGGGAGCGGGGAGGGAGGGGACAAAAAAAGAGGACCTGATGCGGAGGGCTTAAGTGGAGAGCAAATGCTTTGAGAGTGATTAGGGCAAAGAATGTACAGATGTGCTTTATAAAATTGATGTATGTATATGTATGGATTGTGATAAGAGTTGTATGAGCCCCTAATAAAATGTTTAAAAAACAAGAGCAAATAGATGAATGCTTGTTTGACCAAAAAACTGGGCACCATAGCCTCGCCACATTGATATGCAAAAGGAGCCATCACAGGGAGCTCTGTAACTGGGACCTGGCCAAGTGGTGACCAGTAGCCTGGGACTTTGTAGCCTAATACGTTGCAGCGAATTGCTTACTAGTTCTCCTCTAGCTATAGTCTTTGTAACTCCTACCAATGACAGGGTGGAACTATGCCACCGAGGGAAGTAGATAGCATGCTAATAATATCAGTAAAGTGCATGGCATCCTCGAAGAGGTGAGACCATTCAAATAAGACCTGTAGACCG